>NC_040903.2:215629724-215929724 GCF_004126475.2 Phyllostomus discolor | reverse complement strand
CCGTGTGGTCCCGTCTGGGTCCCGCTGCCATGATGGCACCTGGGAAGTCCTGCCCAGGCTGGTCACATGGCCCTGCGTGGCTCCTCCCTGCCACCCTCGCCAGGCCAGCTATCGGCGGAGGGCCGCTGGCTCACCCGGCGGGCCTGCCCCTCCCCAGGGCCCCTCCCCACCCGCAGCCCTGCACCCTCTTCGAGTTGGGCGGCGAGGCTGTGCGTGTGCGGGCCCCCTCCACGTGGCGGGGTGATGGGAAAGAAGAGGGACCCTCCGTCACACCGCTGCTGCCCGGCCCTCCAGCCCGTCTGCTGGGGACAGACAGCCCCCCCTCCTTGCAGGGTCTTTTCCGGGCGCCGCAGCCCGGGCGGCACCTGGTAAAGGCTCGCGCCCACCGTCCCCGCTGCTTCTTCAGCTCCCTCTGTCTTTATTCCCTCCGAGAGCACACTCTTGTGCCTTTGTCCCGCAAATGTCCGCCCAGAGCCTCCTGGTGACGGAGAGACCCAATCCAGTACGGTCTCGCCTGCTGGACACCTACTGTGCGCGCGTGTCCGCAGCCACCAGCCTGAGCCAGGTGTCGGCTGAGCACCTAGCTCACTTGGGGCCAGCCCCGTGGCTGAAGGTACCTAAACTGCAGGTACTGAACCCCTGCGTGCTCTTCTGCAGCCCTGGGGTGCTGGGGTGCCCCATTTTTATAAGGAAGGAAACTATTTGCCAGAGGTAGGTCTCCACCCCCAAACCCAAGACAACCCTCAAAGAAGAAAAAAGCCGCAGCAAAGCATGCTCCCCTCAGGGAGCCCTGTGTCCTAGCCTGCGTGAGGGTGAGCGTGGAGGCCGAGACAAGCAGGGAGTGAACTCGGGGTCACACGCAGCCCTGACTCTGTGGGGGGCGCTGTGCACCCCCGAGGACCTGCCAGGACCAAGCTAGCCCCGACCCTGGGCAGGGGGTGTACATGCGGGGTGCCGTGCCCCACCGCGCAGAGGTCAGCCGGCGGGACCAAGCCTCGCAGTCCTGCGCCCCCGCCCCCTCACCGCTCCAGCCAGGGCCGTATGCACCAAACTCGGGGGTGCGTGCAACCCTCCGGGCGCTCCAATGCAGCAACGAGGGCCCAGGTCAACGTGGGGCTTCACTATTCAGGCGCCCGCTGTACCCCGCACCTTCTGACAGAGCAGGCAGCCCTCTCCCCCGCCAGACACGGGCCACAGGGACGGCCCCCCAACTGGGAGCACCCCTCCTAGTGGGTGGCGGCACCCAAGGGGAGTGTGGGGAAAACCGTAAAGAGCTTGTCCAGCTGCGAGTGGTGGAAAGGGCAAGCCCACCCCTCAGGCAAGGAGACCCCGGGGGCCTGTTCGGCGGGCCTGCCTGCTGCCAGGACAAGGGGGGCGGGGGGGCCTGCTCCTCCAGCCGCGTGACGCGGCCCGCGGTGGGCAGAGGGATTCAGAGCGAGCCACCTGGAGCCCGGTGCCGCCCCCCGCCACCCCGCCGGGTGGTCTGCGATGAGTCACGCGACCTCTCTGTGCCTCATCTACTCATCTGTAGATCAAACCTGCACCCCGGGGCTGCTGGGGAGCAGTGAGTAAGCCCCAAGAGTGCAGACAGGCCTGGGGCCGAGGCACAGCCCACTCAGGCAGCTGGTAGTGCTGTTCCTTTACTCCCCCCGGGAAGTGTGAGGGAACAGGAGCACAGGTCCAGCTCACCCGGCGACCTCCCGGGTCACCCGGGGCTCCCGTGGGAGCGCGGGGAACAGCGTGCGGACCCGAGGCCGGCCCACGCAGCCCCTCCCTCGGAGTGGCACGCAGGGACCTCCGCCCTGGCCACCGTGAGGGGACGTGTTCGTTTGCTATCCGAGGGGACGGGCCTTTTGTTTATTTTCTCTCCTCCTCACACAATAGATAAACCAGTAATTTGGCTCCTAATGAAATTCTGGGCCACGCAGTACGGGGTCAGCGTCTTTGGGTCTAAAATGAGTTTGGGACATGCAGGCTGCCGAGTGCCCGGTCCCCTGGGTGGGCGTGTGTCTCATGCATGATTCTCAGGTGGGGGCTGATGTCCCCGACACCCCTCCCAGGTGGCGGCCCGGGAGACCCGGGGGGGCGCCGTGCCGGTTAATCTGTGGTGTGGCCATGGTTACATTGGAGCTATTAAACAAGGCCTGTGTTGCCTTGCTCCCCGCCTTGCACACATTTAATACATGCCAAAGATGTGTGGATGCATTAACAAGCAATTTTCGTCTCCAAATGTCCCATTTGCTCAGTTCCATGCATAAAATATCAGTCCTGACACGGCGCTCCAGCCTGTTGCAGGGGGAGGTCCCCAGGGTACCTGGTTCTGAGGGCCGTGGCATCTGCTGGAGGGCTGGGCGGCTCCATGGGTGTCTGCAGGGTGACATCAGGGTTCATCGCTTCTTTTGGGGTCCCCTGGTCCGTGAAAAGCAAGCCCAGTCCCAGCTAACGGGTGCCGGTTGGAGCAAAACTCAGGCTCTCCAAGGACATCCTGGAAGGGGCAGAAAATGCAGAAAACTAAACTAAACAGCGTCTAACGGACGGTGAAGAATTTGTAAAAGCCAATTAACATAATTCATGCGCTCCTCACCGGCTTCTCCTCTGGAGCACCACCTCTGTGCGCCCGCGCTTCCACGGGGTTCACTCCACAAGGTCCCCGAATTCATTAGGCAGGCAGGCAAACACTCCCGGGTCCCCTCCTGTGGGCCTGACCCGAGTCCCAGGGCAGGGGACGCAGCAGCAACGGGACGGAACACCTCCCGCCCCAAGGAAGTCGTGCAGCGGAGGAGGGGAAGGGGTAGTAGATGTTAACCCTGGGTAATTTGGGGTGAGGTCAGTCAGGAACAAAAGGGACTGGCCGAGGCGACTGGGGGTGGGGTGCCCAGGCTGAGCCGGGGACGTTTCATCCCCTCCCAAATCCAGAAGCCCTGCTCGGGGGGAGGGGCGGCCACAAGCAGGAGAGAGGCAGGGGCCACAGAGGGGCTGGGCTGAGGGGGAAGCTCCAGGGGCAATGGTGGTGCCTTCGGAGGCTTCCTGCAGGGGTGCCCGCCCTGCTCAGAAAGGGCCCCCGAGGCCCAGAAATACTGGATGGCCTCGCTCACCCTTTGGAGGTGCTCCTGGAGTTCACCTTTCCTGCCACTGGGTGAACCTGACAGGACTGGGCAGGGCCAGGGGAGGGCGGGGGTGCAAGCACCCCCAGGGCACCACGGACCCTGGAACCAGAGGCCCCTCCCTGGTGGTTCCGGAAGCCCGCAGGACCGGAGGGAGCTGGAAAATGAACAGGCCAGGGGCCCGGTCCTGCCCCGGGCCCACGGGACGACGGACACAGAGGCTGAGGTCCTGGGCTGGGGCCCGGAACGTGCAGGCCGTCCCCAGCGGGATTCGATACCGGAAAAAGGTTGACTGTATAATATTCATCGTATAGCAAGTGAACACCTCACAGACAACCTGTTCCAGGGACCAGGCGCGCTCCCCGCGGAGCTTCTTCCTCACGGACCGGATGCACTCTACGCCCCGCCCCCGCCTACGGTTCCCCAGGATGCGGGTCGGCAGCACATGCTGGGCCCTCCCGGGCGGCGGCGTGCAGGAGGCATGCGAGGCGGGATCGGCCCCCGAAGAGAGGTCGACCGTGTATTGTGCATCAGGACGGATGCGAACCCGCACGGGCGACCTCCCCTCGGGCGCCACACGGAGCAGCACGCACGGCAAGCAGGCCTGGGCCCTTCCGCGAGGGGTGCTCCTGCTCAGGGGCTCAGAGGCACAAGGACGGGGGGGGGGGGGGGGAGCGGTGCAGACACCCCCCCAGGGGCAGGCCATGCACGCAGCCCCCTCGGAGGGACGCCCGATGGAGGGGCCCTGACGCACGGCACCTGGCGTCATGGCCACAGGTAAAGCGAATGCAGCATGACCAGACTCCCCGGTGACACGGACCGCCCCCCCCCCCGCCCCCAAACAGTCAGGGAGCCTCCCGGGCGGCTCTCCCGGGGGGATGAGGTGCGGAGGTCAGCGGAGAGGTGCGGTGTCATTCCTGGAGCCCATGCACTCACGTACCCTGGGGGCGGCGTCAGGCCTGGCCTTGCACTCGCGCCGGACGTGGTACCGAAGACAGGCCATCTGTGTTATATTCGGCATTAATGACGCGAACTCATCACAGACAACCTCTCCTCAAGTACCCAGAGTGACGCCAAGTCGAGGACTGTGGCTGGTCACCTCCAGGGGCTGCCCTGAGGGTGGACAGACAGGCCAAGTGAGAGGGCACCGGACGGGCAGCGCGCACCCAGCCCCGCCCCGCCCCGCGACCACGCCCCCTCGCCCCCCTCCGGGCAGGGCGCCGGAAGCCCACCCCCCACTGTCACCCCGCCCCCGGGGGGGCTCCATCTCCAAGAGGTCCTCCGAGGTGAGAGTTGATACCGAGAAAAGATCAACCATGTATTATTCGAAGTCAAGAAAGCGAATATAACACGGTCGATCTCCCCCCCAAGTACCAGCCGAGGAGCGGAGCGGAGGGCGCGGCGCCGCCCGGCCGGGCCCGCGCGCTGCGGTGGATACGGACGGCTAGTGGACCAGGTGAAGTACATTAGAAACAATTACTTTCCAACTGGTCGACCATCCGTCCCGTACCCCAGAGCGGTGCCGGTGTCGACGTTGCTCCCCGAGGTGCCGCGGCCTCCCAGGCGGCCTCTCTGGTGGGATTTGATACCGAGAAGGGGTTCACCGAGCAACATTCGTCATCCAGATGCAAAGTTGCTCGGGTAACCTCTCCCCAGGTACCATGCAGAGGCTCGGACGCTCGGGCTAAGGAGGCGGATGCTTCCAAGCGGCTGCGTGTCCGGAAGACCCTCCCCAGGCGTGTGCGCGCACTGGGCGCTGGGACTCCACCCTCCCCGGGGACCTCCCCAGGGGCTGAACCCAGAGACGCTCCGCAGAAGCGAGGGGCCTCCACGGGCACTGGCGGCCCCCGCAATGCCCCTTCTGCCTGGCCGTCCTCGCCAAGGGCTTCTGAGCCGGCCAGACCCCGAAGCAGAGTTCAGAGTTGTGCCCAGCTCTTCAACTCAGACCCTGGGGGCGGTCACCGCAGGGCCCCCGCATGGGCTCGGAAACTCCCTCCCTCCCTCCCTCGGGAAGGCGTGGCCTGTGGAAGGGGCTCAGCGGGGCTCCGTGCGGGGCACCCTCGCCTGGGGCTGCCCTCACTGTGGTCCCACCAGCACCCTCGGAGCCCCACCGGGGTGTCACCACCCCAGAGCAGGCTGTGAGGGGGGATTTCACATGCAAAAAAAAAAAAAAAAGGCAGGCCATCCGATCGGCTTCATGAACAGAGCAGGTGAAACTGAACGAAAATAAAATAATCTTTCAACAAAAGCAGGCGAAACATCAAAAATAAAGGGGAGAAAAGAGGACAGAAAAAGCAGAGACCTGCCGGCGACCTCTCCCCAAAACCAGGCAGAGGAGGCCGATGGCTGCCAGAGCCCCGGCCTCTCCCGAGGGGACGGCGCAGCCAGAACGTGCACCCACGACGGGCCGGCCAGAGAGGCCCGGGCCGCGGGCAGCCTCTGCCACAAGCAGAGCCCGGATTCTGTGCCCACCACCCGTCTGGCGACCGCTGGAGTGGGGCCGAGGGCAGAATCCTTTCCCTGAGGTCGGCACGGGTGCAGAGAGCCCCGCAGGGGGCCTTGTCCTGGAGACGGAGCGGCGGTACTGACCTGCACTGCCGACCGCCTCCCCAGGCTGGCGGCGGCTCCAGAAGGCCGGCTGGATGGCGCCGGCTAGCGGGCCGGGCGACCCGCATCAGTGACACTCAGGGCAAGTCCTGGGGCGGCAGCCCCACACCTACCCTGGCCTGCTGGCCACCTGTGCAGGGTGGCGTGGCTTCGGAAGTCCTCCGGGGCGGGGGCCTGATCTGGAAAGAGACCCGCCGCGCGGTGGCCACACCAGCCAAAGACAAGCACTTTCCTTGCCCCGGGCTGGGGTTCTGACCCCAGAAGCACGCACTCCAGGACCCCCTCCCAAAGGAGGCTCAGCCTCTGTGACCAAGTGACACTCAGTACCAACGAGGAGCACATTCCTGGGGTTGCCATGACACCTGAGAGGTGCGGCACCGGGGATCAAGGAGGGTAACACCTGGGAAGGCTCCAGCCTGCCAGCGAGCTCGGTGATGGGACTAGAGACAGCTGGCCTCCAGGCCCCGCCCCTCGAGAGGACAGAGGGTTACGGAGAGGGTGTGGACGTGCACGGCCAAGACGGTGCGAGCTCTGGTTCCACAGGCACCCACTTTACCTGCGAGTCACCCGCACTCAGCATGCCCGGCTGGCAGGCTCTCTGGACAGAAGCTTTGGGACAGGAGGAGGAGGAGGTCAGCCACGACACTCTGACCCCACCGTGCTTCTGCTGGCCCATCAGCTCCGTCCAGATGCCTGTGAGTTTACCCATTTTCGTGCGAACTGACCCACATTGATTTTCATAAAAATCTGTTTTTCAGAGTGAATCCCGTTACACTAATCCAATTCCTGATTCGGTTTTCCTGACTCTGCTGCGGAGCTGTCTTCACTTCTCTTATTTCCCTCGTCATTCTCCCCAAACCATTTCCACGAGGATCAATTCTTTCCCATTTAACCCCCCGAATACAGATTTGATCCCTCCGTGCGCTTCCGCCCGTGGCTGCCACGCCCGCCGGGCTCCGCGGCCCTGGTGAGAGGTGGCGCGGGGCGGCCGACACGTGGTCGAGAGAATTGGATTCGCCTGCCAATTTGTAGGCAATTGAACATGTTTTATACTCTGGGCCATTTCATTTGTTTTTGGTTTTATTTTGTTATTTTTATTACTATAATTTAATACGAATGGGATGGAATACCGATAGCATCCATTCATTTCACAGCCCAGGAGAACATGGAGAATGCTGTTTGGCGAGGAGAGAGAGAGAGAGAGAAAGACAGAGAGAGAGAACGGAGAAACCGCAAGTTTCTAAAATGGTCGGGCGCGAACTCGTGACTCATCCACAGGTCAGAGTACCTTCCGGGGAGAGTGGCGGAGGCAGCAAGTCTCCGGGGTCAGCGGTCAGGATGGAGACGTAGAGAGGGTCCCAGGTGACAAGTGAAGCAGGCTCAGCACCGACACCGTCCTCACGTGCCCCAGGTGACCCACACCACGCACCGCATCTGGCTCCTGCTCCCTGAGCTTGCCGCGGGGTCCTAGAAGCCATCCAGCAGGATTTGACACTCAAACAAAAGTTGCCTTTGTGTGATTCAACGTAAGTCCAGCGAATTCACCAAGGGCAACCTCTGCTCAAGGGGCAAACGTCGGCGCGGCCGAGAACACCGAGGGGCCTCTTCAGCAAGGCGGCCCTGCCTCTGGGTCTGCTGCGCGCACCTCCCCCGGGCACGCTGGCCTGGCTGCTCTCTCTCCCCCTCTCCCCCTCTCCCCTATGGAGACGCTGGCGTATCCAAGCAGCAACCCCCATGTGAGTACGACACACTGGTCCTAAGAGGCGGCATCATGCACCAGCTCGCACGGCACTGGGACTGTCCCCTACGCTGGCTGCGGCCAGGTGTGGGCAGCGGGCACGGCCACAAGCACATGCATGGCAAGCCAGGCCCATGCTCGGGCAGGTCCATGACCGGGCAGGCCACTTACCCTAGTTGGGCACGGACACCGAGGTCCCGTCCCAAGCTGGGTTCTCCTCCAGGAAGGCCCTGAGCCGGGGCTTAACAAAGAGAAGGGGTCCGCTGTTTAACGTTCTCTGTGAGTGCTGGGACCACAGACAGAGGGTCCGAGAACTGCAGGGGCCCTGACCTGACCTGGCAACCAAGGCCACCGCCTCGGTGCGGGGGCAGGGGGCTCTGAGGGAGACCACGTCCCAAGTACTGTGCCCAGGAGGACGTGCGGGAGGCCAGGCGAGAGGACCATGAAGTAGAGCCTGGGGGTGGTAGGGGGACAGGAGAACAGTCCCAGGTCATCAAGAGGGCCGACGTTTATTAGGCTTCACGGGGTGGCTGTCAAAACACTCCGCCCACATGTCTTATGAGGAGGGTGAGCCCCATTTCACAGGCGAGCAAACTGAGGCACAGAGAAGTGGCAGATCGAGTGAGCTGGCCAAGAGCACACAGCTAACAGGCAGACAGAAATAACAAACGCGGTGAATGAGCCTTCCTCGCATCAGCGGTGAGGGATCACGCCGTAAAACCGGTCTTGAAATACCTTCCACCCTCGAGGCTGAGGACCACCCCCCACCTCCGTGAGTCAGTTTTGCATCCCAGAGCCCACCCAGAGAGGAGGAGGAGGGTAGGGGGAGGGGAGAGGGAATAACACTTTGTATAAACACACGTGTAACTTCCGTGGGAATGACGCAAATCCCTCCCCCCAAAGGTGCCTCCCACGCAGGACGGCTGCCCCCCAAACCGAGGCCCCCCGAGTCCGCAGCGCCGCCTCGGAGTCTTCCGGCGAGGGAGGGCCGCCGTGGCCGGGAGACCGCGGTCTCGCCTGTGGAGTCAGCACCCGTGTGGAGCGCTTCTCACGGGTGGGTGAACGGCTGACCCCTCCCTTACCCTGCGCGGGCGCGGGCGGGCGCCTCCCGGGCGACGTGCCCCCCAGGAGCGTTTAGTACTGAAAGGGGATTGGCCGTGCAATACTCATCATGAAGAGAATGAACACACCACGGACAACCTCCATTCAAGTACCTGACCGGGGTGCGGGCTTCCGGTGCGTCGCGACTGCGGGCCTAGGGACAGATGGGACACCACCCAGTGAGGGGGCTGGCGGCACCCCCGGGCGGCAAAACCAAGCTCTTCGGCCCAGCCCCCATTCAGTCAAGTCCCCCGAGAGGTGCAGCCCCGGGGTCCCTCGGAACGAGAACCCCACCCAGGAAGCCATTCACGGGGAGCGGCAAGCTGCAGGCAGGGTGCACGGCGCATCGCCCGGCACACGCAGGTGGGGGTGAGGGTGACCTCTCGCCCATCGCGTAGTTTACAGAGTCTACAGAGAACCCTCCGTGTGTTCCAGGAGACCGGCACCGGGGGCAGCGGTCACCCCGGCGGTGGACGGCACACAGGGGAGCGAGCACAGGGGCCACCCGCGGGGAACACGCACGCATTCAGCACCCCACCCCACACCCCGTCCATTTACACGAGGACCCAGCTTTAGCTCCTGAAGTTGGCGCCGCCCCAGGGCACTCCAAGGCCAGATCGGATACTTGAAGGAAGGTCAACCATGTATGATTCAGCAGCAAATACAGTGAATGCATCATGGAAGACCTCTCCGCAAGGACCGCCAAGTCACTCTGGTGAGCAAGACGCCACTTCTTCCCCCCGGCGGGCGCCACGTGCGGGAGTCCTCCCGAAGATGGGTCACGCGGAGGGGCGGGGCGGGGCGGGGCCCACAGCGCAGGCAAGCGCATGCTGTGCGGTCACACGCCATCCACGGTCCGTCTGCTCACCCTGGAGAGAAACGGACACCGAGGGCCCGCCCCGAAGAGGGAGCCCGCCCCGGGAGGCCTCCGGGCGGGAGGTGGCGCTGAAAAATAGGCGAACCACGTTACGATTTGTCACAGATAAAGCAAAGGCAACACAAAACCCCTCCTGCACCTGCGGCCAGTGGGCAGCCCCCAGGTACCAGTGCCCCTCCCCCAAAACGGGCCTCCCCCAGGAAGCCCCGCTGAGGACAGAGTGGGCACAGAGGGTCGGCAGACCGACCAAGACAGGGCTGTGTTCAACTGCCCGCCCCGCCCCCACCCCGGACCCTGCCGGAGTCCAGGCTCCAGCGCCCTTGCAGCGCCTGGCAGGGTCCCTAAGAAGCACCTCCCGGGGGTGTTCATGTGCAGCGGCCCAGTGCGTGAGAGTTCGTTACTTTGATCACAGCAGAGAACAAACGTTTCTTCCTCTCACGTTAGATCAAAAGCAGACGGTACCGCAGAGCGCCTCCCCTCGCACAGGCCCCGCGCCCAGGGAAGCCCCACAAGGCTGCAGTTCGCTCCCAAGCGGCTGGCTCGGCGGCCCTCACCATGCAGAAAACGACGGCATCGGGTGCAGGCGCTGTCACCCCACGGGGCGGTGCTGACCTCGGGGCCGGGGCCTCCTCTCCGCGGGCGTGCGTGACTCCCCGGAAGTCTCCCTAAGGTTAAATCACATGCTTGGGGTTAACAGTCCAGTAGACCTACGGTCCAAAAAAATACATCCTCTGTTGTTAAAGGTCAAGTCACATACCTGGCGGGCGGGGCCAACTCCGTGTGCGCCCCGGAGGCCGGCCCTGCGAAGAGGCAGCCTGCCGAGGTGAGGGGCGGTGCCGAGAGCGGGGCGTCTCTTAAAATGAGACGCGGCTCATTTGAAACAGCCGGACGCGGGCTACGGATGCTAATGGAGGGGCTTCCAGAGGAAGACGGCAGCATGGGGCCAGGACCACAGATGCGGTTCCACGCCCAGGGTGGGATGGGATGTTAAATGATCCTTTAACCCAAGAAAAGACCGACGTGCAGAAATAATGGAAAGCATCCTTCAAACAAAGGAATGACCGGCTTGACTAACCAGGAGGGCGCAATGTAATTCCGGATAGGCGGTAAAGAGAAGTGAGTGGCAGAGTCCGATCCTGGTACAGCCCGAACAGCGAACCCGCCCCTCCACAAATGCAGGGGTATCACGGGTGAAATCCGCAGGCGACTGGTAAATACATACACAGTAGAAAGGATCAGAAGAAAAGAAAATCCTCCAGCTACTAACACATAGAGAATTGAATTCAGAGCAACAAGTTTGCAGCTGGCTGCCAAGAGACCCACGGGACCCTGCACCGGAGGCTGGAAGAGGCTTTAGTCGCAACGTCCAAGCAGGAGCTAGGGGTGGGACCTCGGGCCCCGGCGAGGTGGGGACCCAGGATGCAAAGGGGAGGCACGGAGCTGCACACCAGCCCGGAGGTGACGGGAGAGCTGGTGTCTGCCCGTGTTTGGGCAGAAGGAGTTCTTCTGGGAGAGACAAAGCTCCAGGAGGAAGGAAGGGTGAGCATTTGTAACGGCCATCAGGTATGGGGATCCTCGAGCCAACAGATGAGTAAGAAAACTAGCCCCCCCCGGGGTAAAGCCACGGCTGCCGGACGGAACCAAATGCAGAACGGCGGGGTCCCGGCTTGTGTGCACGGGGAGAGGACAGAGCAGAACAGGAGCAGAACGCCTCGGTCCCCCCGATGACAACCCACACTGCAAAGTTACACCATCTGTCCTGAGTCAAAAGACCCAACAGAGAAAAGGACTTGTACCCCAAAGGTGAGAGAAGTTGTATAATAAGTATCATCAAAGTGACTAAAAAGATTAAAAAGAACTAGAAATCATGGGGTAGATTGGGATAGTTTTGGAGGAAAAGCAGGCAGATGCATAAAGGTGTGTGAGCAAGGCACCCTCAGCAAATAAAGACCTCACGGAATGGAGCGCCCCGAGTTTTCCAAACAAAGACTATAAAGACCCGCCAGATGATACAGGTCCAGGTCAGGCAGAGCGACACAGAGAAGCCACATCGAAAGCTGGTGAAACACTAGACCTAGAACAGAGTGCAGCAGTGCCTGCACAGTTCTAAGGGGGGAAAAAAAAAAACAAGATGAGAATTTTATACCCAGCTAAGCTGTCCCTTGCGTATAAAAAGCAAGAGACAGACATTCTCACGTGAGCAAGGACTGAAGAGAAATGCCTACGAGCCACTCTAGAAGAGACAGTGATAAAATCCACTTCACTGAGAGATGAATTAGAATAAAAACTCAAGAACAGAGAAGGCTTAGTTTGAGGGGAAGAAAATTGGTGGTTACTAATGACTTCACAAATACAGAACTATGATGAAACACCTGTAAGAATTATGGTTATAGGAAAATGCAAGTATTCATCATGGAAAAATTGAACAGTACGAGTAATATCAAACAGGAAGTGCGGAAAAGTCTGAGCGCTGAGCTCCTTGTATCTCAGAGCTAGCCGTGAAATTGAACAGTTAAAAAAACATGATGATCCCAACCAGTAAACATTTTACACAATAATTTATCTTAATTTTATAGGGATCTTTTAAGACGTAGTATTTCTTATGGTAGAGCAAGAACACTTATCAATTCTTCCAATCTTCAGATTATCCTTTATGTTACATGCAAGCAAAACTATAGTTAACATTTTAATAAAAAGATGAGGAACAGTGTGATGTCCTATTTGTAAAATCTTTTTCTTTTTTTTTTCTACCTTTCTATTCACAGATGCTCAGACAGGTATTTGAAACTTCTAACACCCCAGTGGTTATCTCTAGGTGAATAAAACATCAGGTAACTCACTCTCTTCTGATTTACATTTTCCCACATTGCTTGAATTTCTATTTCAAGCATGTCTCATTTCTAGAATTATCATAACGAAGTAAAATAATAATTCTTTTTGAACAGAAGAACAAGAAATTGAAAACAGAACTGACCTCTGTCCTCAGCTTTGGCCTCCAGGTCACCAGACGTGAATCCATGCATTCACTTTTGTGCGGCATAGCTGACGAAACCACGCCTCTTCCCTGACTGGCTAACGTACCTAGGAAGTCCTCCCGCCAAGACTAGATTTCATACCGAATCAGAAGGGAACTGCCTATTGTTTTTCTTTAAAAAAAAAAAAAAAAATCCCGGGAGCATCAGCGGGCATCCCTATTTCCCTAATCTCCTGGGGTCTTACACCTGGGGCTTCTCCCCGCGATGGGCAGCATCTCCCATAAACAGACCGAACGGGGATGAGGCCCACCCTCTGGGACACCTCTCCGCCAGCCCCAGGGCCAACCACAACATGAGGGGAGTGCCCCCGAAACTGACGTCAGCTCCAAGACGACGCCTGGCGAGATGTGGTACCGAAAAGAGATCGACCGTGTATTGGGCATCATTAAATAATGCGAACTCACCACGGACAACCTCCCTCCAGGTACCATGAGGTGGCAGTGCCCACGGCATCCCTGCATCCACGGCGGCTAGGCATTTGGGAGTGGCCTCTGGGTGGGGGGGGGGGGGACGGGACACACACCGAGGATGAGTGGACCTAAGCTGGCTCAACCCCTAAATTGAACCCGTGCTGCCCAGCCAACCCCTGGTTCACCAGCCCGGGGTTAGTGTGGACAGGAAGGGCACTTCCTGCCTGCGGCTGGCCGTGCACGCACCGCTCAGCAGTGCGACGAGGCTGGCCGCTTGTGAGTGTGCAGCACAGAGCTCTTGAAATCCCACACGTTTGCACGACTGGTCGACCACTGGCTCCTCGGGAAACCCGGGGTCGCCCCAGGAGCCCCTGGAGAGTGTGGGGCTGCTGCGGGCAGGTAAACCAGGGGTCCGGGGGGTCCTGTCTGCTGTCCTCTCCTACATCCCGACAGCTGACTGAACAAAGATGCTTCCGGATGCCCCTTGAGGGCCGGGTTTGACAGCCGGAAAAGTCAGCCGTGTGCATTCCCGTGTTAACGTCTTTGAAAGTTAGGGCGTCCCCACAACCTCTCTGGCTTGTCCTCGCGTTGGCAGCGGCCCCCGCAGTCGCCCGAGGAGCAGCGTGGACGCGGGGTCAGCGCGTGGCAGCGTGCATCTTCGGGGAAGTGCCCGCCGAGGGCTCAGCCAGCAGGGCACCTACCTCAGACTCGGCACTAGCCCGGGTAGCCCTCCGAGGCGGAATCTGACACTAGAAGAGAGGAGAGCCGTGTATGACTCGCTTTGATGAATCGAATTCATCACGGCCAGCCTCTCTCCAAGTACCATAAGTGAGCGCTGGTGAGCCGTCCCTCGCCGCTCCCGCGGAGGCGCTGCCCCTCGCAGGAGCCCTGTGAAGAAGGGTGGGACAATATTGGGTAGTGGGCCGAGTGACATACTACCACATTAATCGCATGCTCACCCGAGACGCACTTACCCTAAGCGAGCGGAGGCAGTGGGTCCTCCTGGCCAACGGGGGCACCGTGCGGCCGCTGTCGCAACGTCGGCGCGCACGGCAGCCCCTTGGCTGTCCGCATACCCAGGCCACCTCCTGTGGAGACACGGGATGCGGGGGTCAGTGGACCGGGCGCCGCCCCGAATACAGCACACGCTCTGCGGGCGGGCACGCACCGTGGAGAGGAGCTGGCCCCTGCGCTTCTCATCCCGCATCGGAAGGTGACGTCACGTCCCAGGTTCGCTTCAAGAAGGCTGTGACAGTGACAGTGATGAAGTGGCCACCAAGGACGACTCGTCATGTTTTAAGTGCACACACACACCCTCAAGCAGCCACCGCCGCCAGCCCACAGCCACGTCCCCCAGGTTGGCAGGGCCTCCGCAGCAGTTTCCTGGGTGGGGGGCGGGTGCCCGGGTGGCCCCTTGGGGTGAACAGCATGCCCCCCCCCCGCCCGGTCAGGCGGCCCCACACCCCGGAGGGCACTCACACCGGCATCTGTTCTGGAAGTCCGCCTGGGCCCAGCAAGCCTGGCTCCCAGGTGGCGCAGGGTGTCTCTGTGGGCAGAGCCACAGCCCCATCCCCCGAGGGGCGGAGCCAGGGTGGAGGGGGTGGGGCCTGGGTGGAGGGGGCGGGGCCCAGGCGGAGGGGGCGGGGCCAAGGTGGAGGGCCCAGGCAGGGGCCAGAGCACTTACAGCCAGGCGGAGCGCGGTGTCCCCGGCCGAGCACCCGTTCCCGTCTTCTCCGCCCGGTGGACAGCAGGGCGACGTCTCCCCGAGGTTGCCACGGTGTCCGGGAGGTCCTTAGAGGCAGCATTTGGTACTGAAAAAAGTGTTGTCCGTGAATGATTCGTCATAAGTAAAGCGAATCCACCACGAACAACTTCTCTTCAAGTACCACGGAAAGGCGGCGGCGCCAGGCAGGCGGGGGTCCCTCCGCTCCTCCGGGGCGTGGTCTCCAGCCGGGCTCCTGTGGGCGGACGGGGGTGTGTCAGTGCCACGGCCCATGTGCGTCCCCAGAACGTGCAGGAGTTCGGGGCCCGTCCACTCACCTCTCCTGGGTGGGTGCCGACTCGCCCCTGCCCCGGGGCGGGAACGCTCCCCCAGTCGCCAGGGGCGGGGTCTGGAAGGGAGGTCGCGCCGCCGTCCTCACAGTGTGAGCTGCCGCAGGAGTCTTCCCCTGGCGTGTGCGCCCCAGGGTGTCGGAACAGGGACCTTGGACTTCTGGGCAGAGCACACTCCGACCCGCCACGCACCTGCAGGCACCGGCCACGCTCCCTGCTGACTTACAGTTCCGCTGAACTGGGGGAGCCCCGGGGGGAGCCCGGGGGGCACTGCAGGCTGCCCCTGGCCTGGAGGCTCCCCCGGGAGGGTCTGAGGGAGGGCCACCAAGCCCTTGGCCATCCCGGGAGACCCCAGTCCCTTCCTGTCCCCTTCTCTGCGTCAGCCGCCTCACCCTGATGAACCCCCCAGGAAAGCAACTGCAAAAGGGAGGCCGTCAGAAGTCACCGACCCACCTTCTCCCAAACCCTCGAGGGCCAGCAGGACCAGGTCCCGTGGGTGAAGCCACCCCTGAGAGAGGCCAGTCCTCGTGCCCGGAGGACCAGCACGAGACAGCCTGTCTCCCCGCCGTCACCCACACCCCCGCAGCTCCTGCCCGGACCCGGGCCGTCCCCAGCCGAGGCCCTCACTTCTCACGTGCGCCACCTTCCACCCATGGATGGCCACGTGCCCCCCCTCCCGTTTCCTCCAGTGGCACCCTCGCTCCACGCCCCACCTCGGGGCCGTGCGTGCCCCTTTCCGCTCAGAACTCCAGTTCGCTCCCAGCGCTGCACCCACCTCGTTCCCCACCCGCCTACCGGCTGCCCGGGGCCCCCTCAATAGCCCCCACGTCTCCCTGGTCCTCCCTCGAGCACCTCCCGGGGTCCTCCTGGGCCACGGCCGCACCTCCATGCTGCACGCAGCCCCCCTCGCTGGCCTGGGGACTTCCTCAGTCCCAGCTACCTCCGCCTCACCCCACCCGCCCTCCAGTGCCACGGTCGCTGTGTCGGCGTGGATCTTGGCAGCACTGGCAAGAGCACCTTCTCCACCAGTTCCCTGGCCACCCACGGACTTGCTCAAGACCCTCCTGAGCTATGACCACACCTCTGGCTGCCCCCTCCCTTGACCTTCTGGCCACCTGACCCGGCTCGTCCAGCCCCTCTGCGGACTGGCCGCTCCACCGTTGGGTCAGCTCCCGTTCTCCACGCCCCCCACCTCAGTGGGGGCTCCCATCCCCCCCGCATGCTTCCGCCAGCGCTCTCCACATCCACACAACGGGCCATCCTTGCGGTCGGAGCACCTTTTCAATGCCGCCCCCTCCCCCACTCAGCGCACCCACACCTGTGAGGCCGCCTCCACAGCTAAGTCCGGCCCCACTGGCCTTCTCGCTTTTTCTCCACAACACCACAGGCTGTCCACGTGCCACGCCCTCCGCCCGAAGGAGCCCCACCCCAGGGCTCCCTCTGCCCTGCCCCGCCCCAACTCCATTCCCATGCCCCTCCCCATAGACCTTCTGATCCCTCGATGGAACACGGACATCCAGCCCACACCTGCCTCTTCCTGGCACCTCACGCTGCTCTCCCTTCCTTCCCCCACAACACTTGCGTGGACAGAGTTACACTCCACAGCACTTCCTGTCCATCCTCCCCCCGCCGGGCCGTGAGGTCTCAGAGCGAGGGGAGGGCTTCTCCCCTGGGCACCGCTCTGCCCCGTTCAGAGGGAACGGCTGAGGTCGAGAGCGTCCAGAACCCAGCATGGACCTGGTGGGGTCAGCACCTGGGGAGTGACCGACCCGTTCTTCACCGACTGACCGATCCATTCACGGGCCACGCAGACATGGAGCGGGCACCTCGGCCCGTGCAGGTCTCCCCGCCCCACGGTGAGGACACAGGCAGGCTGGGCCAGCAGGGGCGTGAGCAGAGGGCGACCCCCGGCTCTGTAAACGCAGCGCACGCCGGGACGGCCTGGCGCCGACAGGTGGGCGCGGCCCTCAGAAAGCCTCCCTGGGCAGGAGCTGACACGCAGCAGGAGTCCACCCCGGCGCCCACGGCACCCTGCCACGCCCCGAGCTGGCACGGCCTCCGGGTGCTCGCTCACCTCGCAGGGGGCGGGGCTCCCCCGAGCCAGTGCAGGTGCCTCGTGGGAGCGGACCTCTCGCCGCTCAGCCTCCCGGGGTGGTCTGGCGCCACGGCCGGCCGGCACCCCTTCCGGGAGCTCCGGCCCTCCTGGGCAGCCCCCTCCGCAGAGGGCCGGCGCCGGGGGCAGCGTGCGTGCCGAGTTCCGCCGGCCCCGTACGTACCTGGGGCCCCGAGGGGCCCAGGCCTCGTCCCCGCGGGCACGGCGCCGTGCGGGCGGCCCTCCAGAGCAGTATTTGATACTGAAAAACTGGATGTCCCTGTATGATTCGTCACAAATACAGCGAACACAGCAGGGATAACCACTCCTCCAGCACCGAAGGCCAGCGCCCAAGAGCCGAGTCTTCGCCGGAGTCGGCCCTGCCTCCAGCCAGCGAGCCAGCGCCCCTGAGGACGACCTGGGGGCCGCGGGTGAGGACGGCGGGGCGCCTGCGTCGTCAATACGGCCCACGCTCTCGGGCCCGCCGTGCGCGCCTGTCCCAGGGCAGGAGCCGAGGCCGCCAGCTCTTCCCAGGCAAGGTCGGGGCTCGGCAGCAACGGAGCCGGCCCGGCAGGGAGCAGGTCTTCCCGGGGGACCGAGGACGCGGCCGCCTCTCCTCCCGGAGTCCGTCCCGAGAAGTCGCTGGATAGGTGGGGACTGTGGATCAGTTGACATACATCACTGATAAAATGTATGTTCTCTGATCAACCGTCCACTCCCCTATCATGGACAGCGCTGCTCTGCCCTCCGGCGCGGGTCTGCGGGGGCTCGTCTGCAGGCAGGCGTCGGTCCTGAAAGACAGCAGCTCTGGGGGGTGACCCGCAGACACGGCGACGCCCCAGCCGTCACCCCAGCACCTCTCCACCCGGAGGGGGGTCTCCAAGACCGCCACGCTGCCGCCCGGGGGTGCTGCGGGACTGAACCCAAGTCCAGGCACAGACTGGAGAGGGACCTCCCTTTCTAGGATGGGGGACGCCACCCTCCCCGAAGCCGAGTTACGTCCAGGAAGGGTGTCCCCCGGCATTCTGTCTATGACGGAGAACTCACGGCCCCGAGGCCCCGGTGGGAACAGCGCCTGCGCAGGGGCCTCCTGCCTCCTCCTGTGCCCAGGTCGGAGGCCGAGGGTCAGAGGTCGTGGCATTCCTCCCTAGACGCTGGACTGACCCTGAGGGCCATGACCTTTCCCTGGAAGAGAAGTGTCCTTTTACAGGAGGTCCCCACAGGCAGGACGGGGCACACCGAGCACCGAACGTCCACCTGCTGGGCGCCTGTGAACACAGGCCGCAGCGCTCTGCAGGAGGGAGCCGGCAGAGTAGACGGGAAGTGGCTCGGCCCCCCGGGGGGGTGGGGGGGTTCCTCTAAAGACAGACTGTGCCCTCCAGGCCCACGGCCCCTCGCATGCTGCCCCGCCCCCCTGCACCAAGGGGCAGGGCTGACGCCGGTCACCTCCCTCCAGGCGGGGTGCATCCAGGCCGACTTCCAGGGCACCACAGGGAGGTCGCGGCGTGACGCCTGTCCCCAGCGACGCACCAGCACGCAGAGGGGCCCTCGTCGAGCTCCACGGGCTCTTGCTGACAAGGATTCCGGCGTCTCGTGTCCCAAGCTGGTGTCCCTGCCGGGGCGTCTCCTGGGGGGGGCGGGGGGGACGAGTTCTCTGGGTCAGCGGAGCGGGAAGTGCACCCACCGATGACACGCACGGCCCACACTCCCTCCGTATTCACGTACCTGGGGCCGGGGCTGACAGAGTTCTTACTGTGAAGCCAGCGTGCGGGGGCACCCATTTCGCACCGGCTGCGCGAGAACGCAGCCGGGCCGGGCCGGTCCTCGCCCTGTCAGGACACGTCAGGAGACGGGAGCACCAGGGCCCTGCAGTCGCTGCGGTGGGACGCCGCCCTCACTCCAGACGAGGCCCTGCAGGCGGCGGCAGACACCATGCCCACCCTGCCCCCCGGGGTGGGGGGACGGGGCCACCTCCTTTCCCCGGAGCCTGGGCATCCTGAGGCTGGCGTGCGGGCCGCAGCCCGAGCAGAGCTGTGCGGGCAGAGGGGCACCGGCTGTGCCTTCTTCGAGCGCGGAGTGTGGCTGCAGCTGGGATCATCAAGGACTGGGACACATGGCGGGACAGGGGAGCCCAGCGGCCCTGCTGACCACTCCTCCTGAAGTTCCCCTGAGGAGAAAGAGGACAGCGGGGCGGTGACCTCAGAGGGAGACAAGGGTGAGAGCAGAAGCTGCCTGCCTGTCACACACCTGGGGAGGCGGGGGCCCCGCATGGGGGCAGCCGTCGGGGGGAGGGCTTGCCCTCGCACACAGGCGGCCCCAGAGGAGTCTGGTGAAGGCAGTGAGCTGTCCTCAGGTGGCCCGACGGGGTGGCAGCCACGTCCCCTCCGGCAGGGCCAGCGGCGCCCACGGAAGCTGCCCTGCAAAGGCCTGGTGTGGGGTCAGGCTGCTGGGGGCTGCGACCCCCCTGGGCAGGCCCCACAGCAGCGGCAGCAGCAGGGACAGAGGCCCCACCCCCGGAGCTGGCCCCGCATCACACTCTCCCTCCCGGCGGGTCAGCGCTGACCTGGCGGGGGGTGGGAGGTGACTCTGCACAAACCGTAAAAACACGCCAAACACACGGCAAAACCACTGCAACGCAGGCCGGGCTCGCCCGCGCCGGGCCGGCGGCTCACACCAGGCACACGCTCTCACGTCCCCCGGGGGGGTGGCCCTCCGAGGCACAGCCCGATGCCCAAAGAGAGGTTAACCGTGTGTCATTCATGACGAACGAAGTGGACATATCACGGATGACCTCTCCTCAAACGCCCCTGGGCGCTCTGTGGTGAGAGCCGCGGCTTCGTCCCCCGGTCGTCTCCTGCCTCCGAGCGCTCTTCTCAGGACGGGCCAGGGGTGCGGGGGTCCAGGGGGCGACGTCCTGTAGAGAGAGCACAGTGTGTGGGCGCCGGTCACGGGGCGGGGACTCAGCCCACACACCCCAGTCCTAACCCCCAAGGCAGGTTCAATCCCACAAAAGTAAAAACAAAACGTAAAAGCCCCCTGACAGGTGGGTTTGATGACAAGACCTGTACGCTGAACACCGATACAATCCCACGCACCCGTGTCTCCCCCGCGCACTTAACCTTTAAAACTTGGCGCCCAAGTAAGGAAACCGGTAGCAAGATCAGGAACCAGCACACAGATGCACGCGTGTCATGGACTAGAGATGTCACAGGTCATACCTCCGTCCGATTTCGCGCCGGGTCATGGGTCCCCGAGACGGGGCGCCTACGGCCAGGTGGCCTCGGCTCCGGGAGCGCCGCCTTCAGACCGACTGGAAACGGAGAGTCACAGAATTAGCCGGCCCAGTCATCGGTGACGCCGGTGACGCCGGTGACGCAGCGCCCGGCGGGCCTCGTCCCTGGGACCCTCGGAGGCCCGGCCAGGCCCTGGAGAAGAGCAATCTCACAGCCTTCACCCCGAGAGCGGGCCCGTCACAGCACACCCGTCGTGCACCCCACCGAGCGGCACACGGACCCTGGAAGCCCCCCCGCCCCGTGCCGGACGGCAGAGGGGAGGGGTCGGGGGCCACGCGCCGTGGACGGAGCGCACTCGCCCGCACACCCCGGCCCCGCGCCGTCCTGGGCGCCGTCCACCGTCCACCGAGCAGCAGCAGCAGCAGCATTAGCACCACTTGGAAACTTGCTAAAAATGCAGAATCTCGGTCCCTGAATCAGAATCTGCCTTTTAACAAGATCCCTAGGTGATGAACGTCTGAGGAGCGCTCTAGGGTCTGAGGAGCACGGCTCCGGCCGACACTTCACGAACACACACACGCGTGCACACACACCCCCCAGAGGGTGCCGCCGGCCAGTGTCTCATCACTGACGTCTGTGTCCCATGGTGGGGGGGCGGGGGGAGGGCCTCGAGGGTGACGTGGGTCCCCAAGGAGGTGCGTGGCCGTAGCCACACGTGTCAGGAATAAAGGGGGCCCCCCGAAGGCAGCAGCCCGGAGGCCCAGGCAGTCTCGGAGGCAGGATGTGGGCTGGTTTCCTTCCTGTCTGCCCCTCCCCTGGGGGCCTCCCCGCTCCGCGTGGACCCCGAAGGCCAGGGAGGACGGCCACGTGCGCCCCACTCCCCGCCCGACTCTGCCCCAATGCCCGGCTTGCCCTCTAGGCTGGCTTGGTCACGGGCCACGGGTCTGCGAGGGAGCTGTGCTCCGGGGCGGGGGAGGGGGCACTGATGCCCTCTGTTGGCCTTGGGCCGAAGCAAACTCGGACCCTGAAACGATGGCTGTCCGATCCTAAGCACCGCACACAGGGAGACCACGTTACAGACGGCCACGCTCCATGTGCCGAAGGTCGGCACCGTCCAAGAGAGCTTGGCGTCTTCTCCCCAGTCCGTGTCCCTTCCAGAAAGTTCTCCTCGAGTGCTCCCCAGACAAGGAGCGTTAGCAGGCCAGCCCCTCACGTGGAGAGAAGGCGTGTACTTGGGGGCCGTCCCCATCCTCAGGGTGGGGGGAGGAGCACTGACACCCATGACCTGTCCCTAACGTTGGTGTTGCATCTGAGAAGTGCCCTCGGGAAGCAGGATGGATGAGCCGTGGACACCGTGTCACCCCTCACGCCCACCTGAGACCAACACAGGTCAGCGGCGGCCTCCAGGGGCCCCTCGCTGAGCTTGACCTCGCCGCCAGGGTCCCGCAGGTCAGAGCCCCCTGGGGCAGCTGCATGCTCCCCCCCCCCCCGTCCCCTCCCCACCCCCCACGGGCCCAGGGCAGCGGCTGCCGCTCGCGTCCCTGACGGAAGCAGTCAGGGAGCCCAGGACAACCCGGGGGCAGGACTGGACACTCAGGAAGAAACTGTCCTTGTCCAAGCCACCACCACCAAGGCGGACACACCAAGGACAATTTCTCCCCCAGTGTGAAACAGCCATGCGGATGGGAACCCTGGCACCTCCAGGTCTGTGGTCCGCGGCCGGGCACTCGGCCACCCTCCCAGGCACACATGTGCACACGCGCCCACATGCATGCACACACGCCACACCACACACCACACACGCACACGGCATGCACCTGCGAGGCAAGCCGCCCCGGCACCTGCTCTCACTCTGCTCGGCGTCTGCGCCCAAGAGTCCTTCAGACAGTGGACGGCGGCAGAGGTCCGGGGTCCCGGGACCGTCCCCATGACACGGAGCCTGCGTCCTTGGTTTTCCCGGACGCCGTCCTAAGGGGGGCTCAGCTGCCGCACATCGCAGCCCTGGCCGCCCCCGTCGCAAACGCGGCGTGCACGCCGGGCTCTGTAGCCCGGTCGCACACCCGAGGGGGCGGTTTGGGGTCCGCATCTCGGCATCGCTCCAGATCACCGAGGAGAGAATCGAGGGCCGCCGCCACCGCCAGTGCCCGCGCCCAGGCACCCTGCCTCTCGCCCCGCGGCCCCTGCGCGCGTCCTGACTCGCTCCGCCCCAGCAGCCCTCCGCCGCCCGCTGCGTGCCGCGCGAGCCCGCAGGCGCACTGCGGCGAGAGATAGATCCTGGCGCGCGGCGGCGGCACGGTTAGTAAGTGTCAGAGGCGGGGTCCGCACGCGGGAAACCGGGCTCTGCGGTCTGCGCTCTTGATACTGAAAAAGTGGATGACCCTGTACGATTCGACACGAGCACCACGAACAGGACAGGGATAACCACTCTCCAAGTACCAAAGGTTAGCACGGGGGGAGAGCCGCTGCCGCGGGGGCGCTCGGCGCGTCTTCCGGGCGCAGTCCTGGGGACGAATTAGACGCTGAGGGTTAGTGCACAGGCTCGCGCGCGCCCCGGGCACCAGCAAGCATGCGGGCCACAGCGTCACACACCACAATGACGACACGACCGCCGGCCCCCCACCCCCGCCTGCTGACCGGGCCGGCTCGGACCCAGACCCCGACACACAGCGCATGCCTGCTCCCGGCCCGCCCCTCCCCTGACGCACAACCACGACAGGCCACGTCCCCCAGGCCGCTGCCTTCCCGGGAGCCCTCTCTGCAGAAGGGTGGGGACCCACAAGCGATGCGCCACACGCCACACGGACACGCCCTGTCATGCACACACATACCGCATCCCTCGCTGTGCGCACTGGGTCTGAGGTTTGATACTCACAGAGAGCTTGCCCTTGTATATTCTATGTCAAAGAACCGAATATACAAAGGGCAACCTCGCTTTAAGTACCAAACAAGAGCGTCGGGCAGGTCCGTCGCTACCGGCAAGCCCGAGGCTGCCCTCCACTCCCGCGGTGGGTCCTGGGGAGGGTGGGACGTGCAGGATCCGCAGCCCAGGGGGCCTGCAGGTCCTGCCAGGGGTGCGTGTGTGTGTGCGCTGCGCGCGCGCACCCCCAGGGTTAGCGCTCCACCCCTCGGGGCCGCAGCGGGGGCCGAAGTCAGGGCCCCTTCCCTGAAACTGGCATCAACCCCAGGAATCCAACCAAACTGGGACTTGTTCCCAAGAGGAGCTCAACCCCACGGCCTCACAGTGCACGCCCAGAGCTCAGCTTCTCTGTTTCTGCAGAACAACGCTGGGGGTTGGAGGCCACACGGGCACCTCCTCCAGGAAGTCCTCTTGACCACGTATGGGGGCTGGTGGCACAGGGACTGGGTGGATGTACACAGTACAGAAGCAAAGGCCCTGTGGCCCATGTCTGGTCATCCCTCCCACGGAGGCGTGGCCCTCACTGTGGCCCCAGTGCCTGCCCGTCCTCGCCACTCTCCCGAAGCCCCGTTGGGACAGAATGGAGCGGGGAAAGGGCTGGACCTCGTGTGCCACACACAAACTCAGGGCCAGCTCGAGAGGCCGCTGCCCTAGAGGAGGGGCACCGGCCGAAGGCTCCTGGTGAGCAGGTGGCCCCCGACTCACCCCCCACCCTGCCAGCCCCCCTCCCCCAGGAGGTGCTCACCTTTCTCAGACGGCCCTGGTGCTGGCCTCAGCGCCAGGTGACCCCCGTGGCAACCAGGGTGTGCGATGAGGTCAGTCACACAGCCCAGGAAACGTCCCTGCCGACACAGACCGTTGCTCCCGGCCAGCAGCCTAGAAGTGAGCAGATACAGGAGGTCAGAGGGCCAGAGGACAGACATCGAGACGGAAGCACTTCCCTCTGACCTTCCAACATCCACGTACCTGGCCCAGGGAGGCGGCCTCCCCAGCTTTTCCCCAGAGCCGTGCAGTCCCTGTGGAGGACACTGTCTCCAGGCGGGACTCGAACCACAACTCACAAACAGAAATAGCTCTTACAGATTCATCTCGGGGGCCACAAGAAGGAGAATGTCCGCCAGACACCCACAAGAAGCACTGATGAGCAAATCTTAGCCTCTTCCCAAAGGCTGATGCCACCTCCAGGAAGTCCTCCAGGGCGGGCTCACAGGCATCAGTCAATTAGGCTTGAAACCACTGTCAATAGAGCCGCTATTTTGCAGCATCCTGGGTCCACAGTCACTCGTGAGCTGCCCTCGGAAGCGTCTGTGACATCAAGGTCTTTGTCCTAAGCTTGACGTGAGTCAGCCTCTGGGACGCGATGTGGCAGTGACGAATGGCAGGCCCACGCACGGCTGATCTTTAAAAAAAAAAAGCAAACTACCGTTAAACTCACAGCAGACGACAGGCAGCCTGCACAGGAGGCATGGCCTCCCGGGAGTCCCCAAGGAGGTCCCGAGGGCCACTGTCACAGAGGACACCCGTGTCCAGGCCCAGGGAAGCCGGGACATACCTGACAGTGGCTGACAACCGCGCCTCTGTCCTGAGGGCGCACGTGGGTCCCGGCGCCTCCTCGGTCAGAGTTTGATACGCAAATAAGAGTCTCCCCTGTATATTCACCATTAATAAAGCGAACATACAAAGGGAACCCTCTCTTCAAGTACCAAAAAGCAGGTCTGGCGAGCTTCCACGTCGTGTCTTCCTGCGGGGCCTGAGACCAAGGGGGAGAAGCCGGTGACAACCCTGCCCCCTGCACGCTGTGACCCGGCCCGCACACGGGCCGCACCTCCCAGCATCTCTCCGAGGGAGGGTTGTCTCCCCCAAGACAGGCCCACCCTGTGTGGGGGCAAGAACCACAGCCTCTTCCCAAAGCCACCGCCTCCAGGAAGCCCGCCTGATGACTTGCCGGCTGGTAGGGGTTAGAAGGCACACAAGAGCATGCATCGTTAGAAAGAAAAAGCGGAACGTTAGACCGACACACGCCGTGACCCCCCGCCCAGTCGCAGACCGCCCGGCAGCGTGGAGACAAGTGTCCCTTCCCCCGAGCTTGGTCGGGCGACCAGAAAGCCACTGGAGCTGCTACTCGAAGGCACTACCCTGGTGTGAGAGGCACCAAAGGGGACGGCGATCCCCACGGGCCAGCTCTAGTTAGACAGACAGGGACATCAGTCATCCCAGAGTCTTTCTGTCACAATAGGCAGCAGTGGAAATGCCTACTGTGGGACAACAGGGCAGGGGGCTGCACGGTCCCATGCAAACACGGCACCTCGGGGCACCAGCACCCACCCCCTTCCTTCAAGTGGCCGTGACAGCCCAGAAGTCAGCCCAGGGACAGGCTGGGGTGGGCGGAGGGTAGACCGAATGACCCCCATTTAAGTCGGGCACAGACTTTGCTGTGGACCGTCCTCTCCTACATCAGGGAGAGGCGGCGACCCTGAGGTCCCCTCCCGGGGCGGGGTGTCACGTCTGGGGAGACCGGCCAGAGTAGCAGCTCACAGATGGCACTGAGAAGGAGGCCCACCGGGACAGGTACCACTTCCCCCCAGAAGAGTGGCCGGGATAAGAGAACCACTGCATCGTCTCCAAAGTCTCCGCCTCCCCCAGAAGGCTCTGAAGGATGCATGGGGCGAGGGAGGAGAGAGGACCGAGTGCAGCCAGCCGGAGAGGCCCATGCCCCGAGGTCAGCCATGCAGCTGCGTACCCGCCAGCCGTCCGGGCTCAGGTGGGTCCCTGGAGTCAGCCTCGCTTCGGAGAGGCCTCCCCGGGCGCGCGTTGCTCCTTGGACAGAGCTTGCCCTGGGACACGCACTACAACGAGCACACACGCGGGGAGGATAATCTCTCTTCAAGGAGCAACGTGTCCCCGCAGGGGGAAGGCCACACGCGTGGGACAAAGGTGGTGTCAGCTCCAGGGGTGAGCCTAAGACAAACAGATCGGACACGCAGGGTTAGCGAGCGGGTGGGCGGCACACCCGTGGGCGTCGTCTGTGCCGCGCCGAAGGGTGATTCGGGCCTCCGGTCCTGCCGTCCCCCTCGGCGTGGCCAGCCCGTGGCCTCGATGGCAGGGCCAGCCCAGGCGTCCACGGAGGCAGCTGTGGCAGAAGCGGGTTCCAAAAAACGCATCGCGCACTCGGTAAACACACAGGGAACAAAACTCATCCCCGGGTAGGGGACGCAACACACACAGTGGCCTCTCCAGAGCGCAGCGCACGCCGAGGGGGGGGGGCGGGCGTCCGGCCCGTGACGCACCACGCCAGGCCCCGCCCCGGGACAGCCGGGGCGCCGCCGGCTCCTTCCGCGGCGACTTCACGTCCTCGGAGGTCTCCCAGCAGCATTTGATACTGAAAACGTGGATTTTCCTCTATGATTAATCATAAATAATGTACTCATAGAAGGAGAATCTACCTTTTAAATACCAAAGAAGGATCCTGTCCCGGAGAGTGTGCACTTCTGCCTGCGTCACCGAACGCGCGAGGCGCGCGGGGCAGACACGCTTCCGTGTGTGACCGGGGAGACCGGCCCGCCACGCCGCCCTCACGGAGTCGGCGGAGCGGCGCGCCGAGGCTCACGCACGTGGGCGGTGCCCGGGCTCCATCCTCCGCGGAGATCCGACGTGCGGTGCGCCGCCGTCTTTCCGCCCCCCTGAGCTGCGGCGGCCGCGGGCGGGGCTCGCCCCGCCGTCCCTTCCAGGAACATTCCCAAAGCAGCATTTGATACTGAAAACATGGATTTTCCTCTATGATTATCTATGAATCACGTAAACATAGAAGGAATATCCACCTTTTAAATACCAAAGAACGATCGGGCTCCGGAAGGACGGGTCCGTGTGCGGCCCCTCGAACGGGGAGGCCGGGCGGCAGAGCGCGTCGTGTTCCGTCCGGTGGCTGAGCCGGGACCACCCGCCGCGGCCCCCTGGCCCAGCCGGCTCCGCAGCGACAGGGGACTTCTAAAGGTGATGGTCGGCAGACATATGGCACGAAGGAAGCACATGTTCCGCCGTCCACCATCTTTGCACTGACCCTGGACGGGCTGGGCCCCACCTCGCTGCCCCGGCCCCGGCGTCCCGGCGGCCTCGCGTTCCCCAGCAGCGTTTGATACCGAAAACGTGGATTTCCCTCTACGACTAACCATCAACCACGTAATCATAAAAGGAAAATCTACCTTTTAAATACCAAAGACGATGAGTTGCAGGGGGCGTGGCCCTGGGTGGGATCCGTCTCCTGAGTGACGGGGACGCGGCGCAGAAGCGAGGGCTCGGCCGCCCCGCGCCTCCTCCTCCACGTGGGCGGGCTGCCCACCACGGCCCACGGACGCAGCCCCCCACCCCACCGCCCCGCCGCTTCCCCTGCGTGGCCGCCCCCCTGCCCCCGTCCCCCCCCCCCCCCCCCACAATGGCACTGTCACGCAGGAATGGTCCCCGGGAGCGTTTGATACCGACAACACAGAATTTTCTCTGTTTCACAGTAAAAACATGAACATAGAAGGAATATCCCCCTTTTAAACACCAAAGAAGGATTTGTTCCCGGGAGGCATGGACCCAGGCGGAAGGCGTCATGAATGAAGGGCATACCGGGTTGGCAGAACCTCCTGGGGCGGTTGGCAGCAGGGACCCGGCCACCCTAACCCTCAGGGAGCAGAGATTTGGGACCTGCCCCCACCCACGCCCTGGGAGGGTGGCGGGGCTGTTAACCTTCCTCGTTTTTCCCTGAGGGGGATCTTGTGTTCAGAACTGTTTTAAAAGCAACTTTGACCCTGGCTGGTGTAGCTCAGTGGATTGAGTGTGGGCTGCAAACCAAAGTGTCGCAGGTTCAATTCCCAGTCAAGGCACATTCCTGGGTTGCAGGCCATGACCCCCAGCAACCGCACATTGATGTCTCTCTCTCTCTCTCTCTCCCTCCCTTCCTTCTCTAAAAAATAAATAAAATCTTAAAAAAAAAAGCAACTTTGGACACTGAAAACGTGGGTTCTCCTCCATGGCTAACCATTAACCCAATAAACATAGGAGAAAAGCCGTCTTTTCAACATCAACAACGGCGTGGCTCAGTACACAAGGTCACCGGTTCGATTCCTGGTCGGGGCACATGCCTGAGGGGCAGGGTCGGGGACCCCACTGGGGAGAGCAGGGGACCCGTGTTTTCTCTCACACATCACTGTTTCTCTCTCTCTCCCCCTCCCTTCCCCTCTCTCTGGAGATAAATAAATCTTTTTTTTAAAGAACACACACAGCCCAGGGTAGGGGAAGCACATGCTACATTCCATGCAGGAACTGTGGAGTCGGAGCCCGGCCCCTTCCTGGCCCAATGATGGGCCTGAGTGGAAGGCCCACGACCAGGGGTCCACCCTGCTGTCACTCAGCCTGCCCCAGGGGACCCTCACACCTCTGCCCTGAAGGCTATTTCACGGCCAGCAGGTCTGATTCTGGAACAAGTGCATGAGCTTCTAAAATCCACTGTAAGTAGCCCTGGCTGGCGTGGCTCACTGAGCCACGCCTCCAAACCCAAGGGTCGCCGGTTCGATTCCCTGGGATGTGGGCCAGGCCCCCATTAAGGGTCATGCAAGAGGCAACCACATATAGATGTTCCTCTCCCTGTCTTCTTCCCTTCACCTCTCTCTAAAAACAAATAAATGAAATCTTTAAAAAGGGAAGACCATCCTTTAAGTTGCACAAATATCACAGAAAGACAAAAGCTCTACAGAATCCCTGACATTAGTGTCACCTCCTCGAAAGACCTGCTGAGGCACCTGATGACAAAGGTCATATAAAAGTGGGTGTCGGATAGGTGAGCGAACCTCCTTTCACATGCCCTGGAGGGATGAGGACACCCTAGAACCTTCCAGAAAGTCAGACTTATGTCCAGAAGGTTCCACAGGCAGGAGGGGACGAGTTGCCATGCCAGGCTGCCAGGAGCATGCCAGACAAAGGAGACCACCCACAGCATCCCTCCCAACGCAACGGAGGGGCAGCAAAGCGCCAAGCCCGCCAGCCTCGGCCCTCCACCGCCGTGCGGCCTCCAGACTCATCTGCCGGGCGGCTGGGACGCGGGCACTCACCAGGACTGCCCCTGCGGCTCCTCGGGCCTCTGAAGGCCGAGAACACAGCTCCGACAAGCCCAGACCCATAATCCCTGCTCTGCGAGGCTGCCACCACCTCCATAAGTCCTCCTAAATGTAAGCTCGGTCCGGCGGACAAACGGCCGACAACAGGACACGGCCCCCAGAGGCTGCCCGGCACCAAGGCTGCCTCTGGGAGTTGGCACTGGCCCCAAAGTCTCCGACCCGGAAGGCAGTGCCTGCCACAGGGGCGGGGTTTGGGGCTCCTCCCAAGCAGGGCGGACAGCCGGGGTAAGTGCACGAGGGAGCGCCCGTTGCCCGCACAGAACCAGAGCCCCTCCCCGCAGGCACAGCACGTTGGGGAAGCCATGCGGACCCCCCGAAGCCCCTCAGGCACCACTGGCCGTAAATAAAGCAAACACACACACACGCTCGGCCAGGGGTTCCGCACACACCACCGGGAGCAAGGCCGCACGGCCCAGGCTGGGGCCACCCCCGTGAGGCCTTGTCCACGGTACACGGGACACGCTGGTTAGGCGACCGGATGGCCTCAGGTGTGAGCAAGGTAAGCGGCCTCCGGGCCGGCAGCCTCCACGTCCCCAGGAGGGGTGCTTACGAGCAGAACCTTGAATGAGGACGTGCCACTGAGGAATGGTTCCTGGCTGGTTGTGATTATCCGTGGTTTTATAAATCCCCACCCAAGACTATGTTTATTGATTTGAGAGAGAGAGAGAGAGAGAAATACCGATGTGTCAGACAGATACATGGGTCAGTCGCCTCCTCTACATGCCCCGACCAGGCATCGAACCCACAACCCAGGTGTGTGCCCTGACCGAGGATGGTGTGAGGGACGATGCTCCAGCTCACGGAGCCACTCAGCCAGGGTGGGTTATGATTGTTACTTTTCACTGAAGGGCAGGCGGCCAGGCAGGATCTGGACCAGAGGTGACGACTAGCCGAAAACTCTTTCCCCTTCAGGTGTCCTGGGAGAATGAGGCTGACCCCCCTGCTGCCTCTCCTGGGGGGGGGGGCTGGCTTCCCTCGGGGGCTCTCCCGCCCAGGCCCCGGGGCCAGCCTGCGGATCAAGGGCAGTGAGCGTGGGCTCGCTGCACTGTTCTCACCCCCCCCCACACACCCCCATCTCCCTCTCCCGCCGAATAGCCTTCCCCGAGACCGCTGCTGGAGCAAACCCCTGGCCCGCACGTCTCCAGGGGCCCCCTGCCAGCTGGAGGGGAGAGCAGGGGAAGGAGGGCAGCCAGGCCCCGGGTGCCGCAGGCAGAGAAGCTCGCAAGTGGGTGCTGCGGGGACTGGGCGCAGCCTCCGACCCGGGGCGGGGGGGGGCCGAGGGGCAGGGGGAGACCGTGCAAAGACAGGCCTTTCTAGCTTCGCTTTCTGATCGGCCCCTGGAATCACAACTTTTCCAAACATAACAAGTACTACGCGTTTTTAAAAATCATTAAGATGAAGTTACAGCACGATCAGTTCAATGCAAAAGCACGGGTGCACTGGCACATGCTCGTCAGCATCCCCCACCCACCTCTCATTGGTCACCGCAATCGGCCCGTGCACGACCGCGCCCTAGCGGAGCTCCCAGAGGCTCGGCTGCGGAGACCGCGGGGCGGGAGGGGGCGCGCTTCCGGTTGCTTTAGAGATCGGAACGCGCGGCCGGACACGTGGTCTTTACACTCCTCCGCCAACTTTTAAAAGAAAGGGGCGCTGCAGAGCCCCACCTTTCACACGTGCACCGTTACCTGGAGGGAACAGGGCTACACACAAGAATTCGCCAGAAAGGCCTCGCCTCGCGGAGTCGGAAAGGGAAGGAGACGCGTGCCCTCTGGCCAACCACCTGCTCCCGGCCCCTCCGAGGGGCCGGCGCGCACCCCGTGTCCGTCTGTCCAGCAAGCCGGCGCCGCGCGGCGTCCTTCGAGAAGGCATTTGATGAGGAAAAGAGATCAACCGTGCAATATCTGCCACCAACAAAGCAAATACATCACGGACAACCTCCTTTCGAACATCTCAGAGCAGCTTCTGCGCCCCCGCTCCGCTCCTCCGGCGCCGGCACGTCCTCCTGCAGAGAAGGGGGGGAGGGGGGGAGAGGGGTTAACACACGGAGACGGGAGGCCGCGGGCGAGGCGCCGCCCCCCCCCCCCGGGGACCCCGCTGACGTACCTGGGCGTGGGGGGGACCACGCCCCCCCAGGTGTGAGCCCCCCACCTGGGCAGTGAGGCTCCCTTCCGGAAGAGGAGTACCTCTCACGCTCCTCAGGCGGAGAACAAAGGGACAAGCACTGGTCACACGGCACATGAGAGTCAAAACCAGAGGCTGGTCCAGGATGCCCTCGGGCGGCCACGGAGGTTTTCTGAGCGCCGTGGGTCCGGCGGCGCGGGCCCCACCCCGGGCGCACTGCCCACTGTCTGTCTTCATTCACGCGCCCCTGGAGGCGCCCCGCGGCCGTGCCTCCCCCGGAGCGGGCGCCGCACACCCGGGAGGGGCTCCTGAGCCGGAGGAGCTGGGCGGCCGTGCCCGCCCCACCGTGATGCGCTGTGCAGACCCTGACACGGCACAGCTGCCACTGCTCCCCAGGCGGTCGGTTTCCCGTCCAGAGAGCGCTCTGACGGGGCGGGGGGCAGGCCCCAGCCAGGGGACGAGCACAGCAGGAGCCGGCCGACCGTCTGCCGAAGCCGGCGCAGCCCGGTGCCGCCGCACGGCCGCCATTGGTGCCTCCGCCCGGTCGCGGGCGCTGGGCCTCAGAGGTGGCGCATGGCACTCAAAGAGAAGTGTACCTGGGTTTTTCGTTTCCAACAAAGCGGAAAAACACAGATACCCTCTGTTCCAGTGCCAGAGTGCAGCCCCGAGGGTCGGCCGGCGGGGCTCCGGGCGGCGCTCCGAGGGGCCCGGACGCTGGGGTCGGCGGACCGCCCAGCGACCACGCCTGCCACGCACATGCTCTGCGGACGACAATGACGACGACGACGCGTCACTTACCCAGGGAGGGCTGAGCCCAGCCCCGAGGGCCTCTCCTCCAAGTCGGATTTGATATTGAAAAGAGGTTGGCCAAGAATGACTCGTCATGAACCAAACGAATCCACCTGGGAAAACCTCTCTCCAAGTACCACAGAAGAGAGCCGCCCGTGGGGCCCCACGGCACCTCCTCCGGGAAGGCGGCCAGGTGGACGCGCGTGGAGGCTAAGAGACCCGTCGACTGGCGGAGCCACACGTCCACTCACTGGCACTGACGCGGGGCCTGGCGCCAGGGTCCCTTCTGCGATGATGGCGCGTCCGTCTAAGGCGGGCCTGGAACCTGGAAAGAGCAGGGCTGGGGGCGGTTAGTCCCGGGGAGGGGGGAGCCCCTCTCCCGGGACCCCAGGGACCGCTGCCTCCTGCCGCGGCCCATGCCCCCGTCAACCCTGCTGCACACGTGCGGGTGGCAGTCCCCCGGGCGAGGCGAGACGTCACAGGGCAGACATGCACACCGGGCTGCCACCCGCGGCCCAGTCTGCGGACACACCATGGTCCACTGGTCTCTGTTGCTGTCACCACGGCGCCCTAGTCGTGCCGTGGTTCTGGCTGCTCTCACTTGACCCCCTCTCTGAGGTCGGGGACGTCTTTGCCACAGTCCCCGGGAGCCCCGGCGTGTGCCCGCGGCCTCGCCAGCTGCACTTGCTCTTAGAGGCGGCATGGCCTGCAGCCGGACGGCGGCGGGCGGCTGGACACCGAGTGTCCCCGATCCCGCCGACACACGGTGGCCGAGGCCGAGTCCTCCTTGGACACTCCAAGCAAGGCGTGACGCCGGGAGCCCTCCCCAGAGTCCCTCCGGGGCAGGGGGCTCCTCGCGGCGAGAGCTGACACCGGAAAAGAAGTGCACCATGTTTGTTTCGTCACATAACACGCGAAAATAACATGGGCAACTTCTTCTCAGGCACCAGAGGACGGTGTGACGGGCCCGGTGCACAGGGCGCCCTCCGGCGGTCGGCTGGCGTGCAGGGGTGCTGAGCCGGGACGGCACGGGGGCACCTGGCCCCCCCTGGGGAGGCGGACGCTGCTCGCTGCCGGCAGGATGGCGTGTCCGGGAAGCCCCCGCTGGCGCAGCCGACTCTGCGCCCTGGTGGGTGTGTGGTCCTCGCCGTGGGTGCAGCTGGCTGACCCCCAGTGGCCTCCGCCTTGGGGGCCCGGGGAGTCCTCTCGGGCAGAAGTCCGTGAGCAGCGCCAGTGGGTTCCCGAGGGACGCCTCTCAGCTCCGATCCGCAGCTGCTCACAGACGGCATCGTCTCACTGACCACGGGACAGTCCTGGGGTCCTGAGGACAGACACCTCTGCGGGTCAGCGAGGCTCCTCTTGCAAGACGGAACCGAGGACGTGGGGTTAGACGGACCGAGCCCCCGGGGCATCATCGGGTCTCTGCGGATCCGCCCATCGTGCCTGCGTGGGCCCGACGTCCCGTGTCCCTCCTCAGCGGCGCGCCTGCTTTGCAGACACCAGCCTGTCCGATGTGACTCGTGACAAACACGGCAAACCCGGCCCAGGACAGCAGGGGCGAGGAGGCGTCGTCTTCCCCCAGGTCGGCGTCACTTCCGGGAAGTCCAGGGAGACCAGCGCCCTGAGGTCAGGACCGGTCGGGGGACACGCTCGGGAGGTGCCGTCCTTCAGGGCTCCCCAACGCCAACGGCCCGTTCCTGGACACAAAACACATTAGTCACGTATTACTTGTACAGGTCACGTACTACTTCATTGATGCAACCTAGTGGTTCATCAACTACTTTCGAGGTACCAAGTAAATCCACAAGAAAAGTTCACTTTTCTCCCAGAGCCCGCCTTAGACAGGATCCTGAGGAGAAGAGCTAAACCAAGAGACGCACATCATTGGAGAAACGGAGGCCTTCTCATCACACAGTGGCCTGGGGTCACCTGTTTATATCCCAAGTAGGATGCAACCCAACTCAAAGAGACCTCAACAGAAAAGGAGTGGAGAGGCTCATATGACTGCAAAGTACAGAGGCAGGGTCAGCTTCAGGCAGGGTTTGATCCAGGGGCTCAAACAGCCTGCACCCAGGTCCTGATCTCTCTCTAATTCCCAATATGCCTTTGTGGTGCAGGCTCCCCAGTCTGGGTCTGCACAGGCCCCTCCTGCAAAGTCCCAGGCTTCTCCCTCTCGGTCTGTGAGGGGCTGTGGGTGCTCCAGGCTCCCATTACCCAGTCACCGGGCCGAGGGACCCTGGAGGGTCTCCTCTGACAGCACTCACCGGAAAGGGAGCCTTCGAATCAGTAACAGCAGCCAACAGAGGAATAACGTAACTCTCTTAGCCCCAGGCAGGTGTGGGGGGACCGATCCAACCCAAACCACAGGGTGGGTGGGAACTCGGGAGCTCTCCTGAGCTAAATCAGGGGAAACCGAGGGAGGAAACACGCGGGGCTGCGGAACCCCTGACCAGCGTCCACCGGCACCCGCACGCACTCCCTGCGGTCGGCGCTCCGGCGGGGGCGTCCTCGCGGCGGTGTGGGTGCTGAAGAAGAAGTGCACCGCGAATGTTTCGTCCCAGATACAGCGAAAAAAACACGGGCAACTTCTCATTAAGCACCGCAGGTCGGAACGTGGCGCGGCGCTGCTTCCCGGGAGTCGGGCGCTGGCTGCCGGCGAGCTGCCTGAGCGCAGAGGGTCCCAGAGCGCGCCGGGGACACGTCTCCGTGGGGCGGCAACAGAGAAGCGGGCGGTGTCTGCCAAGCACATGGCCCACAGCTCGAGGTCAAGTGCACAGCCACAACTGCGACGGACGGACCCTGGGCCCCGACGGGGCCGCCGTGGCTGGCCCGCCTCAGCCCAGCCGGCAACTGCAGGTTAGTGAGTTATGAGCCCCCCAGTCCTCACAGCGGCCCCTGTGGGTGACGGGCCCACAGCCCCACCTCCACACCGACCCTCACGGCCACACCCTCTCTGGGCTTGGACGTGAGACTCGTTTAGGTCAGCGACCAGTGAGCAGGGTCAGCCAGAGGCGGTCTCTGGGTCGCCACTCACTTTCTTGGGCTCCTGCGTCGCCACGACAACAGCGGGGCATCCAGACCAAGAGGGAGGTGACAGAGGGCGAGCCCCGCCTTCGCCCCCAGGGGAGGCCCTGGTCTCTGGAAGCCTGTCCTAGGAGTGGAAGGGTGACCCGGGGTCAGCGGGGCAGGAGACACATGGGCCCCACTGAACATGTGCTCTCGGGGGGCTGCCCACACGTCCCCCCCACACTGAGGACAGCGCCAACGCCCCTCCCCTGAGGCTGGGGTCACCTCCGGCGCGTGTCTGGGGCAGGACCTGACCCTGAAGAGCAGCCAGGCCGGGTCACAGACCCAGAGAGGAGGGCAAAGCCCCTCTCCCCAAGCCGTGACCATGAACTTGGAGTCTGCCCAGCGAGGGGCTGGATTCCAGGCGGGCGCAGCCCGGAAGGGACACACAGAAAGAACCCACACACTACGTGGTCCCCGAGCCGCCGAGCCGCCCACTCACCCGTGGTGCTGCGATGCCGGTGGCCCATTTCCCACGTGGGACATCCTCCAGGGCGGGGCTTGCTACTGGAAAGAGACGGACCACGTAACGAATCATCACGCCCACGGCCGGCTCGTTCAGGCGCCGCAGACCAGGGCCCGACCCCACGGGCCCGGGCACCCCCTCCGTCACGCACCGTGGTGCGCGCCCAGCCCACAGACAGCAGCCTGAGCCACGGGAGAGACACGCGGCCCGCACTCGGCATGCATTCCCTGCATTCCACGGTGCCCTCCCTGCCATCGCCCGCGGCCGGGCTCGGGGCCCTTCCGGGCAGGGTGTGCGGCTGAAGGGAAGACTGGTCACGGGCGACCGCGTATCTCTACGTTCAAGGAGGTGGGGGGGGGCCCCCAGCGGCGACCCCTCTCTAAACACGGCAGACTCGCCCTGGCCGTGAACCCTCCTCCATCTTCTCCCAGGTCGCCCTGAGCACCAAGAGGTCGTGCCACAGACGGACTGGGTGCTGATGGATAGTCACACGGGTGACCTACATCACGAATGAAGTGCACGTCACCGGTCCACCATCCCCTCAGCCACCCTGGAGCGCGGTGGGCACTGCCGTCCCTTCCCTGCCGGTGCCGGTGCGTCCGGAAAGCCTCCCGGGTGGGGCCTTGCAACTCCCACGGCGCCACGGCCGGCGCCTCCCACACCACAGCCACAGCCACACGCGGCTCCTCCCCAGGACCGGCCCGTGGGAGCCCTGTGTCCCGGGGCCACCCTGCCCGCCCGCCGCCCCGCCCCAGGAGTCCGCCTTCCTCGCGCCCTCTCTGGGCTGGCACCCCCCTTCCCTGAAGGCCGAGGGGTGGGGGGCGGGGGGTGTGGGGGGGGGGGACAGGAAGCGCCTCCAGGGTGGGAAGTGATACTAAAAAAGAGGTTTCCCGTGTATGTTTCATCATAAATAAAGAGAAGACAACACGGACAACCTCTCCTTCGAGTATCGAGGTTGAGCGATGATCAACAAAAAAGAAGAAGAAAAGAAAAACCCACAAAACGAAACGGCTGCATCTTCTCGGATGTTTGTGTCGCCGGCGGGACTCCCCGAGCCCGCCCCGCACCAGGCAGGCCCGGGGGCCTGGAGCGCTCTCTGGGGGCTGGTCAGCGCACCCCCGAGACCGGATACCGACAAGAGGTCACCCAGGAAGGAGTCTCCACCCCAGTGCAGAGAACAGCCAGGGTCCCGCCTCTCCCCGGGGAGCTGTTCTGACGGGGAGCCCTGGGCTCCCAGGGGAAGTGCCCCAACTACGGTCTGCACCCCGCGGTCAGCGCGTCGGGTCAGAGTTCGCGAGTAACTCTGCACCCCGTGGTCCGGAGGCAGGCGGTGGGCCGGCACTCGGCCCCTGTGGGGAATTGGCCGTGGGTCCACTCGGCCTTCCGGGAAAGGCAGGATTCTGAAATGAGGTGTCCAGGGGTCGGGTGGGTCCCTAGTAAAGGGTGCGCCCACCCCGACTCCCTGCCTGAGGGAGGGACAGCGGGAGACGGGGGCCAGGACCTCACCCTGCAGCTGAAACGCCACTGGACACCTTCCCCTGCCTCCCGCTGTCATCAGTGGAGCAAAGGAATCAAACGCCAATTTCTTCTCGGGAAGTCAGTTCGCCGCCGCTGCTCCTGCCAGCTCTGGGTTGAGCTGTCTTTTCTGTTTTCCCGCGCAAGTCCTTCCACCATAATCATGGTGTCCTTGGAAGGGGCGCTGGAGTCCCCAGACGCGTCCTTCCACTGCGGAGAGGGAGAGGCTGGCCCGATCTGATGGGAGCGATGGGAGGGGAAGGGAAGAGCAGCTCCTCCCCAAAGCCGGGCGGCGTGCCCTCCCTTCTCCCTGAGCTGGGGGCTCCGGGCGAGTGGGGACCCAGACGAGTCCCTGAGCCAGCAGCCTCCCTCTGCCCTGCCCCCCACACCGTCGCTCCCGGCTCCCACTAGCCCACAGAGCGGAGCGCGCCCAGCTTGCACGACCCCCAGCCTCCTGCCCTGGACGCCCTAGAGACGAGGGCCCGCCCGCCGCAGTTGCGTTTCCTCACCTGGCTCCTCTCCCGCTGCAGGGTTCCTCCCGCGCGGCAGGAAGGACGCTCAGGCACCAGTGGAGGTGGAGGTGGGTGTGCCGACCATCGCCGCCGCCCCCGCCTCTGGAGAGCTCTTGCCAGACAGAAGGGGGTGACGTGGGAAGACCTGGCCTTTCTCGAGAGCCCCATGCCTCCTCCCCAAATGCCGCAGAAGACCCCGGAACCCAGGGGCGTGGCCTACTGCCACCCACACACACGCACAGCCAACAGCCTACCTCTGTGCCTCGTCCTCTGTGCCTCGTCCTTGGCGCCGGCCAGGAAACACCTTCTGCCCTGAACGTTTGGCGCCGCCTCCAGGAAGTCCTCCTGAGGGGGGCGGGCGAGGAGTGTTAGGGTCAGGCATGACACATGGGGCAGGGAGCACGTGTCTCGGCTCACTCACCCTGCACCGGGGCTGACGGCTTCGGGCCGGCTCGGACGCCTTCCGTGCTGGTTCCTGGCGCTGAGGAGGGGTCCGCAGGGACAAGTGTGTCAGAAAAGAAGTGAATCCGTCGAAGGAAATCGCTCCCCTGGGGGCCACTGAGCAGGGCCACTTGCAGAAGCACGGCCACTTCCCCGACACCAGCCCCGCCTCCCGAGGGCGCCCCGGTGCAGCCGTCAGTGCCCCAGGGCCGTCCTGGCCCAGCGCACAGCCTGCCGGCCCACCACCCGCTCCCCTCTCCCGGGTCGGCGCTGACGACAGAGCTCTCCCCCACACGGGCGTCACGGCACCCAGCACTCCTCCGGACTGGAATTAAAGGACCTCCAGAGTACCTGGTCGGAAATGAACAGTCCCCACCCCAGACCACAGCCCAGTGACCCCACGGTCTCATCTTGATGTCGGAACTCGCACTTCTCCCCCAGAATGGCCTTGTGTCCACAACACCCTTCCAGGGGTCACTGAGGGGCGCCGAGGGGCGGCCGTCCAGGCCCCCGACGGTGCCTGTCCAGGGTACACGCCCCGAGCCACAGGCGCTCGCCCAACACAGGGCGGGCCAACCCGAGCCCAACTCTGAGGGCGGCAGAGCCCGGCAACCACTGTGCAGCGGGGCTGGTGGGCAGCGAGGCCTGGGTGGGCAGCGAGGCCGGGCACGCACCGTCTGTCCAAAGCCGGGAAGTGGGGCCCAGGTGACCTACCTGCCCGCGGGCCACAGAGGCATCTCGGGGTGGGGGTTGCCGCCGCTCCCCAGGTAGGCAGCGCGTGGGAGGTCCTCCTGCGGGGGGACCAGAGACCGAGCGTCAGTGGGACAGGCGCGCACAGGGACAAGGACAGGTGCTGTGTGGGGGGCACCACCACTCGTGACCACAGCACCCCCTCCCCGACGCCAGGGTCTGGACCACAGGGCCTCCACGGGGGCCTCAGGCCCCCGGCAGCATTTCATCCTCGTGAAAGCGACAGGATGTGCAGGAAACCTCCCTTAGAAACTACCGCTCCCACTGACTCGCCCCCCACCGACTCATTCCTCCCCCGACTTCACACCTGAGGGCGGGACCCCGCTGCTAGCGGAGCAGGGGGCGTGGCCTGTAAATGGAAGGCAGAGGCCTCTGCCCCCCTCGTTTCGGTCGACGCAGTGGGGCCCCCGCACCAGGCCGGCAAAGTGGGTCTGACACTGGAGAAGAGGTTGTCCGGGTGTGTTCCGTCTCAGCAAAGAAACAGACCCCAGAAAACCTCTCTCCAGGGACCGCCGGTGGGCTGGCAGGGGCCAGAACGCTGTGGGGTCCTCCCCGGACGTGCCGTCGGTCCCGGGAGTCCGGGCACCGCGCAGGGGCCGACTGGCCGGCGTAAGCTACCAGCTGGACGCATGCGTGCATCGACCACCACCCGAGAACCCCCGTGGAGCAGCCCCCACCGGCCCGAGGGCAGGGACGCCACGGAGGTGCCGGTCACAAGATTGATCGCAGGGCTGGTGGACCGACCCCCCCTCCCCGCATCCCCGCCCCGGGAACCCTGTCTCTGCTGCCCCGAGCCGCGGCCAGCTCCCCTAAGACCTGCCTCCCACGGGCTGCCGGGGCGCTGAGGTGCAGCGGCCCGGTGACCGGTGTTGGAATGAAGCGCCCACACTCCGGTCAGGGGGTCACTCGAGCCCTCTGGGGCGGCCCAGGCAGCACGCCGCCCATCCCCCTGGACCTGGGCGGCCTCCCACCCAGGGAGCCCTCCAAGGAGAGAGACCCCGCTCCTCGGGGACACAAGTCTGCATGCCCCACGCCTGGCGCACGGGCGGCGGGGGGCCTCTCGGGTGCTCTTCCTTGCGGGCCCGGCGGAGCCCGGCGGGCGCCGGGCTGCCGGCTCTGCCCCGAAAGCTGGCGGGCGCGTCTTCCGGCGGCTCTCCCGGGGGCAGTCGGATACTGAGGGTTAGTGGACCAGGTCACAAACGGCACAAATACAGCGTGTGCTCTCTGGTCAACCATCTCACGTATCCAGTGTCGCCGCCACCTGTCCTCGTCCGCAGGGGGCCGCGCCCTCGCAGCCGCCGCGCTGGAGGGCTGCGCTGAGGAGAAGGCTGCCACACGTGAGTGATCATCATCGCACGGGACACGCACACGCCACCAGCCCCCTGAGCTGCCCCGAGAGCAGAGCCAGGACCCCCCCCCCCCCGCCCACCCCCCCCACGGTTGATGTTAGCTCCAGGAAAGCTTGCGAGGCGGGATTAGATACTGCAAAGAGGTCGACCGTGTAATGTGCGCCATAAATAAAGCGAACGCGCCACGGACCACCTCTCTCCAAGTACCAAGCAGCGGCGGCAGCCCTGACACCGGGACAGTGGCTCTTCCTCAAAGCTGACACCGCCTCCTGGAAGTCTTCCGAGGCGAGGGGTGATACTGAGAAGCAGACCAGGGGTCCTACGCCACCAATACAGCGTGCACGCCGTGGTCAACCAGGCCTCCCAACGCCGTGCGGGGACACTGACCCTGACCCTCTCCCGCAAATTTGGTGTCACCTCTGGGAAGCCTTGCGATGTGCACCGGAAGTTACTGGCAACCAGCAAAGGTGACAATGACCGAAAACCCGTGTCCAATGTTGCTACCATCTCCGGAATGCCCTGCGAGGCCTGGGACTGGGTGTCAACTATTCGCTGGGGACCAAACGGCCAGCGTCGTGACTAAAGCGGTGGTCTCCCGCTAGTACCCTGGGACATGTGCCGGCGGTGTCTGCCGCACAAGCCCTGCTTTCCAGCTGGCACCGCCTCCGGGAAGCCCCCTAGGGCTGACTGAGGCCGAGAACCGGCGGGCCACACCGCACACGTCCCAAAGCGCCCGCGTGCGTGGTGGCCCGCCGTCTCTCCGCGTGCCGTGGAGTGGTGCGGAGGCCAGACCACCGTGCCTGCCTTCCACGAAGTCGGCTTGGCCTCGGCAAAGCCCTCTGCGACCGACTTTGATATTGAGAAGACGTGGACCATATTACATACGACCTAGAGACAGCGCATGTCCTATGGTCAACCATCTTTTCAGGTACCGTGGGGAGGGCTGATGTCAGTCAGAGCCGGCGCCCCCTTCAGGGCGGCCTCGGAGGCGGGACGCAGTGTTGAGAAGAGGCCGCCAAGCAAAGTGGGCGATAGATGCAGCGGGCGCAGCAGAGAGAAACCCCCGGAGAACCCGCAGTGGAGGGTGCGCCTGAAAGAGCACTCCGCCCGAGACTTAGCACCGCCTCCAGGAAGCCCCCCAGGTGCGCCTGCGGCTAGGAAACGGTGGCCCAAGGAACATGCGTTGTGAGTAGAACGTGGGAAGCATGGTCACCTTCCACCGAGCATCCCAAAGCAGGACGGGTGGCTCCTCTCCAGAGGCCGGCATGACCCTGCTGGAGACCTTTGCCCTGAGCCTGGCTCCGAGCAGAAGCCGACCATGTCCCGTACGCGGTTAATAAGACACATGCAGTGCGGTCCAACCCTTTCCAGGTACCGTGGGGCGGCCGTGGACGCCACGGCCAGGGCTCTGCGGGCAGCTGCGTCGGCGCCTTCTCCGGGGCCGGACTGGAGAGGGGGAGGGGCGGCCCGGGGAGCGCGCGTCGCGGCTTCGAGTCGGGTCGGCGTGGGGTCCGGGCCACGGCGTCTTCCCCGGGGGGACTGGACTCGATGTGGGAAAGAGACAGACTGCACACGCATCGTCAGCGACAGTAACGAGGCAGCGGGTCTTCCAGTACCTGCAGCCGCACCGTCTCCCTGCGCGGTCGCGGCGGCCTCCGAGGAGGGGGGAGGGGCGCGCGGTCGCGCCGCCGTCCGGGATGGCTTGGAGGTCGGCGAGGGGCAGGACGCGGGACGTGGGACAGCCCTCCTCCGTGAACGTTCGCGGCCCCGGGCACCGCTTCCTGGAGCGCTCCGGCGGGGCGCGCCGACCGCCGCGGACACGGGCGGGCACCCCTTCCTGGAGGCGCCGCTGCCCCAAGGAAGCCCCGGCGGACGCTGAGGAGGAGAAGACCGTGCTGCAAGCATGAACAGGTTAAGCACACATGTAACAGTCTACCATTCCGCCGGGCACCGGGGGGCACGAGGGGCCGAGGCTGCGCCGCGCGTCTCCGGCTTCGGGCTCTCTCCGCGGCGGGACGGTTTGGATGGCTGGGCTGGATACCAAGAAGCGGTTTACCGTCCCACATACATACTCAAAATGTATGTGGGACGGTAAACCATTTCTTCAAGTACCGCACGATGGCCGTGGTGGCTGGCGGAGGGCTGGCGTCGGCGGGGCGGCGTCGGGGCGGGGGGGCCTCTCCAAGGCTGCGCTGGACGCTGAGAAGAAGCAGGTCATGGTGGGTACTAGACAAGAGCCGAGCCGGCGACCGTGTCGCTGAGTGCCGCGGAGCAGCACCGATCCCGGAAAGAACCGAGATCTCCTCCCCAGAGACGGCGCGCTTCCCCGAGGCGGAGCTCGACACAAGGAGGGCGAGAGTGAGTCAGTCCGCGCCATGCAGGGAAGGGCATGCCCTACAGACAACCATCTCTTCGAGTGTCACGGGGACGCCTCCCGTCGGGTCCGGTGGCGCCTCCCTGCAGATGGCGTCGCTTCCGGGAGCCTCGAGGATGGATTTGATACTGAGGGTTAGTGGACCGTGTTACATACGTCACAGATAAAGCGTACGCTATACGGTCTACTATCTCTCCAAGTACCACACAGGGACGCCGAGGACAGAGGTGGAGGGCGTGTCCAGAAAGCCGTCCAGAGCTGGGGGGAACCAGAGGCAGGTCGAGCACAGGACATGCATCATGCGACAAGCACACACAGGCTAGGAGGAGTCTTGTCTCCACCGTCAGGAGCTGCTGCTGACGCTGGACTGGCTGGTGGCTTATCCCCAGAGCTGGCAACTCCTCCAGGAAGCCCTCCAAGGCTGCACGTCCCACTGAGCAGAAGTGGACTTAGGGATTTCATCGCTCAAGAAATACCAATTAAGTGCCTACTCTGTGCCGGGCACCCTGGTGGATCTGAGGGAATGAACAGGTGGGCGCAGCGGGGGGCGAGGGGGCGCGTGCCCTGTGGATGGCGGACAGAACTGTGTGGGGCGCGGTGAGCAAAACCCAGCTGGAAGACGGCCTGCGTGCCACAGGAAAGAGCCCCTGTCTGGACAACTGCGCGGGCCCAGCGAGCGGTCTCCGGGCGCGTGAAGCCCGGGTTGGGAGCCCTGGTCTGGGGCATGAAAATAAACGACGCCACCGACAGCCGTCACTGCCCGGGCGGCAGTCAGGGCGCCCCCAGGAGCTTCTCTGAGGCTGGACCGCACGCGGCAGGAGCCGCCACGCCAATGTCGCAAACAAAGCGGGTGTCGGGTTGGGTGAACTGACTCCCTACGGCGGGAAGCTCCACCCCCCGCGCCAACCCTGGCCCCGCCCCGGGTGGCGGGAAGCTCCACCCCCCGCGCCAACCTGGGCTCCGCCCCGGGAAAACCCTCGCAGAGGGGGCCTAGCGATCGGTCAGAGGCGGACAGCAGTACGGACACCGGAGCTTCGACCTAAGGTGTTATTTCCCCGAAGGCACAGCGCACGGCGGGCAGCGGCCGGCCTGGCGGGTCCCCTGATGGGAGCATCGGTTCCGTGAAGCCCTCCCCGGCGCGCGGTGGGCCGTGCCACGGACATCTTCCCTCGCGCATGCGCCACCCAGCAACCATGTCTTCAAGGGCCACGGCTGAGGCTGCGGCCGGCGTCTTTGACCCCAAGTTGCCCCCTCCAGGAGCCCTGCGCCCCGCCCCCCCCCCAGAGGATGCCTTTCCCAGGCCTTGTTGCGCGATTCAGACGTGACACCGGCGACCGGAATCACCCCGGAGCAGTGCTGGCGCTAACCCAGTGTTCTCGTCCCCCACGCTGGCGACACGGCCGGGGTACCCTCCGAGGATGAGGTGGATACTGAGAGTTAGTGGACCATGTTACATAGGTCAAAAATCATACAGCCTACGTTCCATAGTCTACCATCTCTTCAGGAACCATGCAGTGGTTGGTGCGGACCCCAGAACCTGACGTTGGCGTCACTTCCAGAAAGCTTTCCGAGGCCTGGTTTGGCATTGGGAAGCCGGCCCGTGTGGACGTAAACACCCCGGTGCTCGAGGGTGGGGAGCGGAGCTGGCGGGGCAGAGGCATCCCCCCACCCCCAGAAGCAGCCCCTCCCGTAGGAAGGCCAGGCCAGCTCGGAAAGGGGGAGCGGAGGCAGAGCATGCAACGGGGCCCACGCTTCGGCCATGACACGGTCAACTCTCTGTTAACCCCGGTGAAGGGCGGCGGTTTTCTCCGCGGGGCAGGGAATGGGACGCCATAGGGGCGGAGCTCGTATGCAAAAGTAGCCCCTCCCGTGTGGGGGAGCAACCCGCCCAAGCCCGCCCGAGCTGTGACGGCCCTCGCCCCCTGCCACACCACCACGCCTACTCACACCACAGAGAGGGGGGCTCTCTTAGCTCCGCCCCAACACCGGCACTCCTCCCGGAGGCCTTGCCCTGGGTCTCCCCACCCCCTCTCATACTGCCCCCGCCCCCGACAAACAGGACCCGCAGCTGAGAGACGGGCTGCTGGCTCAGGCCAAGGCAGTTAGGCTCCTAGGCGGCATGGTGGGAGGGCGTGGTGACTCCCCAGAGTCTTAAAGCCCAGTGCATGGCATGTCATCCTCCCGCTCACAACACGGTGCTGAAGACCGAGTTCCTCAGAGTGACATTCAAGGCTTCGTCCCTCTCCCGCCTCCCCTTCCCGGCCCCTGAGTCCTGACACTACCACAGCCAGGCCAGGCCTTTGCACCCCCCCCCAGCACCCTGCCTGTACTGCCCCTCCGGCCCAGTCACGCTGTCCTTGGGGACCATTGCAGAAGTAAGATCACAACCACTCTGCACCCCTGGGTGCTGGAGCTAGACGGTCTCCGCCCCGCCGCAGCTGCCCGCCTAGCAGGGGAACCCACATCGAAAGGCTTGCTGCAGGGCACTGGTTCCAAAGTGAAAAGAGGCCTGAGTGTTGTGAAGGGGCAAGGAGCATTCAGCAAGAAGGTCTGACCAAACGAAGGGGAGCTTCTCAGAAGTTTAGAACAAAAGATGAAGAATAAAAGACTAAAAAAAGAAAAAAATTGAGGAGGCTAATCCAGGAAGAGAGGGGACAAGAGTTGACAATAAAAGATGGAATCAAGAGGACTGGGTGGCGCACGGAAGGAATCAAGCGTGGACCACCCAGATGGAGCGTGGACCAGAGAAATGGAACATGGGCCACGTAGATGGAGTGTGGACCACGTAAATGGCTCATGGACCAGAGAGATGGCTTGTGAACCAGAGACTTGGAGCGTGGACCACATACATGGCTCATAGACTAGAGAGATGGAGCGTGGACCATGTAGATAGAGTATGGACCATGTAGATGGCTTGTGGACCATGTAGATGGAGCATGGACCATGTAGATGGAGCATGGACCAGAGAGTTGGAGTGTGGACCACATAGATGGAGCATGGACCAGAGACTTGGAACGTGGACCACGTAGATGGCTCGTGGACCAGAGAGATGGAGTGTGGACCACATAGATGGAGCATGGACCAGGTGAGCAGAGCGTAGGCTGAACGGAGCGTGGTCAATAAAGGAGCATCTCAGTGAATGGAGAGCGAAAAATGGGCCGATGATGAGACTGAGGAGGTAGGTGGGGGCAGATCCTTCAGACCCTTGACACAAAGGCTGAATAAAGATCGGGGAATTTATCCTCAGTCCAAGGGAAAGTCCTTATTACCTGATCCAGAGCACAGGTCCCGCACTTTCCTAAGCTCTCTCCTACTGCCGACAAAGGGAGTGCTGCTGGGGGCCAGAGTGAGGGTGCGGACAAGGAGCTCAGGGGTCCAGAAAAGGGGACCGGCCCCCAGGACAGGGCGATGGGACAGGTGGGCCCGTGTGAACACAGGAAGAAGAGCATGGGCCCCGTGGCTGTGCCCCAGATGGGGGGGAGGGGCAGGGAGCAGTAGGAAAACGCCCAGAGCCCCTGTAGGTGTCCGGGTGTCTGGCACATGAAGCCGGGAGAGAGTGGCACCGCCCCCTGAGCTGAGCGACACTCAGCACCAAGTACCGAGGCAGGGGCGGGGGCGGGGTGGGCGGAGTTCCGTGTTGAGGGCAGTGCACTTGAAGGGCCACGGGAAACCCTGTGGGGGCGGGGGGGGGGGGGGGACGCCGAGGCCCCAGCGGCCTGGTGGAAGCTCGTTTGAGCCCAGCAGTGGGGCTGACGGCCAAGCAAGAGGGAGAAATACGAAGAAGCCACCCAAACAGCGGGTGCTCGCGGGGGAAGCGGGTTCCTGAGACTTTTCAGATTAAAGGGACTGCCTGCACGGTGGTAAGAAGTGCAGGGCTCCAGGTAGGTCCCAAGGGCTCCAGGACGGGATGGGGGTGGAACAGCGGTAATGAAGGCTCCTGAGAGCTGGCAGATGGAGCCCGAGTTCAGGGGCGGCAGGCCGCTGGGCCCGCCTGGCTGCTTCCTCTACGGGTCGTCAAGGAGGGACACGGCGGGACCGGGCTAATGGTGGGGGGTGGGGGAGTTCACTCTGATGACTTCTCTTTTCTCTGCCCACGACTGAGAGGGAGTCTCCCCCACCCTTGGAATCAGAGTGCCCCTGGGCAAGGGGCAGGGGGGTCACTGGTTTCAGCTTGGGGTTTGCAGCCACCAGGACGGCATTCTGCGGAGTACGGAGGGACGAGGGAAGGGCACAGCTCTGAACAGCAGACAGGGACCCTGAAATTGTCCTTGTCCTTCTGGATAAAGTGCCACGCCTAGCCAGTAACTCCCTGGAGGTCTAGAGCGGTGGGCACACCCACGCCCTACCCAAGCCTCCCAACACACCGTCGCCCAGCCTGACCTCAGATGGCTGGTGGCCCTGCTCAGCTTCCTCGGGGCCGGTCACCACCTGTCCCCGCACCCGTCCACCTGCTCAGCCATTCTCTCGACAGCACACCAGTTCACCGCCCCATCCACACATGCTTCTCATCGTCCGAGTGCACTCCTTCGCTGCTCCTCGGCTCCGTGTCCTTGCACGGACTCACCTACACAGCCTCGCAGACACGCAGCCACGGCCACGTTTGATTCAAGTGGCCCCAGCTCAGTGTTCCTGCCTCTCGGGGGCGCACCGTCTGGGAGGGGGAGAAAGGAGGAGCCTCGCTCGGGCCACACGGTGGTAGACCGTGGAAGGGTACAAAGTGGGAGGGTTCCAGGCTCACGGTCTCCAGAGTCTGGAAACAGCAAGGAGTTGGGGCTCCTGCAGACGGGACAGACCAGGGAAGGCACGGAGAGGCCATGCTCCCCTCCCGGAGGCAGGAGGCGGGCACGGCGGCGAGGAGAGGGGGCGGCGAGGAGACCCGCCACACCGAGTCACTGGGAGGGGTGCGAATGGGAGGTGGGCAGGAATGCTGAACTTGATACTCACACATAGTTCATTCGTTTTACCATGAAGAAATATAGATATAGAACCATGGTTTTCAGGAAAAAAAAAAAACTAAAACACAAGCACTAAGAGACTTAGAAGCTGGTCGGGTAGTTTCTGAATCACCAAAGTCAAATTTTTAAAAGGAGAGGTGTAGTCCATGTAACAAAAGATGGCAGGAGAGAAAGAATACAAATAAGCACTGGGTGCAATTTTAAAGTTCAAACAAGAGAATCAAGAAAAAAAAATATGTAAATGGGTTACACACCCTTTAAAAGGGAATCCTGCAATTCAAGTCAAAAGCCTCAAATCCAAACTCTATGTGTCTATTGGAAACACACTTTCAATAAATTAACCACCAAAGAAAAACACACAACCCAAACCTGAGGGACAGGGGCACAGATAAAGGGGCAGGCCTCAGTTTCCATGCAGCGGGCTTCACGGCAGCCACACAGTCATGCACGGACACGCGGACACGCACAGCATTCCGCCAGCAGCCCACCCCCGCCGCCCGCCGCCCGCCGCCAGCGCCCCGGCCGTTCCGCGCACACAGCGATGAGCTCCGGTCCCGTATCTCAGGGCGGGGGCTCTCACAGGGCGCCCCGGGCTCTCGTGGCCCTGCACGCCCCGGGCAGAGGGAGGCTCAAAGCTGGAGGCCACAGCCCCGCTCTGAACGGGACGGCCTTGACGTGATCTCTTTTATTCTCTGGACTTTTGGGTCATATTTGGTCTGAGTAAAGGGCTTGGCTGCATCCAAACCCCAGGATTTAATTACATTTTGCTCATATTGTTTTACAAAAATAAGTGGAAAGTGGAAAAATAAAATTGCTGATAGCTGTGGTAAGAGCACAGATCTTGTATATACTCAAGAAATTAAGACAAAGATGGAAATCATTAGGTGGATCCAATGTGGCCCATCTTTAGTCTCAGTAATTGAATTTAAGGCAATCAACTATGTGTTTGCAAAGAAGAAAATTAAAGAACATCTGTGGAATGCTAGAAATTGTCTGGGAACGTGCAGAATACTGAGCTCTCGAGGAGCAGAATTCTTTGGAACATGCGAGAGTCTGTTTTGACTTTCGCACAACACTCTGCCTTGAGAACAGGCTTCCAGAAACAGGGGCGTGTGAAAGTGAGGTCGCCCGACGCAGGAACGCAAACGAGAATAAAGCAGAGGCGAGCCTGCAAGTTCAAACACCCAAAAGCAAAATCATTAAGCAGGTTGATGAAAACCACCTCTCGGAAATGGAAGATACAACCACAATGATGTAACAGTCACAGACATTTACATTAGGAGTAAAACAGCATCCAAAGGGGGGTAAACAGATCCAAAGAGTTTCCAAAGCAATTGCAGTCAAAAGACATCCAATGGGGAAAAAGGAAATGACAAATATACCTCAAGCCTAGAGGCAAGTCACATCATACTTAACAGAAAACAAGAAATATAAAAGGTGCTTACATCATCAATATTAGGTTACACTGTCCACAAAGCTCTACCCAATATAACAAAACAAGAGATATATATTATAAACTAATAGAATGAGATTGAAATATGATTACTTATAGAGTTCTTAATTCTTTACTCAGAAAATCCAAAAGAATCAACAGAAAGCCTAGTAAAACTAAATGTCTTCACATCAAAATCTGTACCCTATAAACAATATGTGCACCTTATTTTAAAGGCCCATGACACATTTACAAAATTGATTGTGTAAGGCAAAAAAGACATCGATAAATTCCCCAGAGTAGAATTTTTATGTCCACATCTATAATCCACATGAAATATAACCACAATTCAATGAAAACTATAAGCAACAACACACAACCCAAATATATTAGAAATATATTACTTTCAAAATAAGCTCTACTTTTGCACATTTAATTCAAATAATCACTTCTTCTGAGAAAAAGAAGAAATGGAAAGCACAATTACAAATACTTTAAAATATTGAAAAGACTACATAGTAAAACTTAAGACATGCAGCCAAAATTGCAACCAGAGGCAAATTCATACCATGAAATGTTTTCATTGTTAAAGAAGAATAACATGAGATACATGGACAGATCCATAAAACAAGCTTCAGAACAGCAGAAAGAAGTAATCAATAAAGGTATAAGCAGATATTATTGAATTTGAACACACACACCAACAGTTGAATTGATAAGTTATTCCAAGAATGGACTCTTTGAAAAATTCTAAAATAGACATTCTTCTAGCTCATCTAATAAAAAAGAGATAAAGTACACATATGTAAAATTAAGAATGAAAATAGCATATAATCATATAGGTTAAAGTTTTATTTAAGAATAATATTTATAACTCTACGCTAAGAATTTTTAAATCACAGGAAAATACATTATTTTCTAGGGTTAATCATAGGTTATAAAAAGTCACTGAAGGTCCACTGTGCCAGACACAGTGCAAGTTACTTTATCTCTTTACTCCTCACAGTCGTCCTGGCAGCTACAGACTCTCGTTTGACCATTTAACACATCAGGAAACTAAGAATTGGGAAGACACAGTTTTCCTGAGGTCACATGGACCATGACAAAGAAAGAATTTAAGCCTCAGTTGTCTGATTCCAATGCCTAAACATTTAAACACTGAGCTGCATTAGAAAAAGAACAAAAAAATTCTGAAGATGTAGAATATACAAAGAACCCAACATATACAGAGGAAACGGGAAGAAACCTCTCAGGAAAGTTATACGGGCGAGTTCTTTCAAGTTCCATGAACTAGAGCATTTAAATGATGTGTATATGGTACAGAATACAGAAAAAGATGGAATATTTTCCAGTTCATTTTACAAGGCCAGCATATCTTTGGTACCAAAATCAACAGAAGATCATTTGAAAAGACCTACATGAAACACCAGCAAAGCAAATCAAGTAGTCAATTAAAAGAACAGTATACCACAAATAGATAGAATTTAATCCAAAAATGTTTCAAACTTATGAAACATTATTATAACTCATTGCATCAACAGAGAAAATTAACAAATATCTCCACAGATATCAAAAAAAGCATTTCACAAAATTCTAAATTCATTTCTGATTTTAGTCATATATTAACTGGAAATAAATACTTCATTAGCATTATAAAAATATATAGCCTAAGTTTATTCATTATCATTTTTAACAGTGAACCAGAAATGAGACAAAGATTTCTATTATCAACCATGTAATGTTTTGGAAGATCTAGCCAATGCTATAAGACAAGAAAGAGAAATAAAAGAGATAAAATATTGAAAAAGGCAAAGTTTGCATTATATAGATATGAATGGTTCTTTACTTAGAAATTCCAAAACGTTCAACTAAAAACTTGTAGAACAAAGGAGAGAATTCAGTGAGACAGCCAATAACAATAAATATATAATCTCTTGCTACATAAAAGCAATAACCAATTAGAAAATATAAGAAAAGAAAATAAATTCACAATAGCAGCAATACTTAATTCCTTGGATAAGTTAATGACAAACGATGAATCTGTCAAATTTGACAAACTGTGAATTATATACATTAAACTGCAAGATAGCATGCAAAGCCCAAGTATCAAAAACATCAATTTTCTTTAATTTATGACTTTATAAAATTCCATAGAAAATCTGTAACAAATTTTTTTAACTTCACAGTATGACTAAAATTCATCTGGAAGTATCAACCAGGGAGACTCATCAGGATAATCTTGAAAAATAAGAACAAAGGAAGACCATTGCTACCAAATAACAACACACATTAGAACAATACCATATATTAAAACAAAGCAATACTGGTGCAAGAATAGGCAGATTAGTGAAGTAACAGAAAGCCACAACAAGAAACAAAAACTATGAAAATACCCAGCACGTGGTAAATGTGGAAACAGGATACACAGCTGTTGCTCACAATAATTTAATTAATGGATGAGAGATTCAAATATAAAAGATGAAACCATGAAATAACTAGGAAAATAAAAGTGGCTGAACTCAGGGTGGGAAAGGTCCTTCGAAATAAGGAGAAACTATAAGAAAAATTTCTGATAGATAAAGAATTTCATGAACAAAATGGAATGGCAAATGAAAAGTGGGGGAAAGACACTGGTCATATATGATAGAATAAGAGTACCTATTCTAATTTTAAGAGTCTTACCAAAAAAACAAAGCCAACTGGGAAAAAGGGGTAAATACCTCCAAGGTCACTACAGTGAACTGAATAAAGGTGCTCCCCTGTCCCTGTGCCCCTTGAAACTGCTCATGTGAGCAGGAAGGCGTTTTCATTTCGAGCGGAAGGACACGGGAAAAAGACAAGAAGGTCGAAGGTGTAACTGACTCAGAGCTGGGAACCCTGCGCTGGCCCCAAGGAAAGCAGGAATAGAGCCCGCTGTGTTCCAGGAATGCGCAGGAGTCCCCAGGATTGACAGCGCCAGGTGCCCCGAGGGGTGGGAGACCCTGGGCCCGACTGAGGTGAAGTGGCGGGAAGTCTATCTCAGAAGAAGCCCACGCCCCAAACCCTCACCCACTCTGAAGCTTTCCTTAGTGCTGAGAGAAGACTAGACCTGTGTCCCATGAAGAAAGCGGAGGGCACTAGAACAGAGACGTTTCTAGATCACCTGTATGTATGTCTATCTAATTGTATCACCAGTGAGTGGAAAAAAACGCATGTAACATTCAAGTTGGAGATGCACGCACCTGCGAGAAAAAAAAGCTTAGAGACTCTGTAGGGAGAAGAAAATTTCAGAAAACCTACTACTATTATCGGGAACATCAAAGAAGGAACTGGATCCATTCAACGAAATGTTATAAAATGCAGCTTAGAGGATAGTAAAAAATCTTGAAAATCAGAGATTACGGAAATGAAGACAGGTCAAAAGATGAAGACAGAGAATCTCTCCGGATGGGAAAAAAGACATTAAGAGTTGATAACCAGAGGAAAAACACGGAGAATATTACAGAACCAGTCAAATAGACCCAAGATTCTAACAATGTAAGTTGTAGACAAAGAAAACAGATGGAAGGTACTGACCTTCCAAGGAATTGTTCAAGAAAAATTTTCATAAGGTAAGGTTTTCACAGGTTTTCAGATCAAAAAGAGCCTGGCAAAGTGGGGGAACACAGGTCCACCTCAAGACACGTGTGCATGAAATTTAAAACGCAGGAGACAATGAGAAAAGCCTATAATTACCAGAAAGGGGTGGGGGGGGGCAGGATCACACGTAAGGCACAGGGGATCATAAAGGCTTCAGACTTCTCCTCAGCAACACTAGAAGTCGGAAGACAATCATTTATGCTTCCTAAAATCCGAGGAAAAAGATGACCAACTGGAATTCGATACCCAGCCAAACTATCCATGCCTGTGGGAACGAGACATTTTCCTTTTCAGATGTGAAACTTTTGTCAAAACTTACCTCCCAGAACCCCTCCTCACTGTACTAAAGGATGTATCCTCGCCAAACAGGGAAATAAACCGAGAGAGAGGGGAACACGGGGTTTCTGACATTAGGGACCCGGCCAAGGAGAAAGGGGCCAGGGAGTCCCTGGAAAGAGAATGAGGGGCGACCCCACAAGAAGGGCGTGACACCCCAAGACCGACCCACACAGAACAGGCGAGAAGGCTCGGCGGGGGGGGGGGTCTCCTCAAAAGATAGAGCACGAAAGAAAAGTCACGACACTGACGTGTCTGAATGGACTGAGAAGCTTAGACTAAACGTGTGATGAGTTCATTAAACACCAAGGAAAACAGTGAGGGACAGCAAGAAGCACACGAACAACAACAACAACAACAACAACTAACACCAAGACCATGGCCAGCTCCAGGGAAAACAGACGGTCAGGAAGAAGGGGAACGCGACCGTACGTTATGCTGTCACCTTGTTGAGAGTGTGCGCTCCGCTGCGATGACGTAAAGACTGAATACCGAGCAAGCCAAAACTGAAGGGCACACCTTCAGGGGGAGGGGCCGTGGCGAGGCCCAGGGCGTTTACACGAGTTTGGTTTACATCTCCTACGGGCAAAAAGTCAAGATAATGCCCAAGCCAAAAAAAGAAAAAAAAGTCAGGAAGAAAAATAAGAGAATTACGTAGAACCATAGATGTAAATGTCAGGGGAATCGGCCGAGAGCGCTCAGAGCGGTGGCTTCTGGGGGGAGGGGGTTGAAAGGGACTGGGAGGGCAGAAGCCCCCAAAACGGCCCTGCAGAACCACTCGACTTCAAAGTGATGCACGGGCATGTGCTTCGCCCGGAATAAACTAAATGGCAATTCAGACGCAAAGAACCAATGAGATACGGGGGGAATGCTCCCACCAAAGGAATGAAAGAACGAAAAGTGAGGAGAATGAAATAGCGTGTTGGGGCACACTAGCGCGTGTTAAAAACCTCAGCAATTGCCGGAGAAACGGGGCACGTCTCCAACTAAGTCTGAGACCAGAAGCAGCTACAAAGCTGGAGGAGGGGCGTGTGGCTGGGAAACGCTCACGCCCCTTGGCGTGGTGGTCCCTTCCCCGTCAGAGGCGCTGCGGGCCGCAGGGCGTGTGTGCGGACGGACAAACACGCTCACCCCGCACACGCGCCCAGGCTCCCAGGGTCTGCACACCTGGTAAGCGTGGGCCCATGAAACCAGTCGGGACCTGGTCATTGGCTGGGATGCTAGGTAACACAGAAAAATGTCACGACACAGGAAATTACTGAATGGCATGGGAAAGCACTGAGGAGCTGGAGTGACGTGAGCAAGTTAAGATGACAAAGATGAACCCACTGAGAAACATGCACACACACATACGTGTATAGACACACACGTGTGTACACACACGTTCTCTCTCTCAGGGAGCTGACAGGGGCAAGTGAAAGACGAGAGGCCGGTCACCACGATGCTGGCGGTGGTCATCTTTGAGGGGAGGGGCCAGAGTATCCTTTCTAGCATTTTACAATAGAGCTGGATTTCATTTCTTGTTAATTTCTTTTTTAATGAGAAAAATATTATTTTTTTAGAATTATGTTCAACGAATTTCAGTTACTAGTTTAGAGTCCTTGGTGGGGAACCCCACGGGGCCGCAGCTTCCCGCACTCTCTGTGACGGTCGCTAGCTCACCCAACGCGGTGACCGGCTCCCTGTCGCTTGGAGCAGGGGCGTGGAGGGAACCCCGGGCCCCAACTCGAGCAGCCAGTGAGGACTCGGGTGTCTGGTCAGCTGCCCAGGGCACACGGCCCCACCACTGGGTGTGGCCAGAGACGAGGAGGGGCAGCGCTCTGGGGTCCAGCCCCTGCTGACCTCCCGCCCCTCGGCTCCCCCTCCCCCTCAGTGGGGCCTTGGGCAGCTTCTGAGCAGCTCCTCTGGCTGGCCCCGCCGCCCACTCAGAGAAGCAGCTGCCAAGACAGGGCCCACCTCCCCGGGCCTGCTCCGGGCGGGCGGGCAGCGCAGCACCCGGCCCCTCGGCGGCCGTCCCGCGGGCCCCAGCCCGTCTCTGATCGCCGGCAGTGTTTCTGCCACCCCGGCCAGCCCGGCCCTCTCTCGCGGGCACGCGTGCTCTACAGAGTCGCCAGGAGACGCGGGACTCACCCAGGAGGCCGGCGCTCCGCCGTGTGTCCAGGCGACCTCTGGGAAGGCTTGTGCTCAGGCGGCCACGCCGCCGGGTCTCCTTGCTCCAGGCGGACCACCTTTCAAGGCAAGAGGGTCTTGTCACCAAGCCAAGCCAAACCAAACCGACCGTTTGAGCGCGTGTGTGACCCGCAGGGTACAGGGGACCCTTGGGCACAGCGAGGCCCAACCCAGGGAGAGGACACCGCCCATTCGTGCGAGGGGGCTAACGGGGGGGCAGAGATGTTGGGGAGATGCTCCCGGAGCAACGAGCTGCTGGGGCGTGAATGGGACTCACTGGAGCAGGGGGAGTTGTGGGCGGGGCCCGGGGTTCCTGGGGATACAGAACATGGGGGTGGGGGGCACAGCTAGGGGCAGGCGGAGCGGATCGGCCCCATCCCCATTGGAGTCCCGCTTTCCTCTCTGTCATTACCACTGTCTCCGCCCCCGGGGCCCACCGAGCCCGACTGCTCACCACTGTGGGTCCCACTGAAAGCTCTTTTAGTTTCTGACCTTTTTTTAAAAAAAGATTTTACTTATTTATTTTTAGAGAGGGAAGGGAGGGAGAAAGAGAGAGAGAGAGAAACATCAATGTGCAGTTGCTGGGGGTCATGGCCTGCAACCCAGGCATGTGCCCTGACTGGGAATCAAACCTGGAGCCCTTTACTTCTTTAGATGAAAGGTTTGCATTGTTTTGTTTATTGTATTATCACTTAGAAAACTAAATCAACTGGGGTAGCATTGCTTAATAACAGCACATAAGTTCCAGGTGCACAACTTTGTAACATGACGCCGGATGGGCAGGACGGCTCATACTGTTTCACCAGAGAAGGAGCAGCATGTGCAAAGGCTCACACCAAGGAAACCGATGACACCCACACCTCCAGGTAACACAGGAAAACGCAGTGACAAGAGGCAACATGTGACATCCTCGCTCTTTCTCCTCAACGTTGGGGCCCTCAACGTCCAGGGACAAAGCCCCAGTCCCACCTGGGGCTCACACACCTGTCCCACCGATGTCAGGGCCAACCCTCCCTCCCCTCTGGCTTTGGGGGGTCCGAGGCCTCAGCCGAAAGCGTGGGAGAGGGCCCCTGAGGGGCAGCGAGCTCACTGGGGTCTCCTTGGAGCGGCGAACCAAACCGCAGGATTCTTCTGCAAACCCTCGGCCTGCCCGGCGAGAGCCTGGCCTTGGCTTTCCTCCACCCCCTCACGGGGGAGGCCCCGGCGACCCCTCAGACCAGACGCCACTCTGGCCAGCGGCCACTGGCTTTCCAACTTGGAAACAGGGCCTCTCTCAGAACGTTCGGTGTCAGGCCCCGGTCCGGCTGCCCACATCCTGTCCACACTCCCCGGGGGGCCAGATGCATCGGAGACAGGAATGAACCCCCCGTTGTGCATGGACTGGAGACACCCTCCCTCCCAGGCAGTTTCGGGGAGCAAGGTCACACGTCTCCTAACGAGACACAGGTGGAGGCAACTCGGGGCTGGCTGGACAGGGGGCGGGGGGCGGGAATCGGTAGAGAGGGGTGCGGCGAGGGACCCTGGTCTGCGCCGGGGACGGAGTGTGTCCCCAGCGCGGCCTCACAATCACTCTTGGTGCCTCTGTTCATTCTGTCCTCCAGCTGGGATTCTCCCAGGCCAGGACCCACTTGGTACGGGTCCTGGACCGGGCGGTGGGTGGTCTGAGACCCTGACACCGAGCACCCGGCCAGGGAGCCTGAAGCCTGTTCGGGAAGGCAGACACCTAAACAGGTCACGTGCAAGCCACAGGGGGCGTTTCTGACCAGAGGGCCCCCCGGGGGAAGCTGATAAAGGGGCGGGACTGAGGCTGGAGGGAAGAGCGAGGGCAGCCCTGGCGGCCAGGTGTGCCACCAAGGCGGAGGATGGGGAGAAGCCGGTGCCACCTGTGACGGCTTTCCGAGACACCGCGCAGGCCAGCAGGAAGTGCCGGATCACAGTGACCCCAAGGTGCTGCGTGCTGCGTTCGCCCGGGAATTCTGGGGGCGTGAGAACTTAACTCCCGTCTCCTGTACCTGCACACCTGCCGGTCCCACCTTGGATTCCAGCCCAAAGGATGCAGGTGCGGACCAGCTGCCCACCCACCCTGCGTTTGGAGGGCCACTAGCCGCCACGGACGGAGCTCCTCGTGCAAGGGGCTGGAGCCTGCCCAGATGGGAGGCCGCCGGCCTAGGAGACTTAAAATTAAGGTCCTAGACGCCCAGACGTTTACAAAGGGAGGTGGTACCTGGTTCGGCCCGAAGCAGGAAGGCCCTGGACGGGTCTGCGCGGCAATCGGGTCCTTGCAAAGGAGAGCTGTGCTCCACGGCAGACGGCCACGTGCCACCTCCAGGCCCAAAGGACGGGTGCGAGGCTGGGAGTGGGGGTGGGTCCAGGGTCAGGAGGCAGCCGAGACAAGAGAGAGAGCGGAGCGGTGAGCGTGCGGCCCCGAGCGGGTGCTGAAGGGGTGGGGAACGCGTCTGGGGCAAGTGCCCCACGAAGGCATTGCAGACTCACCTCTCTCGCTGTCCGTGGGGCGTCTTGGATGCGCCTGGTCTGGGGGCTCGTCCCCTCCCGAGGGGCGTTCTGGGAGGACTCGGCTGAACTCCCCGTTCCTCCGGGACAGGGGCGTTCGGGTATCACACCCATTTGGAGGCTCTTAAGTAAACGCTGTTGGAATCATCAGTTACGGCTCCTTCGGCCGAGTGTGGAGGTGTCTGGTCCCCCCTCAGATACCCCACCCAGTATGTGCACGCAGGACACAGACCCTGCAGGGGCCGCGGGACGAGCTGTCGATAGACAAGTTCCATTCACACAGCCTCCCAACAGGCAGGCATCACTGCCCCACCTAACCCGTGAGTGGAGGCTGGGTCCCGGTGGGGGAGGGGGTGCCACGTGCACCCCAAAGCCCCACAGCTGGAGGGGCAGGCGAGGAGTGGGCCTGCTCCCTGAGGCATGAGAACAAGCCCGGGCTATTTTCGACCTCCGGCCTGGCAGAGGCGGAGCAGCTTTCGGGAAGACCCGGGGCTGCCACGCACCGTGCCAAGCCGACGCTGCCCCAGCATGGGCCGCCGCCCAGGGCCGCCGGGGCTGCCAGCACTCTGTCTCGCTGTCTGGCGCTGGACGGGGAGAGCCAGACTCCAGGGAGAGTCTGGACTCGTGTGGGAGGCCGCCACCAACCGTCCGACACACAACACCCTTCCCCACGAAACAGCTCCCTGTCGCTTGTGAGAAGGGCCGGCCGACTGGACAAAGGCACGTGTATGTTTAGTTATTTGCTCACTCGTTCCTGCAGCACCTCCTAGGCTCGGGGCTGAGCAGGCGCTGGGGCCAGAGGGAACAGTCTGACCCAGGTCCCGGCCCTAGGGCCCTAGGGGCGCACCTGGTTAGTGGTGACGCCAACAAGCGCCCAGGAAGGAGTCCCAGTGTGAGACCGCTCAGTCACCGCCTCACACGCGGACCACAGACATCCCCTCCTTGACCGACTCACTCACTCATTTACTGATTAATTTGCATATTCATTCATTCATTCATTCACGGAGCAGCTAATTTATTCCTGGATTACACACTCACTGGTTCATTCACTCACCAATCCGATCTTTTGTTCCTTCGCTCTAATGTATTCATCCCTTCGTCCCTTCGCTGATGCAGTCCCCATGGACGCGCTTCATTCAGTGACTTACTCATTAGGGAGTCACTCAATGTTTTCCTCTTCCATTGATTTACTCATTCTTTGACTTATTAATCCATTAACTCATCTGGTTGTTCCATGACTCATTGATTCATTCCCTCACTGACTCACTGGTTCCTTTATTCCCTCATTACTAATTAATTTTCACTTATCCATCAGTTCCTAAACGCGGAGATTCACTTATTTATTCACTCTCCCATTACTGCACGCAGTGATTGACCTACTTGCATTCACTCACTCACTCGTTCCCTTTCTGAAACTTGTACTCGCAGGTCGACTCATCCATTCACCACTTCACCGTGCACGCAGGCACTCATTGACTGACTTACCACCCAGCTCCCTGTCAGTTCATTCACTCGCCGGTGTGCTCCTTCACATGGTCATTCATGTTTTCTTGCTCGTTCCATCATGGGCTCACCGCTGCATTCATTCATTGTTTCACTCATCATTCATTCAACTACTCACTCGACAATGCATTACACGTGCTCTACCTGCCAGGCCCAGTGGAAGACGGACACGGCCTCCCCGTCACGGGGCTTGGAGCCTCGGGAGCTGCTCACTGACTCAAGCGTCACCTCTTCCATCAGGTGTCTGGTGCTTGAAACTAAGCTGAGGCCCCCCCTCTGTGCTCTGGGAAGCCCGTGTACCCGCCCTGTCGTATGGGATTGGGACATGTGCAAGTAGCTCCCACGTGACCCCAAAGGGCTCCTTGCCGGCGGGGCCCGGCTGGGGCTCAGACCCGAAGGTCCTGCCCAGCGCGGGCCCTACTCACTTGCAGGACTGAAATCACTGCCTCGGCCTCAGTCCTTGTCGCTAACGCTCTCCAACAACAAAGCGCCGTAATGGTTTAAAGTGGGGAGCGTGGGGCCTCCTGACTGCATCTCCAAATACATCGGGTCTTGATTTACTAAGACTTTAATTTTGGCGAAAGTGCTCTGGGACTCATGCCAGAGACAGGGGAAAGCAATCCACACAAGAGGTATGCAAAAATACCCAAATGAGTTCAGTATAGCATGCGTAGTAGGGCCACATACTGTGCACGCTTAGAACACAGATGTAAAAAGATAAATGTTTCATATCAAAAATGTCAGTGGTGCAGAACTACAATAATCACAGCCCTTGTTCCAAAACCCATTTTCATCATTGGTCCATGATTCCGCCCCGTGTAATTTGCTTTTCTGTAGACTGACTTACTAAACAATGACAGCGACAGCAGCGGCCGTGGCCGCGCGCCCGGCACACCGCCAGGGCGGGGAGAGTGGACGTTCTCACACCTGCGTGGGGCCTCGCCACTCACAGCAGCAACGGATCGCATCTTTCCGGTCACGTGGAGTTCAGAGAAGCCCAGGTGGGCTGATCGGAATTCCTGTTTTGTGAGATTTTCTCACTGGAATACTCTTGGTCATTTTAATTTTCTTGATTTGTGAATGTTCCCTTGTGTATTATGTTGGCCAGCACCTTGTTTTCCAAGGTCAAGTCAACAGCCAAGACTCCGCATCCAGACAGGTGGGAGCGAGCTGACCAGGACTTAACTCTCTCTGCGTGCTCCTGACACGGGACGGTAAAACAGCCAAGCCGAGGTCAACAAGCCCTCGTTTCATCAGTAATACAGCACTGACCACGAGTGGACACTGTCATTTTTCCAAGATATTTACTTTTGTTTGTTTCGGGAAGGAGAGGAGAACACGCGCCACAACCCAAGAATGGGCTCTCCGGCTGAGGACTGGACAGGTGTCTCTGGGCTGCTTCACCGAAGGCACGGGGCGGCCCGAGCCGAGGGTCCCAATGGGCCTCGGTTTCACTGAATGCATGAGCCACGACCCTTGTCGCTGCAAACTCGCATCAGGTCCATACACAGCGCTCTCTGATTCCATTCCGTGATGGCACGAGACCAACTGTTCTTTCAGACCAGTGTGACCGTAACCCATACACAGCAAGATGACCAAGCCAAGAGCACGAGCTGAATGGGTTACTTACCCTGGTCCTGCACTCTCCCGGCCCCGGTGCTCCACGGGGCATCTTCGTCACTGATGAGGACTCAGATGGCCGAGACGCCGCTGCCCTGGGACACAAGACAGACTGCAAAACTGGTGACGTGAAACACACGCAGCGTCGGCTCGTGCTTGCCGCCGATTCACCCAGTTAACATCTGTGTAATGTCACCATCATCTCGCCACTCCTCACACCAGTAGTGACAACTTCCGTTTTTGTGTCTCAGCGGACTGAGGCATTCCAGAGCTGAATTCCCAGGATCCTCAAAACTGATCCATGCCCTGAGCTCTCCTCTTTGCTTAGGAATATATTTTTATTATCCACTCATTTATTCACTGAAGACATGAGATCAACAGCCATGAACCCTCTCAACTAAACACAAACTTTCCTAAGACGACTCCCCCAAGAGTCACATGCTCGTTCTCTTTCTGCAGCGGACCTCAGTGGTTCAAACAAAGACTGATCATAATTGCCATTCAGATGCATTCCACTTACATCATTGGTCCAGGAGTGGCTCTTCCGCATTTAATTTAAACCGTTTTGGGATGTCACAGTGAACACCCACCGACCACTACCCTACCCGGCAGCTGGGAAACCGGCTCCAGAGTGAGAAGTAGCCTCGGTCTTTATCAAGAGGGGGTGCCTACATACAAAAACCCTCGGACCCAGACAGCAGGGTGGCGGTGAACAGAGGGAAGGAGGCGGGGAGGACGTGGAAGAGGGGACAGGGGACACACTGGGGTGACAGAGGGAGATGTACCCTGGGGCAGTAAGCACACAATGCAGTGTACAGGTGGTGTGTTAGAGAACTGTACACCCCAAACCTGCGTAATCTCACTAACCACTGTCACCCCAATACACTTAAAAGTTTTTTTAAAAATCAATGAGACAAAAACGTAAAATGAGACGTTTAAGTTTTGAAATGGGTGGGAAAAGCTAACTTTTTTCTTGCACTTCTTGTGTGCTGAATTGGATTATCATATGCTTTGGTTCAGAACATATTCTCCTCATGAATCTATATGTGGCATTTAAAGATTTAATCACATTTCTTTTTTTTCTTTTTTGAATGATATAATGGAAACCCGTGGACTAACCACTGAGCACTAGAACGTTACCACTTACACAGCACGATGCACTGCTTCCCCGGAGGGCAGGGCAGACACCCTCACAACTGGACAATCGCTGCATCAGCTGCGGCGCGCCCCATCCTGTGGAATAGTGAGAAGATGCTGGCAAATGAAAAAGCCTAGGCTAGGATTTAATTCCTTGAACATCAGGCAACCTCGGAAGAAATTAATCGTAAACAATGGTTTAGGTCACATCCTTATCTCTGGCTCTTGAATGGACCTCCATTTTATTAAAGTATTCACTTATCCACTTTAAAAATATAACAAATGGGCCCTGACTGGTGTAGCTCCTTGGATTGCGTGCAGACTGCGCACCAAAGGGTTGCCGGTTCGATTCTGAGTCAGGGCACATGTCTGGGCTATGAGCCAGGTCCCCAGTAGGGGGCGCTCAAGAGGCAACCACACACTGATATTTCTCTCCCTCTCTTTCTCCTTCTCTTCCCCTCTAATAAAAAACAAACAAATAAATAAAAATATAATAAACGCCCTCCAGCGAGCCACCCAACACCAGCACCGACAGGGCGGCGGCGGCGGCTGCTGTGCTGCATGGGCCTCATCATGAACTTGCCCTGAGGACACGGCCCCACCGCTGGTCCTCCGGTGGCTCCCGTGAGTCTGCGCCCGGCCTTCCGTCCCACACTGAGTGCCCCGACAGCCCGCCCGACACAGACGGAACTTGGACCCTGACCCGCCCGGAACCTTCGGGGTCTCAGTCACTACGGAATGGTCATGGGCCCGAGCAGTCTGTTCTGTGGAGTAGAAAGCAGAGGGGAAAAAGGAAAACATGGGAACCATTTTTAATAGCTTAAACATTTTTAAATAAAATACGTGAGAATATCTGTTGCCAAAAAAGGAAAGAGAGAGGAAAGGGTTTCCTGTTGCCTCGGGTCCCCCTCGATCCACCGCTGCGTGGCGTTGCCTCACTGGTGGATTCCTTTACCTCTGTTTCTCTTAGTGAAATTGGAGCAGATGGAAACGAGGTGGAGACATTATCTCCGTGAATCTAACATTTCCGTAACTATTTAGGTATTTATTCACTGATGGCAAAACATTTCTTTTTCTCTGCATAAAAATCAGGTTCAAACTTGCAACAGACTCAGGATAATCACCGACCACTACCTCCTACCGTCAAAACCGACACAATGCACGCGGTCCATTCACTTACTTATGGATTTATCCGTTCCAAAGTACCAAATTCATTAACTCACCAGTAACAGTTGTAAACCCCCTTATTCAAAAACGGCCCTGAAATCCCTATTCTGCACACAGAATTATTTTCACTTCAATACCTCTTTCTTTAATTTAAATATCCCCTATTTTTATGTTTCAGATTAATTCAACACTTACCAGTCAGTGTGCTACAGCGACCACCTTTATCACACTCGGCACTTTTCAGTAACACACGGGAACACAGGATACCCCCCGCCCCCCGCCACCACCAAAAGCATGGAAACCCAGACAAGGATTTTGACCAACTCTGTTCCAAAACCTGGCCTCCAGGTTACATTTATACATCAATCAATGTAATGTTTCATATCAATCTGATATTTTCCATTACTGTTTGGCCTTACTTCATTATATTTAATATTTTGAATAATACAGTGAATACCCTCAAACAAGCCACTTAAGCCAAAACATTGATGTGACCGCCAGGGGTGTCCCCGCTCCGACCACACGGAGGCAGCCGGAGCGCTGGGACCAGCGGCAGGTGCTCGGAGCGGGGAGGGGACGCAGCCGATGACGACGGAGTGAGGCCCGCTGTGCGCGGGGAGAGAGACGCCAAGTTCCGAACTCGGGCCCGCTGTCCTTCGCGCCCCCTCCCCCGCAGGGGCCCTGCTGACCCGGAAGACCACCGCGTCCCCATTCATTCCCACGTCGAGGACTGATGAATTCGCCCACCCACTGATTATCACTCAGAACCCGAGCATTGAAAAACCCAACAAAGCCTTGATGTTTTCGGTATAATGAGAATCATTCTCACAACAACCTATCTCCACCTCTGATTATTCTGTTTTCCTATACGTATTCATCAAAAGAACAATTCGTATTCATGCCGTACCTGTGACTAGGAGACCATTCGCCTCCTCCGAGTCTATTTCACATGTTTTGTTCCCGCAGTGAATGTCCTCCTGGGACTCCCACTGACCGCGTCGCCCTCAGCCACACCGGGAACGGTCGCGTGCCATTTCCTGCTAATTAGACTTCCGGATTTTCATAATACCTCAACAGGGTTTCTTGGATAACCACGTATTTTTATAATTGGACAACACCTCACTGCATTCATCTTCACTTATATATTCATCTATAGATTCTCGCCTCTATCCTGCTGTGATAACAGAGTGGAAATGCAGGAACACGGACAGCAAAAAGAAGGTGAACAAGTATTCCCAACGTGTGTCCACAGCAGCCCTTTCCACGGTGGGCATGGGCTTGGCGTCCCCAGTGTCAGACCCTAGAGGTCCAGACACGTGGTCACCGCCCACAATGCAGGCATCCCCGGGAGTCATCAGTGACCCCATCACCCCTCGATGTCTTCTTTCTAATTGTTTGTTGATTAGATCATTAACTCACTAATAATAGTATGTAAACATTATGACTTACCAAACCCAAGAAGAGTTATTACACCACTAATCTGTATATATTATTTTTACATCGGTGTATCTCTTTGATTGATTATCCCTGCTTTTCATACCTGGATTAATCAATATAATGGTTCCTATATCCCATGTTTATCACTGGGATGCATTCCTTATTTAATTATATTTTCTAATTTTTAATAATGCGGTGAATTACCTTAAAAAAACACTCAACCAAGAAAATAAAACGTGGACTATTACTCACATTAATCTCCATCCTCCCCTTCCAAGGCGGCGGCCAGAGACCTCGTGGCCGCGGAGACACTGCGGCAGCTCATGCGTGTCCGAGGAGTGCAGCGCAGGTGACACACACGGTGGCGGGCGAAGGGGCACTGGCCCTGGCTGAGCACACCCCCCAGACGCAGGGTGGAGACACGTCTCCTGCCCTCATGTGCACGCAGTCACCCTGACGGGACGGGAAACTCAGTCTCGACACTGACCCGGGACAACGCAACAGAGTCATACGGACCCATGTCAGCGTGACCCTCAGCCCAACGGGAAACCCACGCCACATCCGTGTCTCCACAAACGTGTCTTTTCAGTGTTTTAATGCCACCCTGGGCCTCACCGTGTACATTCACGGTTATGCACTGCCTCGCCCTATTCTTTACGTTTTTAACTGTTTGTTTAATACTTCGTCAGTTCTATCACTAATAACCTATCTGTGAAATCAGTACAGAAACACGGCCTTTGTATCCATTTGTTTTCATCCTGGCATCGGCGCAGAGAAACAGTTGGTCTATAAAATCAGTAAAACTCCTTGCCTCGATTATAATCAGAAATATTTCACTCCCTCCACATTGATTTCTTTGTGTGTTGTTTACTGATCATTTTATTGATCCAATTATAAAACTGAAAGAAAGGCATGAACATAAAAACCAAACACAAGACCCTTATATGAATGCTCCCTGAGACCCGATGATAGCATCCCTTTTTTTGTCTTAATTTACTTTTTATCGTTGTCATTAAACACTCGAGATCCCCATGTACCAAAATTAAAACACGGGGATTGAATTACCCCAGTTTCCCCTAAGACAGGAAGCACCACCTGCGGCAGGAGCGAGGGACCAGGTCCACTGCTCAGCAGCCATGGCTCACCGCTGACCTAACACCGCCCCTCTCCTCTTCATTTATTTCTGCGTTGCTTGTTGACGAACCATTCGTTACTTGTGATTTTAAAACTGGGTGAAGCCCCACACCCCTGAGAAGACACTGATATCCCCACTGGGTAACTAAAATCACTCTTACATCAATATACCTCTTTCGTTCATATTTTCAATGGTTCAAGCGATAACCAACATGCTGTTTCATATTAATTCAACATCGATGCGTGGCCCACCGCTGGCCTTCTTTGTTGTGTACTGGCACTTTTCAGAAACATGTGAAATACTCCAGAAAAAGACTCACTGAAACCAGAGAGGAACTGCTACCACCGCTGTCCTCGGTCTCTGTGTCCCGGACCTGGAGACGGTGTCCTGGAGGTGACGCCATGGGGGGATGCTTCCCGGGCTCCGGGATCCGTTCTGAGAAGCACAGAGCGTGGCTGAACGAGAGCAAACACCGAGATCTGATCACCCTGGCGGGAGCTGTGCTTCCAGACCTCACTGCCTGAGTTGTTCGGGCATTTAAAATCCATGCACAGAGTTTTCTCTTAACCTCAGACTTGAGACTGGCCCAAAACAATTCATTTTCTCTTGATTATGCTTTTAATTGAATGTGTTAAGGAGATTATACAGGTTTCAAGTGCACGATTCTGTGCCATGTCACCTGTCTCTTACACTGCGTGCCCCAGGCCCAAGGTCAAACCGCGCCCCCTGCCCTCTGCTGCCCGCCATGCTGTGGTCTGCTGTGCCCGAGTTTCTGTTTGTTTCTCTGGTTTCTTCCCTTGTTACTCTCAGTGTCGTACGCACAGGAGGGAAGTCGCGATTCCCGACTTTTTCTGACTGACTTCGCACAGCGTGACATTCGCAAGGCAAGTCTGTGTGGTTCCCAGCCAAACAGGTGACACCACTGGTCAGTGCATCCTTAATAGACTCAGGACTTCCAACTGTTTATAGTATTTCCTTCCTTACCATGTGTGATCAAGCTGTGCACAATGTTTCCCCCTTTTTTTCTTTATTATTCATACTTCTTTAATGGTTCCAAATACCCATTAATAATAATAAATGTGAGATCTATGAAGCTAAATAATAAAAACACAATCACTGTATTTTCTTAACATCTGTCTACAGTATCAAAGGCATCGAGTGGGACCTTAGAGTTCAACACACGTGATTCCAATGGCTACACCACCGTCGCTGGCCCATGGGAAGTCTACTTCCTCTCCCCTCGCTCCTCTGTTTGTTGGGTCACCTCACTGATTCAGTGATACTAACAAAATATATACAGAACTCACAAAAACTTAACACGTGAGAATCCTGAAGTTCTCCTCTCTGTGGGAACACCGCCAACATGGGTTACCTGTCTTTCACCAGCCGGCCTCCGTGTTACATCAATGGACCACGGGAGTGCTTTGTAGCATATTTATTATTGGCCAGCAGATACCTTTTTGATAATATTTATTATTTTTAATGATACCACAGATATCCTGGAACAAGGACGCAACCCAAACCAGACCTTTGACGTTGACTCACGCGGTCTCTGGTATGAAGGCAGCGTGGCCGTCCGGTCCCGGAGGGGACAAGACGAACCTGGTCGCCTCTCCTGAAAAGGACCGAGCAGAGAAGCTGATGAAAACGTTGAGACTCGCTCCATTTACTCATCGTTGTCACCCTTCCTCTGTAGAGTCATTTAGGCGTGAATTTATGATGATATTTATTTACTTTGAACTTCATACAATAACCTTCAAACCTGCAACTGACTTAGGCAATAACTGACAACTACACTTCATTGTTTTCATCAACTTCAGACAAAGACGGAACACCCTTGGTCCACCTAGCATTCTTCCTAATGCACGTTCATGTTCTTCTACCTTGCTCTGTGCTCATCAAAGAACAATGTTCTACCTCTCCTTCTTTCTTCATCTATACATTTATTTTTTACCCTTTGTAAGTATTATGAAAATCGTGACTCCAAAGACCAGCACAGCTGTGTGTGCCCGACACCCGTCTGCAGGATCCCCGGACATGCGGGGAATGAACTTGTGACCCTCAGCGTGGACTGCAGAGCTCCGGGTGCATCGCACCCAGGGTCCCCCGGTCGTCATCGTGGGTCCCTGGCCGTCCCTCTGTCTTTCCCGTCTCATAAACGTTTGTTCATGAACACAGAAATACTCCGTAAGATCATTTCCACCCAGAATATGCTGATTTCCGCATTCTATTTACAGGTTGGCAGTGACATGCTCCTAATAAATGTGACGTTTTACAGGGGGCTGTTTCCACCTTCTGCGGCCACATTTAATTGCTTCTGGAAAACACAGCGCACATCCGTAAACAAAGCACTCAAGCTAAGACAATGACTTCGCCCATTACTCACCCGGGCTCCGCATTTCTGCAACGCAGACGGAAACCGCGCACCCAGCGCTGCGGGGAAATGTCACGTTCGGCGGCAGGGCGTCCGCCCCGAGGAGAGGAGGGCAGGGCAGATGACAAAAACAGAGACTTCCTCCCCCTGACCCTTACACTTCACATCCTTCACGGAGACACTCGGGCATCTGTCACTGAGGTCCGTGGACCTCATTGTCTTTTGTAAACACAAAGGACCTTGAACTTCCCCCTGCCCCAGAACACAAACACAGCTATAATTGACCTGGCGACGCGGCCCCCTTCACCAGTCATGTGCCCTTCGTTTCCCTTGGACTGCACATTTTTGAGGTGTATTAATAGGATTTACTGCAGCCCCACACCTTTTGAACCACTGGAGGCAACGACCCTTCAGCTTCATCTTTATAGATTTCTTCACTGATCACTCACCGGCCCAACTCTACGCGGGAATGAAAATGCGCAGGGAAGACTTCACTGTGGGTGTCGAACCCACGACACGTGGCGGTCATCCCCACTGACCCAGAGACCACTTGGTCTTCTATCACTTCTGCACGGCTTAGTGACTAGTCCACTAATTCACTAGTGAAAAGTGTTAAACTCTATGACCCTCAAAATCTCACCAAGACCTTAATATCCCTCCCATGTATCAAGAAACATTCCTACACCAATATCTCCATCATTACACTCTGTTTTTTAATGTGTTTCAATCAATATAATGCTTCTTACGAATCCCATAGTTGTTACCAGGATAGGGTCTACCTTCTTTGATGCCAGTTCACACTTTTTGTTAATACCCTGAGACAAAGCACCAGAACCAAGGCCGGAACTTGCACTGCTACGCACGCCGGCCAACCCCACGGCTCCCGGCCAGGGAGGAGTCCTTCCGTGAGGTCCGGCGTCTGTCCCGAGAAGCATAAAGCAAATGATAAGAAATAGTTGAGACCTTCTTGCCACTGCCCCTTGCTCTTCACATTTTGATCAGCCGGCAGTCTGAGCGATCACTAACTGGGCGTGTCTGTGTCCCTTAAGGAAAAGAGCAACGTCGACCTTGCAACCTGGCCCAGCACCCGAACGCTGCCTGTGACTCACACCGTTTGCCATCCTCATGCAGGGGACCGTCATGGGCCATTTATTTCTAATTGAACTTCAGGGTTTTCATAATCTATCAATAGTATTTCTTGCATAATCACACAATGTTATAATTGGGCAATGCTTCACTGCTCTCATCTTTATTCATTTGTAGGTTTATAGATCCTCCCATTTATCCAACTATAATAGAATGACAGTGCGAGGAAGACCACAACCAAGACCAAGATCCTTGTATATTCCTGACGTCTGTCCGTGGGACCCCTGTACCCAATGGGCGTGAACCCCACTCTCCCACGCTGAACCCCGGGTCGGACACGTGTTCACCGTGAACGTCTCATACGCCCCCAGTGGTCATCACGGGCCAATACTGTCTCTTTTCCCTCAGTCTCTTCTATGGGTCTATTGATCAAATCATTAATTCACTACTAATGATTTCTAAACTCTGATGTAAAACCCCCGGCAGAGTCATCGTATCTCTAGGCCGTACGTAGATTATTCTCACATCGATGGGTCTCTTTCATTAATCATCAGTTTTCCATTGGGTTAAATCAATATAATGTTTCAAATGGCCCATACTTATCACCGAGAGGCAGCTGCCATCTTTAATTATATTTCAGACTTTCTAATAATGCAGTAAGTTATCTTTGTAAAAACCATGGAAATCGAGAAAATAATTTTTCCCGTTACTCACATTAGCCTCCGTCTTCTTCTGCAGAGGCAGTGGCACGGCTGCTGCCCGTGGGAGGGGCTGCCGTCCCGGCGCAAGGCGGCCGCCTGAGGAGCACAGGGCGGAACAGAGAACAGCGGGGGCTCAGACGTCATGCCGTTGGTCACTGCCTTCGCCTATCCTGTCACTCAGTCACGTAGTCAGTGCGTTAGGACCACGTGTACTTTCTCATGAGCGAATGAACAATGTTGACCTGACCACTGATGGACAGGAACCCTGGCCACCCCTTGTCAATATCGCCATCAACTTGGGTCCAAGACTCATGACTTTGTGCCACATAATCCTTTTCAATGTCGGGGTTTGACATATACATTGATACTAGTCCTTGCCTAGCCACCTATTTTTATAATCGGACAATATTTCACCACCTTCATCTTTTTATTTCATGTTTGTTCACCGATTACTTCATGGGTCCCATTATAAAGATAGACTAGATTTCTTTTATATTGGACCTCAGAGTTACAGACACAGAGTCACAGTCTGAGACTCATACGCCACCCTTAGTCATCATTGATCCAATATTCTCTTTTCCTTCAGCATTTCCACACTGTTTATGGGCTAATTCATTAATTTACTAACAGTCATTTTAAATGCTATTATTCACAACACCCAGGACGGGTTATGGTATTCTCCATCTGCATATAGACTCATTCGCACATCAATAATTTCTTTATTATCTTAAATTTCATGTATGTGGTAATTAATATAATGTCTCATTAGTTCAATAGTTGTAACTGGGCTATCGTCCCCAAATCTTGACTCCAAACGGCACTTTTTATACATGTAAGTGTCCTTCAAAAACAAGGGGGAAACCAAGACAAGTGTCTGGACTGCTACTCACATGGGCCTCGGTGCTGGCCACGCTGAGGTGCGGCCAGAGGGCGTGCCACTGGGGCGGTGCTCGGGAAGGGGCGGGGAGCGTCCCTGCCTCCGCTGACCCCTGCTGTCCACCTTTCGCTGACTCGTTCAGGGGTTTACGGATCGTCCTCGAGGCCAATGCGGTTTCCTCCCAGCACGACGGCGGCCCTGGAACAGGGAACGGCTCTTCCTGATCTGTGTGGACACGAGCCCGGGGCAACGCCCGGGTCCCTGGCTCCTTCGTGGGCATCAGCATTTTCAGCGTTACTACTATTTCTTGCCTCGCCGTGTATGTTCATAGGTGGACAATACAGTGCTTCCCCCCTTTGGCTTTACCTGTTATTGATTTTTACTGTCTTTACTGATCCCACACTTGATCTGTTACCACAAATCTAAGTCCACAAACTCGAAAGAAGGACATGATCTTCGCCTCTTTCCAACATCCGTCTGCAGGTCGGACACAGCAGAGGGAAGACAACCATCACGATGGGCCTCGGAAGCCCAGACACGTGCCCTTCACCGTCTGCGACACACCCGCCACCAGTGGGCGTCACCGGTGCATGGAAGGCCCAATTTTTCCCCACTCGTTTCTCCAGGTGTTATCGACAAAACCCTTAATTCACTAAAAACAATAAAACAAACCTTTGATTCTGAAACACTAGGAAGAAGGTGTTTGAATGCCCCTGCCTTCTGCTGCAGAACCTTCGCCAGCCTACGTGAGATGTCTTTCACCCATCAACCTCGATGCTGCTACCTATTAAGTTAATCAACAGGATGTTTTTATATCCTATTTATCCCTGGGCTACACTTGACTTTTCTTTTGTTATTTTTTCACGACACCATGAATACGCTCAAACAAATGACCCAAACCAGAACGAAACTGGACCCTGACTCACCTTGATTTCCTTCCTAAAAGGAGGAGAACGTGACACCCAGCCTTGACCGCGACGGGACGCCGTGGGCCGGGCGCCTGCTCTGCGGAGCTGCAAACGGAGGAGGAGAGAGAGCGGGTGAGACCCTCGCTCCGCCGCTCCGTACGTCCGTTCCGCCATCATCATTACACAGCCACTTAGGCGCTCGTGCGCTGATGAAAATATGTAGGCATTTTTATCTTAAAAATAAACTTAAACCTTGCGTCTGAATCAGGCAAACGCCGACTATGACATTCCATTATCTCTGTCAACCTTCGGGAAAGATGCGATGCACGTGGCCCTCTTATACCCACTCTGAAGGACGTGCATGCACATTCACCTCACTGCATGTTTACCGAGGAGAATGCTCCAGCCTCTTCACCACGGCCCCTTTATACACTTGTTTATGTACTCTACCGCCAATACTCCCATAAATTAGTTTGTAAAATTCATGAACACAAAGACTAGGAACAAACTCCTTCTCGTTTCCTAACCTCTGCCTATAGGCTCCCTACGACGTGCAGAGTTGGACAGGATGACTTTTGTTTGCGGCGGCCCTCAGAGGTCCAGCGACACAGTAATCATCATGTACGGCTCAGACGCCAGCAGCGGCCATTGTTAACCCGTGAACTCACTAACTGTAATATTAAAACTATATGATTCACAAAAGGCCAAGAAAGGCATTGATATCCTTAATGTGTACAGAGAATCATTACTTGTCTTGCTTTTCATCAATAATTCAATCAATGCGATTCTTTCCATTAAACCTGCATTTGTCCCGAGGCCTGGTTCACCTTCCTTGACGACGCTGCCTACTTTTTACTGAGACAGCGACCACCCACGGACGCGCCACCCGCACAAAGGGAGAACCTGACTGCTGCTCACGCTGGTCTCCCGGGTCCCGGAACGGAACTGTCACCGCAGGGCTCTCAGTCGAGAAAGAGTCCTGAAAGCAGGTGGCGCTTTTCCATTCTGGGGAGCGCAAAGCACAGAAGATGATAAAAAGAGTTGAGACATTCTCGCCATTGACCTTTGTCTTTTATCTCTCACTTACTCAGCCACTGGGCCATCATGAAATAATTTTTCCCTTAACAAAAGGAGAGATGTTGGTCATGCAAACTGACCCAGAATCTGAACATTATCTGAGACTCATGTCACCCTCGCAGAGGTCGCAGTCATGTGCCACTGCCTTCAATCACACCCCAGGGCATTCATGATACGGGCCTGGTGTTTCTTGCAAAATCACATTTTTTATACTTGGACAATGCTACACTCCTCTATATATTCGTTCATTCATTCATTCTCACATTTATCCAACTGCAGGCGCCACCAGTATCTGACCCAATATCAGTTCCTTCATCCATCTCTCATTGTTTATCCGCTTATTCATTAATTCACAAGTAATTTGCAATACTATCATTCACAAAAACTCAGGAAGAGCCCGTACGTCCCTGACGTGCACAGAGGTTGTCCTGACTCCCGCGTGTCTCTTCCGTTAATTACCCTCAGGTCTCCGCGGTGGGTCGGTCACTAGAACGACTCCTCTGTCCCATCTTTATCACTGAGAGACACTGCCTCCTTTACCTGCATGCTGTGCTGTTTAATAATTCAGTGACTGGCTTTACAAAAACACTTAGCCCAAGGAAATAGCTTCTCCTGTCACTCACATTAATCTCCGTCCTCCCGCTGCACGCGGAGAGGCAGCCACGGAGCCCGTGCCCACGGGGAACGCGCTTCAGTCAGCTCGAATGCAGCCGCCCTGAGGGGGAGAGAGCAACACAGGTGATAAAAAAGAATGAGATTATGCTCATAACTCCCTGAATGCCTGCTCTCATGGAGCCACTCATTACCAGGCAGTGCATTGAAAAATGCGTATTTTATTTTCTCTAAGTAAATGAACAATATCGATCTAGCTGCCGAGAGAACAAAAACATTCACTATTACTTATCAATAACTATATCGTCCTTCATCAGAAAGCGACACCCTTGCGTTTTAAATATGCATGAATCCTACTCCTTGCCTAACCACATATTTTTATAATTGGACAATATTTCACCCCCTTCATCTTTATTTATATATTTATTGATTTGATGGATCGAATTATAAAAACAGAAAGAAAATACATGAACATAAAGAAGAAAAACAAGACCTTTGTACAGGCCTGCCATCTGTCTACAGAAGCACCTCAGACGAGACCGTGGCCACACCGCACTTCCGCTGGGCCTCAGGGTTGGACACGTAGTCACTGTGCATGACCCAGATGCCACCAGTGGTCACTGATCCAATGTTGCCCCTGTTTTTTTCATTCATTTCTACCCTGTTCATGGACTAATTCATTAACTCACTAACAATTTAAAAACCCTGCTATGCACAAAAACACAGGAAGAGCCACGATACCCCTACTCTGGAAATAGAATCATTCTCACGTCAGGGTCTCTTTTTGAAAACTATGCTCTTCATTTATACATTCATCCGTGTAACGTATCACAAAATTTGGTATGTGTCTCTGAGCTGCAGCTGGCCTTCGATGCTTCCATGTGAACCTTCTGAATGACAGACGGAACACTGCCAAAGAAAGGCACTGACATCGAGACAAGGACCCCGACGGTCACTCACGTTGGTCCGTGTGCCGCTCACGGGTGCGAGATCAGGGCCTTCGCCACGGAGCGCACTTTGCATCTCCATTCTGCAAGCACAAACGCCGCGGTCAGCCACAGAAAACCCACAAACATAATTTTTATCCCCATGGAGTCTCAATTTCCACAATTCACTCACACAGTCATTTAGAATATTCATAAATGTTTCATAATGGAGATTATTTTTTCTTTTCACCAAAAAAACAACCTCAAACTTGAGACTGACCCGGAACAACAAAATTTAACTCTTCATTATTCATGTCCTATCGCTCTTGCCCAAAGAGGCGATGTCCTTGATCCATTTATTTCATAACGGGCATCAGTGTTCACAACTTTTATTAATATTTCTTATCCCATCACATGTGTCTATAGTTAGATAACGTACCCTTTCTTCTGCAACTATTATTTATATATTTTTACTAATGTTATCACTGACCCATTAATAAAAATAAATCTAAACCTATTAATCCAAAATAAGGACGTGATTTTTATGCATCCTTAACCTCTGTAAATCGGATAGAATACACAGAGAAAGTCGAGCTGGGTTGGTGTAGGTCTCAGGACCCCAGACACACGTTGTTGTCGTCCTCGCCCGGGACGCAGAGGCCGCCGGCCGTGGCCACGGCCCGCTGAAGGCTCGCTTTCAGCTCGCCCACTCACGTATCTGTAACTACCGAACACCAGAGCAGGACACACCTGAGTATCTCTTGCTACGTTCTACGGAGTCATGCCGAAACAGGCAATCTGTCTTAAATGCCCATCGATGTCACCTACTTTTATTTGCTTGTTTTCCAGTCACGCAGTCTCTGCTCTACTTTAACAGTTTCGGCACCTGTGAACGCATTTCCAAACATCATGACCTGCTGGTTTTGCCAGTTCTAGGATTTTACAGGAGGAGAATGGTACCGTGGGCTGCCCCTGCATCCCGCCCAGCCCGCCCAGCCGGTGAGGGAGACACATGCATGGGGGTTTGTGGACACAGTTCACTGACTGGGTTCTCCACCCTGAATTTTGTTTCTGTATTGCTGTCAGGTGTACAGCGTAATGGTTCGACAGTCACATGCCTTACATAGTGTCCCCTCAGTATCCCTGTGACAAGTGGCATCACACACAGTTGTCACAATGCTGTCTGTTGGTGGTGTTCCCTACGCCATAGTTCACGCCCCATGACTATGCTGTAACCACCGATCTGAACCTCTCAGCCCCTTCGCCTTTCGCCCAGCCCCCTAACCTCTCCTCTCTGGGTGTTTCTGTTACGGGGTTGAGTTGTAGTTCTTCCTGTGCTTGTGCCGGGAGGCCGAGTGCACTCACCCCGCCCCACCTTGACTGGAAGTCCACTTGTTTCATCTTCTGTGAAGTGACCAGTATTGGGATCTTACCCTGACACAGAATACGAACCCTGAGCCTTAGTTAACAATGTTTAGCGCCCTGGCTGGCGTAGCTCAGTGAATTGAGTGTGGGCTGTGAGCCAAAGCATCGCAGGTTCGATTCCCAGCCAGGGCACACGCCTGGGTTGCAGGCCACGGCCCCCAGCAACTGCACATTGATGTTTCTCTCTCTCTCTCTTTCTCCGTCCCTTCCCTCTCTGAAAATAAATAAATCTTAAAAAAAAGAAATTACATTGTTAAAAAAAATGTTTAGCATCCTTAGCCAAAGGGTTTCACCCTCACACTGCTGCGTCCCTCGTAAATACTGGTCTTTCCGGTACACATTAACGCCGGCTCTGCGGGAGTGGTTTTGCCTAGTCACAGATTTTTATAATTGGACAAGACTTTATAGCCTTCATTCTTATTGATTTACACACGTCTGTACTGATTTCACTGACCCAGTTATGACAATAGGACAATGGACACACACAAGGACCTGTTCCCACGCCCGTGGTCCCTCGCCCCTGCCTACAGGGTCCCTCCCGGCGGGAACAACGGACCGAATTCCCCGTGTGCTGGACGCCAGGGTCCCAGACACGTGGTCATCGCCTGCGCCACCAGGAGTCATCACTGATCCACACTGGACCTCTCCTCCTCGTTCAGTAGAATTATGATTCATTTATTGACCAGTTAATTCAGTAATTGTAATTATTTATTGATCAGTTAATTCAGTAATTATAATTTGTAAAAAATGATTATGCACAGAAATTCATGAGGAATCTAGGTATCCCCCATAGAGGTTTAGAATCACTTTCATATCAATATCTCTCATTACTTATTCAATTTTTACTACGTTCATTAATCAGTGTAATGTTTCATATTAATCCCGCATTTCTCAGTGGGCTATTTGGATTTCATTGATTACACTTCACAGTTCTCAACAGTGCAGTGAGACCCTTCAAGCAGTGACAGTAAGACGAGAACCTGGACTGTTACTCACATGGTCCCCGCGCGCCTGACCCCACACGCAGCCAGGGAGCCCGTGACGACGGGAGGTGCCTGGATCAGCCGGAGAACTTCCATTCTACAGAGTACAGAGCAGATGATGAAAAACAAGGAACACGGATTGAGCACTCATGGTCACGGTCAAGGGGGTGGGGGCCGGCCGGGGGAGTGGGCAGGGCGGGGGAGAGCAATAGGGAAAAGGGTGGGGCAACTGTAATTGAGGGACAATAATAAAAAAATTGCATGCATCCTTTAAAAAATTGGAACTTTCTGCCCTGGCTGGCGTAGCTCAGTGTATTGAGCATGGGCTGTGAACCAAAGCATCGCAGGTTCGATTCCCAGTCAGGGCACATACCTGGGTTGCAGGGCACGGCACCCAGCAACCGCACATTGATGTTTCTCTCTCTCTCTCTCTTTCTTCCTCCTTTCCCTCTCTAAAAATAAAATAAAATCTTTTTAAAAATTAGAACTTTCTCTTCACTGATCCTTGTTTTCTGCATTTTATTTCTTTAGTTAGACACTCATTAATTTTTTACAATGCACTATGTTTTCTCTTAATGAAAGAAAACCTTGAACTCGACACTGACCCGGGGCCATGACTTTGAGTCCCACTCATCAGTGTCCACGTGGTTCTCAGACAAAAGGGCAAGTGCCTCTCCCATCACTGCTGAGGAAGCGTGATTTTCATTTCACTGGAGGCATTCCTGCCTCACTACCTGTGTTCCTAGCTGGACAATGTTCCACTCCCTTCTCATTAGCTGTTGATTACATTCGTAGTGGTTTGGCCACTGATTCACTGATAACAGTAAGTCTACATCTATAAACTCAAAATGAGAACACGATCTTCGTATACTCCTGATATTGACCCGAGGGGTCATTCACAACGGAAGGGGAACTAGATCCTGTCGCTTGCGGACTCGACAGTGACGGACACCCGGTGTCCACCCAATGCCGACTCCCGCACGAGCAGTCACCGTCATCGGTGCACGGACGGGTCTCTCCACCTTCCTTCGTTTCTGCGTTCGTAATGATTAAATCACGAACTCGACAATGAAAAAAAGAAATACATGACTCATGAAATCACAAGAAAAAGACCCTTGAGCCTCGTCTGTGTACACGTAGCTTGTATCTTTTTCACTGATTGGCCTCGACGGCGCACATGATCGACTCATCAGCATAATACTCCATATTGGTCACTAAGCCACAGTTACCTTTTTATTACATTTGCTACTTTATAGTAACACCACGACGGCGCTTTTGAAACATCATCCGGGCCCAGGTAAGCTCGCTGACGAGTCTTCACGCGGGTCTCTTGTCTAGCACGCAGATGACGTGGTGTCAGCCCCCCGGAGGCGGAAGTCAGCTCAGGGAGCTCATTCTGAAAAGTGCAAGGAGACGATGCAAACAAAGACATTGATTACTTTTATAATTTAATGTAGATATACTCATGAAAATGTAACAATATCCCCTATGGGAACATAATTAGAACTAATGTGTATCAAATTAGTAGAGAAAATAAATAAACTCATAAACGAACACACGTAACTCATCAAAAGTAAATTAGGAAGGGAGGGAAACGGAAAAAAATAAAGCAGCAGCACAAAAGTTAGAAATGCATAAACACATTCAAACACACTGGCCATCATAAAAATGCACCACGACAGATTATCCAGATGTGACAAGCAATCAGACCGTATTTTTAAAATTCAACTATGGAGGTGTTTTTCCCCATTGCAACAGATTTTCCACTCTTCATTTACAGATTCATCTGGGCATGTATTAGCTCCTGCTGATATTTATTTATTGTTCTCTTAATAAACCGAACTTCAGACTAATTCCTGGGGTGGCGCAACCATCGCCGCCTGCCCGCGTGGGCTCAGCCCCGTCACACACTTAATCCGAGTGGCCGCTTCCTCACCCTGTGCCCCGCCTATGGATATTCATTTTCATGATTACATCTTTTATTGATGAACAAAGTGTCGCTCTCGTCATCTTTATTCGTTAGCACATTTGCCTATTTATTCGGCCATGAAATCTTTAATAATAACAGCTTTAAAATTCATGAACTTGAAGGTGAGAGCAGGAGCCTGCCGTGCCCTTGACATCTGCCCGCAGGCCCCTGTCCTGACACGCATGCGCACTGCACGCCACCTGCGAGGGGCGAGGGCGCTCCGACACCTGCCTGGCCTACACGCCCCACGTGGCCCGGGGGTGGCGGTGGGTCTGACACTGACCTTCGGTCTCTGTTATCACCCACGTATGTTCACTGTCTGATTCGGTAATAAAGAAACACACGCACGTCAGAAAAAGCCGAGAATAAGGCTCGTGATGATCTCTGGCGTCCACCCGTCTGTACGACCCCTGCCAGCAAGACCCGATCCCTTTCGCGAACTGAGCTCATATGTGGATGCGCGTGCGGATCAATCAACATAACGTTTCGTGTCACTCTGATACTGAACACGGGCGTGCCTCCTCTTCTTGGATTATATTAACACTTCAGAATAACACAGAGAAAACCCTTTCTGGAAAGAAGGAAAACAAACAGAGAAACATGGGGTACTACTCACGGGGGTCGCCGAGCCCTCAAGGCCGCCACCCTCTCGGAGCTGCAGTCTCAGAGCCCCGGCCACAGCCACCGCATGGCAGCTGGGCGCGTCCGACCCACAGAGCACAAGGCGCAGCAGAGCCACGGAAGACACCTCCACTGTCGCTGTCACTCTGTGTATGACAATGGCCAAAGGGGTCACACACCCTCGATCTGTTTGTTCCCTAAGGGACATTAGCACTCCCCAGTTACCATCACGGCATTTCTTGCGTCCTCTATAGCCTTACCATTGGACAATGCTTCAGTGTCTGCATCTTGATTCATCTATGTCATTGCATGGACTAGTTATTGACTCTTTCACAATAACACAACAAAAATCAGCGAGGCACAGAAGCCCACAGAGAAGATCTCTGTGTATTCCCGGTCTGCCCAGCGGGTCACTCCCGGCGGAGACGACGGACGGGACCTCTTCCGCGTCGTCCCTCCGAGCTCCAGCCCCTGCCTCCCGCGCCGCCAGCGGCCCATCGCCGTCAGGGTCTGCCCTCTTTTCCCTCGGCCGTGTCTGTTTCTTGATTCATTAACGTCTCAGTTGACTAATAATAACAAAATACATTTACATAAGCACAATAACCCCCAAACAAGGCTGTAAAGTCCCCCTGACCCCTTTGTTATCTCCCTCGCTGCTAACGATGGTAGTTGGCACGAACCCACCCAGGCCACAGGTTCCACGCGAAGCCCGCCGTGGGCCATGGTTTACCAGGACAGGGCATGTTCTCAAACAGGTCACCCGTACCGAGACGCGGGCTCGCCGACTCCCACTGGTCCCCACGCGCCGCACACAGGGTCCGTGGCCGAGGCGGAAGTCGGGACCCAGCTCGGTGCGGCCCTCGGAGGGTAAGCAAGAGAGACACAACAGTGAGGCGTCCTCGCCATGAAAATGTGTTTTCTCATTTCGTTTCCTTAGCCATTTCGGCACTTAACTTTGGAGGGTGATTCCTTCGTTCTCCGAATGACCCACTCACACTTCCAGCTGCCTCCGAGCAAGACTACAGAGTACTATATATCCTCAGCGTTACCATTCTGACCCCCAAGGCGGAACCCCTCGGCCCGTTCATGCTGAATGACTCCGGCGCTTCCAAGCTATGTCAGTGATAACCCTCGCCTGACCCCGTATGCTCAGGCTTCACTGTCTCGCCCTTCCCATCGGTCTGCACTGGTTTGTGTATTCTTTCGTCTGCTCACTTACGATAATAAAATGAAAGCCCATGAGGCACCAGCGGCTGAGACAGTGCCCTTAAGAAGTGCTGGCATCTGTCCATCCCGGCCTTGCTCCCACCGACTTCAACACTTAAACCCCATTTGTGATGGACCTCAGAAGGTCGCAGACGTTTTGATCACAGAGTATAGTTCAGAATGCATTCCACGCACATCATTGGTCCACGGCGGGCCGTGCCCACCCAGTGTGTGCACAGAACGGACCCAGCATCAGCACCCCAACACCGACCGGTACTCACAGCCGCTGCGGGCTCCTCCCTCACCAGGAAAACAGGGTGCATCTTCATCAGTTATGGGATTTGGGGTGCAACCTAAAATAGAAATTTAAGGAGCCATTAAAATGAGTGACATGGTCCCGATCGACTATTAAAACCACCCTAAACAACACCAACTCCAAGGAACCCTAAACCGTATGAGCACAAGCCTGTCTCCTCCTCTGGCTGCGTTCGTGTGTGCGGCTCTTTCCTCCTTCAGAGTCTCTCCCCCGGAGCAGGGGCCGCCTGGAGACCTCGGGCCTTCGGAATACCCACTCGGTTCTGGGGCCCCTACTGGAAAAAGGAGGTGGAAAGTATGAGACGTTTTCTCCACGGAACTATGCACAATACCCCTTCCATTTACTTAGAATTTTAGATATTTATTAACTGCCTTGTTGTTCTTGATAAAATAAGCCAAGTGGAACTCTCCTCTGACCCAGGGGACGGGCACTACTCATCATTGCCTCTGTCTGTCGATCCAAATGCTGTCCCCGGAGGTGGCGGCACCAGTGGCGCTTGAGAACACGGGAGGAAACACAGATCGCTGGAGCCCACACCGACCCCACCAAAACAGGCTGCACCTCCACTCGCCCTCCAGGGGATCCTCCGGGTCCGGGGTAAGGACCACGGTTCCGTGGTGCCCTAACCCAAAGAGGGCACACCCTTGAGCTGTGGTTTCTTAACACCCCGCCCTGATTCGTAGTCATATTAAAAGTCATTTCCGCCTCACAATATTTTTTCTTAATTGAGCGATCTTCACCTTTTCTAACTACCTATCACCTCCCTATCTGGTTGGTGCAGCTACTGACTCTCCCACTTCTTCCCTTGGAATAATGCAATCAGTCCCCAGGGTCCACTCAAACCCCACAATCAGAATCTCAAAAATGACTAAAGTCTAGCTCAGAGCTCATTGCCACAAGAGCTGCTCAACGTGCCAGCTCTTGTTGAGACATGAACTTCACTAAGGCAGACGTGAACCCATCACGAGACACGTTCAGAAGGCATTGTGCTCGCATCACGGACCCGCGTGTGGCTCTTTTCATCTCACGTGTATGGTCCTTACGGACATGAGGAGGAACCACCGTGCACGCACCGTCCGCACCGGGTCCGCACGCCTCCAGCATCTGCATCTTCCGCCGAGTCGTGTCACCGGATGGACCACCAGCTCAGGTCCCCCCTCGGAGGCATGTTCATAAACTGTGCTGCACGCCGGACAGGGACTGGTAAGTCATCTGGAAGGTGAATATAAAATCCACAAACTTCTGAAAAACTGTACTGAAATGGACCCACAGCGTATCTTCCTCGAAGATCCGTACTCTACATGTGGGCCTAGCTATATATTAATGGCTTTCACTTCCTTCATCCATTCTTTCATCCGTGAGAAACTGGACAAACTATTGGGGCTTTTTTGTAACCAAATGAAAGCTGTTGAACTCCCCAGAAGCCCAGGAGAGAAATGCCAGAGGGTGCCTCTGGCTAACCCCCTCCCTCGCACCGGTGTGAGCGGAGACACTTTTGTGCACAGGGACACGCCAGGCGCACGCCCAGGACGTGACGCTTCGACACGCGCACACACGCACCCCCGCTCGAGGGCCCTGTCCCCTGGGACCTGATTCGATTACTGGCCCATTACTGACATATGATGAGGAGCGTATCTGGACAATCTGAAGGCAGTGACACTGTCCAGCGCGGACTGGGGACAGTGGCTCACTGTCGTGGGTCGCAGGGACTAGCCACTCGCCGCCATCTTTGCTGGAGGATAAGTGACAAACCTGCTTCTAAGCCTTTCATTTTGTCGCTGGTCCATCCTCGGCCCTCTTTAATGCAATTAGGTGATTAAATTATATGATTTTTTCCTGCTCGTTAATTAAAAACAACACACCTGCTACCCAGACACAACGCAAAAACTGAACATCGACAATTACATCTCTCCCCGGGCCCCGTAGGCTGGGATGTAAAGCCTACTTCTCCCTATTGTTAACGGGCTCCAGTTCTCTGGAAATGGGTGGGGAATGTTCGTTTCATTTTACACGCCATTGTTCTTCCACATCTGGCCATCGTTTTCCTTCATTTACTCATACACTTGTGGACTTATTATCCTATTAACTTGGAATAAGCAATAAAATCTGTTCTGCGTGGGACCTCAGACTTCTAGGTGGGCACGGGCACCCCTGACTCATCTGTCCCGCTCCTCTTGCTCTTGGGCCACTCTAATTCCCTTAAGACATAAAGCATTAATTCACTAATGAAAAACATATACCCATGACTTTTCAAAAACTTGAATATCCCCGAACACCTGATCTACAGTGACTTTCACGGGCCAACGGACCAGATGCGCCCCGCTAATCGCCGCCAGCGCCGCGTGCGTGGGGAAGTGAGCTAACGGGCTGCGTTTGAAACCCTTTCTCATTAATCCGGGACTGGCACGGGCTAATCTCTCCCATCTGTCTATAGAATTATTTCCCTGAGCAACACATCCCTTTCATTAAACGACTTCAATGTTTCAAATAAGAATTAATCAACTTAATGCTTCACATTAATTGCATTTTGGGGCCCTGGTTGACATTTACTGATTACATTTCACACTTTTTGGGAATACAGTGATTACCCTGAAATAAACCCCCCAAACAGAGGAGCCGGGGCACTGCCGTGACTCATGTGGTCTCCCCGCCCTGACGCCCAGACCCGGCCGCAGAGCCGGACGGAGGGCAGGGAAGGGCCCCAACTCAGCCCGCGTGCGTCCGTTCTGAGGAGGCAGAGCACAGGAGAGGATTTCAAAAGGTTGACACCTACGATCTATTGATCTTGCGGTTACCTTGTAATGAGTCATTTAGGAAACCAACAATTTGGGAAAATGTTTAAATTCTCCAGAGTCCTGGCTGGTGTGGTTCAGGGGATTGAGCATGGGCCTGGGAACCTAAGTGTCTCGGGTTCGATTCCCAGTCAGGGCACATGCCTGGGCTGTGGGCCAGGTCCCTAATGGGGGGGCACGCAAGAGGCAACCACACATGGATGTTTCTCTCCCTCTCTTTCTCCGTCCCTCCCCGTCTCTCTAAAAATAAATAAATAAAATCTTTAAAAATAAAAAATAAAATAAATCCTCCCAAGGAAACCAATGTCTCTCTAGATATTTTTATGTGTGGGCAATGCTTCTGGATCTTTACTCACTTCTACGATGGTAGTGATTGTCTCATTGACCCAACGGAAAACAGAAAGAAAACACAGGGACATAAACCACCAGCGGGACCCGTGCACACCCCTGACACCTGTCCAGCGGGTCCCTCCAACAGGGAAACGGGGCGGAGACGTCCTTTGTGCTGGGCCTCCCAGGCAGACAGACACACGTTCGTTGTACATGACTCAGGCGCCACCAGGAGTCATCGTTGATCCACGTTTGTCCCTCCTGCTCTTCCTGCTCTTCCGCATTGCCTACTGAGCAATTCATTCATTCAGTAGCAGACTCTTATTCAAAAACTCAAAAAAGCCTTTATAACCCTAACCCGTGCACAGAAGCACTGCCCCATAAATCTCTCTCTCATCTTATTTTTCTTATATCCATTCATCAATCTAATCAATTTTTATCAGTACATAAAATAAAGCTGGTATTGGCCACTGGGCTAGAGTTGGCCCTACTAGATAATATTTCACACCCTTTGATGATACAGTGAGTACCCTTTAACACTACACACACTGGCACTAAGGCAAGAATTTCCACTATCACCCCCACCCTCTGCACGCCCCCACAGCACAGAGGCAACCAGAGAGCATGGAGGACGCTGGGATCAGCTCACGTGCTTCCGTTCCGAGAGGACAGAGCACAGCGGATGATAATAATAATAAAACTGAAATCTAATCTCCACTGCTCTTTGACCTCCACATTTCATTTACTTAGTCCTTTAGGTATTTGTTGAAGAATAGTAATACTGGTTTCCCTCTGAATAAACTACGCATCAGAGTTTTAACTACTCAGAGTAGTAGCTATTACTTATCATTTTAAATATTACTCTTAGTCAAAGATGTAATACACTTGATGCATTTAATATTGATTTCAATATACACTAGTATTGTTTTTCTTTATATTTCAACAATACACAATACTTCACCCTCTTCACCCGTACTTATTTTATCATTTATTTTTATAATATTTCATAAACTGTATGAACACAAAACCCAGACATCGGTGCCGGCTGGGCCCCGGTTTCTGCATCCTCACCTACCCCGTTACCCGAGCCGTTCGCCAACTCACTGATAATGGCAGTAATAAAATAAATACCTGGGAATCACAAATCCTGAGGGATAAGATCCTTAATATCTCTGATATCTCGCTACAGAAACACTTTCCTCAACGAATACGCCTCCTTTCTTCATCAGCTTCATGGATGGCCAGTACCTGTCAGCTGACACAAGGGTTCATGTCAATCCCGTATTTGTGCTGGGGGTGTGACGCGCTTTCTTTGACTGTATTTAATATTATTTTCAACCTTATAGTCAATACTCTAAACAAACAACGCAAACGGGGAGACGAATGTGACGATCACTCACGTGTACCCGTGCACGGGGACCACGCGCGGAGCCCCTGCTGGTGGCCGAGGGCCGGAGCGGCGCCAGCGAGTCGCCCTGAGGAGCACAAGCAGAGCGGACAAGGGCGCGGCTGAGAGACGGCGCCCTGACGCGCTCGTCCCGCCTCTCGTCCGCTCGCTCCCTCCGCCACGCGCACGCCCTCGCTGATCTTCTCTTAACACACCGCACGGTAGCGAACTGGACCCCGAGCCACAGGGAGGGCTCTGATGGTTGTTGGTGGTCCGCACCGTCCTTAGCCGAAGAGGCGGACCCTTCAACCATGCACATTTTTTAATGCACTGCAGTTATTTTCCATAAATGCTAATAATTTTTATTGTCCCTCCTCATCTTAATTTATATATCTGTACATTGATTCCTTTTTGAGCCACTTATGTTAATAGAAGCAAAAGTCCCGAAAATGAACCAGGAAAATGGTCCTGCTTCCTTCCCTAGCACCTGCCCGCAGGCACACTTCGAAGGGAGGCAGCGACCGCAGCTGTCTGCACCGGACCTCAGGGCTTCAGACACGTCGGATCATCGTCTGTCCGAGACTCATACTCCACCAACTGTCATCATCGGTCCGCGTCGTGCCTCCTGCTCTTGCTGCCGCGCGCGCTGCCCCGGTCCTGCGCGCCTTCATTTGCTCATGTGTAGAACCCCATCACTGAGCAGCGAACACGCCCCGTCTGTTACAGGAAGGGCTGCCACACGGTTACCTCTCCCTCATTAATTATCACCCATATTTCTGATGTGCATTGGTAAACACAATGCCTCATCATGGCCCGTATGTATCATGTTCCATGGTTGGTGTTTCGGATTGTATTTTATACTTTTAGCTATATAGTGAATAATACCCTTTTAGAAAATGTCTCCAACAAACACAGGAACTTAACCTTTACTCACATGCGTTCCAGCTTCTGCGGAGCACGCCGCCGTCCTCGTTACCATAGAAAACCCTTCAGTCAGCTGGCGAGTGTTGATTCTGAGGAGTACAAGACGGAGCGCATGATTAGCGATTGCAGCCTCTCCTCCATTAGTCGTTGTCTTTCTCGTTTCATTTTTTCACTTATTTACGTATTTCATTTTCATTATATATATATATTAAAACATTAACATCCTCGCTCAATATGGACACAGGTTTGTAAACCTGAATGTTACTTATTAGAAAAAGAGGTGATGCCTTTGGTCCATTTATTTCTTAACATCAGTTTCTCCCGTTTATAGTAACAGTATTTCTTGCCTCGCCACATCTATGCATAGTCGATAAGGCTTTGTCCTTTTCTTATTTAGCTATGCATTTGTTTATGGGTTCTGTCATTGACTCAGTGCTACTAAATCCTCGAACCCAAAACCACGAGCACCAGCTCCCTGCGCATCCCTCACGCCGATCCGCGGGGCCGGCCGCAGGAGGAAACAGGCCCCACGCATTCCGCACGGACCTCAGACTTCCAGACACAGAGCAGTCATCGTCTCGGACTCCTACGCCACCAGTCGTCATCACCGGTCCAGGCTCGGGCCTCGGCCTCCTCATCCTCACCCTCGTTTGCCCACGCACTAATTCACCCGTCTACTATGATAATGAACAGGCATCCGTGAAAGGACAGGAGCCTTCCGGGTCACTGTCCTTCTTCTTCAGGACCAACGCCTCATGGGTTACACCTCTTTCACTGACCACCCTCGTTATTCCAAGGATGGACAAGTCAACATGACGTCTCAGACATTTCCAACTTAACCACCGGACCTCGGTTGTCTTTTTCCTTCTATCTAATGCCTTGCGCGTTCCTATGGCGACACCCTACATAGAGACCACCCTACCAAGACGAGGACACGCGTGACCACTCACACTGGCGCTGTGGGCTCCCGCGTGGAGCTGCTGAGCCCGGCAGACGCGTCCACCCCTTCGGGCGCTTCCATCTGAGGGGCACAAAGCGAAGGAGAGGGTGGCATCACCGAGACGCTGCCGCGCCCTGCACTTGGTTGATCACGTGGATGCAATGATGTGGGGTAGCACCTCCCTCCGACCTGCCGGGGACCCAGGATGAGGGCCGCTCTCACGGCCAAGGCCGTTTGCCGTGGAATTCGGTACTTCCAACACCACTGAGCCAAGTTCACGGTCTCCGCACAGACGAGGGTGTGTACGCTCCTCACCTCCACGTCCATACCTGCACGCTGAGTGTGAGGTCACCCCGTTGGCAATGAAAGGACCGAAAGCCACGAGAACTGAGATGACGGGCCCTGTGAGGTCTGAAACACCCGCCTACAGGCTCATTTCCAGCAGAGGCACGAGACGGTGCTTCTCTCTGCGCTGGGCGTGAGAGTCACGTGAATGTGGCCTCTGTCTCTCTCTAAATGTCGTCTGGGCCATCCTCACTCTTCCTGGGGTGCTGTGGGGGGACACGCGCCGACGAGGTGAGGTGCAGGGAGGGAAGGGCGCGGGCACTGTGACGGAGCGCTGCGCCACTACCAACCTGCTGGCGAGCAGGCAGAAAGGGGGCCGTCTACCTGATCCAAGGACTCTGGGTCATCGTGCGGTGCCAAGGTCAGAGTTGGGGTGTGAGGAACAGACAACACTGATGACTGGGAAACTTAGTGTTTGTGGACTGCAGTTAACCGTGGGTGCCAAACCCACAGAAGAAAACCCGTGGGCAAGGGGGGAGGTCTGCTGTAGTTTCTTCGGAGGTTCCGTCATTGATCCACTGATAATAAACATAAGGTGGTAAATTCGGGGTAAGAAGGTGATCTTTGTGCATTTCCAACGTCTGTCCATAGGGCCATCTGCGCAAGAGGGGCCTGACTCCGTCTGTTCTGGGCAGGACCGAAGAATTCCAGACACAGACGAGTCACCACCCGTGACCCACGCGCCATCGGCCGCTGCCACGGATTCAGGTTTGGGCCTCCTTCCCATCATTCATGTCCACATTCGTTTCGGATAAATCACTAATCCATAAACTACAATGAGCTGAACACATGACTCACAAAACGCAAGGACGGGACCCTTGATGACCTCTCACGTTGGTCCACCACGTCCTTTCCCACTCGGACGGACTCTCCCTCCCATCGCTGACCGCCCAGCGCGGTGCTTCACACCGTGTCTGTCACTGGGTCACAGGCAACTTTTCTGTGTCTAATAACACTTGTAATAATTCAATGAATACCTTTACCCAAATGACCCAATGTAAGACAACAACTTAATAAACTTCAGTAGTTTTCAATAAACGTTCATCTTTTCTATCACTCACATCTGCACAAGTTCATTAATTAATTCGCTCGTTCACCAGTATCAATTTTTAAAACTGTATGATTCATAAAACAACAAGAATAAGAGCAATAAATATTCTACATCTGCGTATAAAATCATCGGCCACATTGATATATCTCTTATTAATTATCAATATTTCATATATGAATTCATATGGGTAATCATTTAGACCAGTGCCATACTTCTCATTTGTGATAGTTGGCAACGGGGATTACATTTTATTTCACACTCCTAATGATACAGTCAGTATTTGAGGAAAAAACACATGAACTTCTGTCAATCTTTTACTCACCTCGGTGTCCATGCTCAGCACCAAAGAGGCGACCACGGGGCACGCAACCACAGAGGGCGCGCCCGTCCGCTCCGGCACGTGCGTTCTGAGGAGGCAGAACAGACCGGGAGATGACAAGGTTGAGGCCTCCTCCAAACCGGTCCTCCCCGCCCCCTTATTTCATCTACTCAGTCATAAAGGCACTTATTATATTTTACATAAGGATAAATAAATATAAATATAACATGGTTCCTTAGGAGGTGATGCCCTCGGTCCATTTAGATCTTAACATCAGTTTCTCCAGTTTATAGTAACGGTATTTCTTGTTTATTTCATGATACGTTTGTTTATGGTGCTAGGATTGACTCCTGTATATTAATACTATAAAAAGGCCTAAATCCAAAATTGCAGGCACAGTAGCAGGCTCGTTTGCACGGGAGGAAACAGGCCCCACGCATTCCGCACGGACCTCAGACTTCCAGACACAGAGCAGTCATCGTCTCGGACTCGTCCGCCACCAGTCGTCATCACCGGTCCAGGCTCGGGCCTCTCCCTCCCCGCTGCCCGCGCGCCGGCGTGCACGCCAGTGCATCACCCGACCGCAGCCCGGCCGCTCCAGTGCGGGCCGCGGCCGCTCACGGACCAGGGCCTGAGCACCTCGACCACTGTTCCTTAGAGCGCTTGGCTCACTCAAGTTTGTTCATCATCCTCCTTACTCCCAAGATATACAGATTAGCCAGCATAATATTTCATGCATTTCAAACTTAATCATTGGGACATGGCTGCTGTTTTTTTCTTATGTTGAATATTTTTAAAAATATATACGTGTAATCCCCCAAACAAACCACGGAAAGTGAGGACTCTGACGATGACTCACACTGGACTCCACGGCCCTCTGGGTCGGTGCAGAGTTCGCTGACCGGGCACAGCGCCGACCTCGGCGTGGGCGTGTCCGTGTCCACTCTGAAACGTGGGGAGGAGACGAGATGGAAACACGAGTGAGACATTTTCGGCTTTGATCCTTGCATCTATGTTTCATTATTTGATGATTAAGTGATATATTAATTGGGGGGAATACAGATTTGATTTATTCTTAACAAACATTAAACTTTCCACTAATGCTAAACAAGAATATGGGTCATTGTTTATACTATCGATAACAACCTCAGCTAAAGTAGTAATGCCTTGGATCCATGTATTTCTCAAGTGACTTAGTCGTTCAATATTTATGAATATTGTCTCTCGCCTTGCTACATTTTTATCATAATTGGATGATGCTTCACCGTCATCTTTATTGATTAATAAATTGATTCTTTTATTCATTTATTATAATGGAATCAAAATCCATAAACTGGATCCTTATAAAATCCTAAGCCTCCCTATAAAACAATTGCTACCTTGGGTGACAGATCGGGAATCCTTCGCAGGGTGGACCTCAGAGTACCGGAGTTTCGTCACCGATAACTCAGTGCGCCACGAGGTGTCATCATTGGTCCACGTTTGGCATGTGCGTCTTATCCACGCCCCTTCATGTCTGTTTATCAGTTCATCAGTTTATCTGAGTATAATACATTTAACTACGAAGCTCAACAAAACCTAGACCATGAGCCTTAAATCGTCCTACATCTGCCTGTGGAATCATCTGCCTCACCAAAATATGTCATTAATCCCTCTCAAAGCTTCATCGAGGGATCCATAAATACAGTACGCCACTTCGAGTCCGCATTTGCCAGTGGACCACGCCCATAACACTCACATCCGTTTCCATGCCCCCAACACGGAGACAGCAGACATCCGTGAACGGGGGGGAGTCCTTTCCTCAGCTCCGGTGCCTCCTTTCTGGGAAGTTCAAAACAGAAGGAGAAAAAAATTGAGCATCTCTGCACTCACTTCACTTTCCGCATCCCATTTCCTCGCTTAAATCTTTATGCATTTACCTTATTTACAATGCTCCACACTTACTCATTACTTGCGTGTGTTTACAATTCTCTCACTGATCTACCTATGCTAATACAATCCTTATCCGTGACCACATCAACCAAGGACAGGACCCTTGCACGTGACTGGCATCCGTCACTGCGGTCATTGCCGACAGGAGGCACAGGCTAGACTTCGCCAGTGTCGGACCCAGCATTCCTGACACAGCACTCATTGTCCACGACTCACACGCCACCCGTCGTCATCATTCGTCCAGGACCGGCTCTCTTCTTCTCCACTAATTTATTGATCGATTCATGATCTCACTAATAACTAAATAAGTAACTGAATCACAACAACTCAAGAGCAAGACCTTGAAGTATCTTCAGTAACTATCTATGTGATCATCTGTTGCCTTGCTTATATCTATCATTAATCATTCTCATTTTTGCCAATATGGACTAATCAACGCAATGTGCATGTCCTATGTTCATATGACATAGTGGCAATGTCGTATTTCTCACTGGACCCTGGGTGGCCTTCTGGGATTCTTTTATCAACATAGTAAATATCCTTTAAAAACCACCCGGGCCCAAGAGGAATCTTCTTGGCAGTGGACCTCAGAGTTAAGGGTTTAATCAAAATCCTCGATTTCAGACACCCCAGGGTACTCATCATTGATCCAGGCTAAGCAATCTTTTTCTTCATTTCTGCCTTGGTTTATTGATCTATTCACTGATCCACTAACAGTAATAAAATCAATATTCATAATTTTTATTATGAAAGCCAAGAGCATGATCCTGGAATATGACCAAGATCCGTGCATAGGCTCTTTCCCCCTAAACTCTTTTCTCAACAGACTAGGCTCTTCCTGCAGTGGCCGTCGGTGAGGCCACGGACGGGTCAGTTACCGTCCTTGCCTCACGTGCGCCCCATTCCCGCGGCCCTGCATCTCCGCTGGGCCCCCCCTCCACGAGGAGCGTGCCAGTGGAACTTGGGGTGATAATATGAATGTGCTGTAACCAGGCTCCCCAGTATGGCCAGCAGTAACCACATGTCCTGTAGGTGAGGACTTCAAGCTGCCGCTACTGCACCTGAGGAGCTGAATATAGCATTCCTCTGACTTGATTTCTTTTACATTTAAATGCCCCTCGTGGCAAGGTGCCACCACATCGGACAGTGCGGCCCGCACCTTATTTTTAACCACAACTGTACTGAATTGGATCACCCGCCGTCTTTGTCTCATAACACATTCATATTATTGGTCTGTGTGTGGGTTAATTTAAATAACTCAATGAACCTAAAAAAATACACCCCATCGACGAGACCTTTTGACTGTCGTCTACTCCAGTCTCCAGCTTCCTTACCCCGACAGCCCAGGTCTCCGCCGGAAGACTGGTCGCAGCAGCCACGGCCTTCCATCTGTGGGGTCGGAAAACACCAGTGTTCAAAGTAACGAACGTTCTGAATCGGCACCGATGCAACGACATTAGTTGTACGGGACTCGAGCCTCACGTTTGTCACGGAAAAAGTCAGCCTCTGTCCAGAAAGTGCAGGTGCCCACGATCGACACACCTGGATACTCTCAACTTCTGCTACAAGCTCATTTCCGTGAAGGATAAAAAGGAGGCTACTGCATAGTTCACGGACCTCAGACTTCCAGATGACTTTAATCAATACTTTTGATTCAGACACCCTCCAATCTCATCATTGGTCCGGGTTTGGCCCTCTTTCTCTTATCCATTCACACCTTCACCTCCCCACGACTCACACAGTCCCACGGCCAAGGTCCTGGCTGTGACAACGAACTGCCTTCCCACAGAGCTCTGAGACCTGGGTCTCAGTGCAAAGCTTGCTCCGTGCGCTACCACCACTGAAAATGGCCCACGATCCGGGCTGGGGCCATGTAGTTTGGCCAAGTTAAAACATGGTGTCGGAGGCCACCACAAACCACAGCAGGCGTCACACAGCCAGGACCCACACGTGTTCCCCCTTCTGAGGGCTTCCTCTGGGTTTCTACCCAGCAAGGACATGCTCACATCGACGTGGGCCGGAAGCAGTACGGAGCAGCGAACAGTTGTGGACGTGAATTAAATGCTCTCCATTGTTTGAAAAGAATGGACTTCAGTTGTGCTGAAATGTAATCCTGCTTCTAGGCCCATACCACACTCCCATCTTTGTTCCACTCGGGGTCCTTGGCCTTCTATAGCCTTGGTGGCACTGCCAGTGACCACACGTGACCAACCTCACCAGGGGCAGAAACTCTGTCACTTACATGGCTCCTGGCCCAAGGCCCCCGTCACTGGGCAAGGGCTGCATCCAGTGCGGCGTGTTCATGCGCGGCGTGTCCAACGGCGGGTTTGTAAAAGAATGGAGAGCTGTAAATTTAGATTTTTACATAGAAGTCAGTTGTCCATTCCTAGATTAATCATAAACATTGGCTTGTGTCACTTATGCACCATCCATCCAACAGCTGCACCCTCTCCCCCCGACTCCGGTGAACGACCCAGCGAAGACCTTCCAGCCTACCGCCTAGGAGAAGGGCTCCGACCGTCCCGAACTCCTGCCCACACTCCCGCACCGAACAGCAAAACACGCCGCTTCTTATGGGGGGAAGTTCCCAAAATGAGATGATGTCACCAACAACCCGGCCAAAGGGCCACACTGGGTTTAACCTCACCTATTTATTGGTTAATGTATGTACTCGCTTCTTTAATAATTTTTTTCCCTAAAGAAAACACAAAACTGGTAGAGCCATGCGCTACCCAAACTAAACAGTGCTGCATTACACTTCCTACCTGGGCACCGCCCGCACCGACGGAACGCTCTGCAGCGATGGGAATGCCCCTCGGGGCAGTGCCCAGTGTGGTGGCCACCCACCCCGTACGGCTAAAATGTGGCTCGTGTTCACGAGAAGCTGAATTTTCATTTTTAATGAATTTGAACTTAAATGTTAATGGCAAGGTGCATTTCGGGAGTGGGGCCTGGACCTTCCCCACTTGAGGGGCTTCAAGAGGTCAGAACAGGGTCACCCAGGCTCCTGCACACGCCACTCACGCGTCTCACTGCCCCGTGCTTTACGCTTTTTGAAACAATGGATTCAGGCGTGAAATTATTCTTTAACTCACTTTTTTTTAAGGATTTTATTTATTTATGTTTAGAGAGGGAAGGGAGGGAGAAAGAGAGAGAGAAACATCAATGTGCGGTTGCTGGGGGTCATGGCCTGCAACCCAGGCATGTGCCCTGACTGGGAATCGAACCTGCGACACTTTGGTTCGCAGCCCACGCTCAATCCACTGAGCTATACCAGCCAGGGCTCTTTAGCTCACTTTTAATAATAGCACCAACATTTGTGAACCCTAAGGACAATGAGCGGAGTTAAATCTATCCATTTGTTTATTACTCATAGAACTCAATAAAATGCATTTACATTTTTCTTTTTAAACAAAAATCAGTGAACACAGAGAGTACTGGTAATCACTATATGCACATTTTCAGTGTTCAGGACTAGACCTTTTTTATGTTTCAGCATCTATGTAATCATTTGTATTCCATTTTTATTATTGATTATTTTAAATGACTATATACTACAATAGTTTTATGCTAATGCGTTCACCTGTGATGTGTTACATTGTTGAGTTTACTATATTGTATTATATTAGTATTATTGATTATTATGAAACTACATTAACTTTTTGTCCCTTTTGCAGAGGAGGCATGCACCACGAGACACCACAATGCCAAAAAGCAACACCGACATTCCAAGCGCCCCGTGCGCTCCCTAAGGGGGAGCGGCCTGCGGTCGACTCTGTCTGAACTCCGAAGTTCAGAAGCGTGTTAACACTAACCCTTAGTGCATCGGCTCCCGGAGGAAGTGTAACCTCCTCTTTATTTATACTTGACCCACACAGTGACTTACTTATAACAATAGGACCCATATTCACGAACAACAGAAGGTCAGGAACACGCCCTTGAACTTCCCTCGCCCCTCTGTCGGCACACTTCCCGCTGACGAGTGGGTCTCCGAGTCGCGGGCTGGGCTTGACCAAAGGACGGTGTTCAGGTGCCCCACGCACACGCCCCATTGGCCCGGACTTGGTGCTTTGTGCCTTCCCTGCATGATTGCCCTTGACCTAGTCATTGGGCCATTAATAATAATAATACAACCAAGGTCCATGAACTAGGAAAATGAAACCAAGACCCTTGAGGGCAGGAGCGTGTCTATGAACCTTAACTTCCCACAGTCCCGAACACGAGCCCTCCACGCACCGCGCCACGGCGCCCCACCCATCCCGTGTCAGTCACTGGTCCGCACTTGGGCCTCTTTCCAAAACACCCATGTTCAAGATGGCACGCATCATGTGCCACAAGGGCGACAGGGGGAAGAGTTCCGATCCCCTGCGGCACGGAAATGAAGGGGAGTGCAATTATTAAGGCGCTCTGAGAACGACCGAAATGCCTTCTCTCTCTGTGCCCCCTGTGGACGCAGCAATGCCGCAATGGGCTCCTCCTGACTCTGGATTCACAGCGCATTCCGGTCAGCGGTCAGGGCGAGACGGTCAGCGGTCAGGGCGAGACCACCTCCGATCCGCTCGCGCACGAGGCCACTCCTCCCCTCGGAACACTCGGGGGACGGCCCCGCCCCCCCCAAGGAGGACCCTGCACTTGGACTGTCACACTAACTTTCTTCTCCCTTTACCCAAAGAGATGCAAAGCAAGATCATCATCGCACCATCATAATCGAATCTGCCACCGTGTTCATTCTGAGGAGCACAAAACAACTTTTAAAAAGAATCGGTCTTCACGGAGCTATTTTACATAATCGATCATCAGGCAACCGTGAGCCTGACATCCAGTTCTCAGCGTCCAGAACGACGGAGCGCTGCCTCCTCCTAGTCATCAACATGCACGATTTCGCATTTCCAACGACCGTGAGCACCGGCGAACCGAGAACTGAATGATAATGACTGTGATTACCGGGGATGCGCGCCCACGTCACTCTCACGCAGGTGAGAGCCCGGGTCCTGTCTCCCGCGGCACGTCGTGCGGAGCGGGAGACACGGGAGGTGCGGTTCATGGCACACGCTCGCCCACGCTTGGTCCGAGCCTAGCCGTGCTTAGGATGCTTATCCATCCACTGCTTTCCTTCATGACTGTGGGGCAAAAAGACCTACCCTTCATTTTTCTAGAAGAATTCCAAAAACCGTAAACCACCATATCAAAGCAAAACGGAAACACTATCATTTGCCAATGTCTGTCCACACCACTGCGGAGGCCTAAAGCTCTTCGTCTTCCCGGGGACGTGAGTTGTGTGGGACGCGATGAGCCGTGATGTTTATGCCCGAGTGCATGCTCCCATTGAGGTATTGTTAGCCGCCTGAAGTATAAATGTATACATTTGCTCACGTGGAATTGTACCTCGATGTATGCGAGCCCACCCACATGGGCTAAGTACCTTGGATAATATTTACATGGGTCCTGATGTCATCAGCCCAAAGAATAGCAAACCGGTTCCTTTACCGTCTGTTTGCTTACACAAAACTGCATTAAAAGACGGCATTAATCACGACTGTGTTTGTATAAAACCGTCTCATCACTGCTCCGTGTCCTCCCATTCAGTCGCACAGTTTATGCGATCAACTATTTATGTAAATGCATTTCCGCTTCCTCCATAAAACGACCCCTTGGCGGTCTGCCCCAGCGCAGAACCGGAACCCCGGCTCCGAACCCGCGACCTCACGCACCTCCCCCAGGTGAGGAGAGCCTTGGCCGGTCACTTACTGGGTCTGGGAATCTCAACACTGTCTTCATAATGTTCCATGTTTCACTAAATGCCTTAGAACGACACATATCTCTCTTCTCCTTCGCTGACGTATTCTTTATTTGTGGACTGATTTCATGATGATGATGCAGTTCGTACCCCAAGCCACAGAGCCCCAGAATAAGGTTGTGTGGGCTCGTGAGGGGACCACAAGGTGCTCCATGGTGCTGGGCCCCAGAGTGTCCAGTGATTTCACGCAAAGTCTTGCTCCAGAAACCCCATGACCTCTGTCGTTGGTTTGTGATGGGAATTTTTTAAAACTGACTAATTTTCTGATTCACAAATAATAATACAATGGCAAAATTCCCAAACGGGATCCTTGAGTTTCGGCTCCAGCCCCATGAGCTAATGAACTGTGTGACGGCACCCAGGCTGCTGCACGTGTGGGTGCAGCCACTCCCCTGCGTGGTGTGTTCTTCCTGTGTGGCCTTCTCTTCCTTAGTGTGTCCATATGCCAAAGGCAGCTCAGTGAAAAACAATAAAACCAGCTTCTGCAGGCCCCGCCCCGCCCCGAAGAGCCCCCCCCCCCACCAGCCCTAGGCACCGGAGCGCGCTCCAGCCAGCCGCAGCTGTAATGAGACTGCCCAACGACGAATTAAATGACTTCTGTCATCCTCCTAAAATCGCGTCAGCTGTACTGATGTAGATTAAACATAATTTTTGGTTTATAACACATTCCCACCATTGGCCCACACTTGGAGTGTTTAACGTATGGAGCGCAGAATGATTACTTTAAAATGCTGAGGATAACACCCACGCACAAACACTCCAAACAAAGAATGTAAACTCGGGGACTTATATTGGTCTTTACATCCCCTGCCCACAACGACAACTCAGCTGTCCTCGGCCCCCCCGCGGTGGGAAAGGCAGGTTTAGACTGGATTTACGCTTTTTGAATGACTGCTAGGCAGATCTGGGTAACAATAAACTTTGGTTCAAAAATGAGATTTTTTTATTCATCCAGTATGGATTTTTAGCTTTAAAAAATATAAAAAAGCCCACGACCTAGCCCAAGGGAAAGATCTAAAATGATTCCAAATCTCCACCTATATGGAAATCTGTTAAAAAGGTAGTTATTTAATAGATTACTGACACAAACATGTTCTCTTTTCTTAACATAAAAAAAAACTATCCAGCAAATTCCAAAAACTCAAAACACTGCCTCTTAACTACAGATGCTACCATGTTATCTGTGAAGAAGGATTGCAGGCTAAACCTGTTCATTTTACCTAAGAATCACACTCACACTCATAGTTATTTGATTGGAGTCTCCTAATTGTCCCACGAACAAGCCTTGCAACCTTTCATATATACATTTCTTTACTTACTCATGCATCGATTCACCCGCAATAACACAGTCTATACCCATGAGCCACAAAAGCCCAGAAACAAGTTTATTGAATTTTCCTAACCTCTCCTCTTCGCTCATTTCTGCGGGGCGTATCGACGGGCGCTCCCCCCCGTGGCGGACCTCAGACTCACACGGGGGGCTTAATCAGAGGTGTGTGTGGACTCAGATACAGCCACCAGTACTCCCCCCCGATTGATCCACGCACGGCTTTCTATGGCTTCCCTCATTTATGCTTTTGGGAGCAGATCAATTCATTCACAGATTCACGGATAATAATTATAGAATCAATACACCGCTAATGACACACAAAGAAACAGAGGACAAGAGCCTTCCGCGCAACCCGGACCCGTGCCCAGCCCTTGCTCGCAGAGTCTCAGCTGCTGTCCACGGCGAGCCTGTCTCCCGCGTCGGGGCTCATCAGCGCCGTCCTTCCCGCCGGCCCCTTGCCCACGGCGAGCCCGCCTCTCCTGGCACTGCGTCTGTCCGCACACTCAGGCCGCCCTGCCCAGTAACCACAGACCCGCCCCCACGGCCCCCAAGTGACAAAACTGGCATCTGCCATCTTCGAAGGGACCCTAGCCTCAGAGCTGACAACTGCGCTCCTTGTCGGTGAAGGCACCCATGGGGCGAAGGGGACGAGAACACCACATGGGGAGTGAAGCCTCTTTGGAGACGTGTGACCCCCTCCGGCACTCCCCCAAGGCTCCGTAGTGGCGCTGAATCCAATGAATTCCAAAGTTCAGCCACCGCACATGGAGTCATGGGCTCGGGATTGCCGTTCCTTAGCCCCATAGATTACTGAACTGCTTCTTTTACTGAAATAGTTTTGTGGGCACCCCCATTTATTGAAATAACTTTGTGGGCATAACCCCCATCTAAGCCTAGAAGTGATATATATTCACTCACATCGGTGCCCGTGCCCCTCCGTCCCCGAAGTGACGGGCAGGGTCCTCACAACATGAGAATGATTGAATCGGGGGGTGCTCACGCTACACAGGGAAACACGGCCTGTGTTTAAACATGATGACAGAGACTTTTTAAATTGAAATTTGTCAGAAAGACTAGTTTATGTCATCATAAACCCTGCCCATTTAACACTCTCATCGTGTTCCCAAGAATGGCCATAAAAACCCCTTTATTGCCCTGGCTGGTATAGCTCAGTGGATTGAGCATGTGCCTGAGAACCAAAAGGTCGCTGGTTCGATCCCCAGTCAGGGCAGAGGCCTGGGTTGGGGGCCAGGTCCCCAGTGGGGGGTGTGGGAGAGGCAGCCACACACTGTTTTTCTCTTCCTCTGTTGCTCCTCCCCTTCCCCTCTCTCTAAAAATAAATAAATAAAATCTTAAAAAAAAACCCTTTATTTACTTACACTTAAATTTTACTATGAAATACTATGAACACCATGGCTCAATACAAAATACGCACATAAGGAGCAAGATCACATTTCGGTTGGATTTATTTATACAGAATTGAACACATTTAATTTGCTTCACAACACAGTCTCATCCTTCCTCCAGTCCATGCATTTATCGGTCCGTTCACTAATTTATTTTCTTAATCAGGAAATAAAAATACCATGCCCTCACTTTTCTGAAGAAGACCCCACACGGTTAAACGCCGGCCCAGAAACAAGTGACGACAACGCGGACAGGTTTCGGTGCGCCTTCCAAAGCACAGGAGGGCCTGGAGTTTCCCCGGGACGTGTGTTACTGGGGGACAGGATGAGCCGGCGTCCCCCCATCACGATACCCGTCCCTGATTGGTCAGTGTTTGGCCGAGTGTTGAACAACAGGCTGGGATGTGGGATTACGCTCCCTCTCCCTTCAACAGAGACGTGGGTGTCTGTGCCCTGTGACCTCAGACACCGGACAAAAACACGGAACGTGGCCTGCCCAGAGGAACGGACTCGCTCCTGGCTCCGTGTTTTCATGAACACCAGCGGAAAGGGCAGGCAGGAGGGCCGCCGTGAGTAAACCGTTCTCGTCCCTCCTGGTCTCCGCGTGGCGCGGCGTTCGCTCGTGGGGAGAGCTCACGGGCCGTGCAGACAAGTGCACGTGTTTCCTCTGCCCTGGCAACGCCGTGGCGCCCTGGCGCCCTGGCACGGGCGCGGACACAGATCAGGCCCCGGGCCGCCCCTCCGCCCGGCAGGAGGGCCCGCACTCTCCGTTCTGTGCGAGTCGAGTCTCGGCCAACTTCCAGTAACCATCCACGTTTCGTTACATTCCCTATTGACCGGTGAATGACCTGTCCGCTCTTTTTATTCATGTATGAAGACGTTTCACCTTGATCTGAGGTCAGGACGACAGTCCACACTGAAATCCGCTCCACAGACCCACGAAGGGCCAGCACAGCACGCCGGGGGTTCCCCCCGCCACCACTCGGGGGTGGCGGTGTGGACCTCAGAGGTGCGTGTGGGTTTCACCAGAACTCCTGTTTCAGATACCCCATGGTGCTCCTGCCCGGTCCAGGCGCGTTCACCTGTCTTTACGCTTCCACGCATTCATTTATTTTCCCATCGATCCATGAATCACGGCGAGATCACGACATGCCAGGAACGAGATGTTCTCATTACCGGCTCTCTCCCCGTGAAGTGAGGAGGCGCGAGCTCACGGTCCAGGGGACCTCGGGGAACACTACACGCTTCCGGCCGGACCCGCGTTCCGCAGCGGGGCCTCTGGGGCTCCCCGTTGTTTAATTAGCCCGCGTTTCAGAGACGGCTACAGGGAAAAGAGGTGGGGAAGCCCCCGTCTTTGATCCCTCCCTCCCGGGGGACACAGTGTCCTCCCTGGGCTCCGGGCCGCCACACGCATGGACCGCGGCCAAGGCTACCCAGACATGCCAGTGTTTGAGTCATTTGTGGAGGAAAATAAAAATGTAATATGAGCCCTGGCTGGCGTAGCTCAGTGGATAGAGTGCGGGCTGGGAACCAAAGTGTCCCAGGTTCGATTCCCAGCCAGGGTACATGCATGGGTTGCAGGCCATGACCCCCAGCAACCGCACATTGATGTTTCTCTCTCTATATATATATCTCTCCCTTCACTCTCTAAAAATAAATTAAAATTTTTTTTAAAAATGTGATATGAAATTGTTCTGAAAAAGCAAATGGCATGATCACCACTTTTTTTATTCTACATTGGCCTTCTGGTTGCTGATGTTGTTCAAGTACAGGTTTCCGCCTTTCCCCCCACCCCACTATTTGTTTTAATCCCCTCAGTTGTCCCAAATTAGATGACACCTAGTTTTTGATTCGGGGCATATTCCCGTCACTGGTCCATATGTGGGGACTTTTTATTTCTTTTATGCACATTGCTTCTTTTGAAAATCCATAAACACTTGTGAACAAAACACTCTAACCAAGGATGGGAACTTCAAGTCTTACTCACTATGGTCTTTCCCCACAGAGCTAACTGCCAAGGTTTTGTTTCTTAGAAAAAGAGCGAGCCTGCTGTCCAAATGTGTCAAGAATGCAGTCACTATGTGGAGGGCAAAGCAGAATCAACTTACATTTTATCGTATATTAATTACATGGAACTAAGTAATAATGAACTCTAGTTCTTTCTACTTAGTCCAGTACTTTACTTTTTACCTTTAAGGAGAATAGCCACTGTGGAACCTCCATTAGAATAAGAACAATATCTATCAAAAATTCTTTGTAGTTGAACAATCTTAACAGAGTAAAAGATCATTTTTAATGGATCTTACTTTTGCAGAACTGGTTATATTTAAATCCTTATTTCACATTTTCAATAACTTGGGCTTGATTCTATTTTATATTTTCATTTATTTGTTCACTTATTCATTTAGTTAATTACCTATGAAATAATTTAGCCATATGCTCATTATATAAAAAAAAGTCAAATTGGTAAGCCAGCCAGCATTCTGGGATGGAAATACTATTAAATGCAATGACCTACATGCCCCTTATCAAAAATGGGAGCGGGCCAGGAATTTTTGTTTCCATAAACGTCAATAGTGAAAATCCAAGTTAATGTGTATCATTGATTCATAAAAATGTAGTACTCATGAATCTGTGCTTTCTCTCATTTTAAAGAATTGATAGGGCTTCATTCATTAATTATAAAACGACTACAGTATCTGTGAATGCTAGTGCGCTAGAAACAAATCCTGAACAATGCGAACATCGTCCATGTGCCTGTCCGTCACAGGAAGAAGTGAGCCAGTCTTGGGGCCGGTGACAAAATGTAGTGAACACCATCTGGCCAATCCCATCATTTCCCGTGTGTCACGTTGTCAACACGTGTCCATCGCTGCTTCTCATTCAATGAGACATGTACTCAACCACACGCCCGTTTCTGTAAACGTTTCCTGCTTCTTCTATTTACAAAGTGGATGCAGCCCAAGCAGTGCTTGGAGGGGAAGTTATAGCATTAAATGCATATATTAGAGAAGAACAACTAAGTGTCAGCTGATAGACGAATGGATAAAGACACTGGGCCATACACACATAGTGGAATATCATTCAGCCATTAAAAAGAGATTCTGCCATTTGAAACGACGCGGAGGAACCTGGAGGACATGATGGGAAGCGAGAGAAGCCAGACACAGGAAGCACAATGCTGCGTGACCTCGCTTAGGTGTGGGATCCGAAACGGGTGCCGTCACCGCAGCAGACAGAGGAACGGTCATCACGAGTGAGCAGACGGAGGAAACGGGATGTGTGTCAGGGTGCAATGTCGCTGTTACACAGAAGGAGTAGGCTCTGGAGCTCGAGTAACGTACAGCATGACGACTATAGTTAATAACGTCATCTTGTATGTGGGAAACTGGCTAAGAGAGTAGGCTACTGGTGCTCTTATCACAGAAACAAAAATGAAGAAAAAGAAACCATATGAGGAGATGGAAACATTAATTAGTTTGATTACAGTTATTATGCTCTATGTGTATGTGTCAAAACACCATATGTGAACCTTAAATATAAACAACTATTTTTTTTTAAATTCAAAATCAGTAATCTAAGTCTCTACTTTATTGAATGAGAAAAAGAACAAATTATATACAAGGAATGCATAATAAAAGAAATAAAAACTAAAGCAAAATCTTCTCTAACCATAATTATATGAACCTAAAAATCCATCAAGAGGAAAAAAACTGAAAAACACACAGAGGCTAAATAGTGTGCTACTAACCAATGAATGAGTTAACAATGAAATCAGGGAAGAAATCAAAGGATACCTTGAATCAAATGAAAATGAGAACGCAACACCCCAACATCTGTAGGGCCAGGCAAAAGCAGTCCTGAGAGGGCAATTCATAGCATCGCAGGCCTTCCTCAGGAAACAGGGACAATTGCAAATAAACAATCTACACTTAAGCCCAAAGTGAGTAAAGAAGGGAAATAATAAAGGTCAGAACAAATTAAAAAAATAGAGTCTAAAAATAGAGTCTAACCACGAGGCGACGCACCTGAAACTAATACACGATAACACTGGGTGCAAACCACTATTGAAAAAAATTTTAATAATAATAAAATCTAAAAAATGTTAAAGCAGGAATCAATAAAATTTAAAACAGAAAATCAACAGAGAAAATCAATGAGACCAAAATCTGGTCCTTTGAAAAGATCAATAAAATCAGTAAGCCTCTAGCCAGGCTAACAAAAAAAGAGAGGACACAAATTACCAATGTCAGAGATGAAAGACGAAAGTACTGCAGTTCCTATGGACATTAGCAGAACAGGCCAAGAATATGCGGACAATTCTATGGCCACAAACTGATGACTTAGATGAAACGGATCTATTCTTCAAAAGACAAAATCTGCCAAAATTCATACAAGAAACAAATAGACCATACGGATAGGCCTATATCTATTAATGAAATTGAATCAATAATTAATAACATTCTTTTTTTAAGATTTTATTTATTTATTTTTAGAGAGGGAAGGGAGGGAGAAAGAGAGAGAGAGAGAAACATCAATGTGCGGTTGCTGGGGGTCATGGCCTACAACCCAGGCATGTGCCCTGACTGGGAATCGAACCTGCGACACTCTGGTTCGCAGCCCGAGCTCAATCCACTGAGCTACGCCAGCCAGGGCAATAATTAATAACATTCTAAAATAGAAAGCTTCAGGCCCAGGTGGGTTTACTGGTGAATTTTACCAAACATTTATGGGAAAAAATCACACTGGTTTTCTACCATCTCTTACCGAAGACGGACGGAGTAGGGGATACTTCCTAACTCGTTCCGTGAGGCCAGTGTTACCCTAACACCTAATCAGACAAAAACATTACAAGAAAACTATAGATCAACATCTCTCATGAAAAAAATGAAAAAAAATCTTCAACAAATACTAGCAAATCAAATCCCAGCAATTTCTGAAAAGAAATACACAATGACCGATGCTGGTTCTACATTCAAAAATCAACTAATGTCCTCTATCACATCAACAGGTTAAAAAAAATCCCATTATCATATCAATGGCAGAAAAAAGCATTTGACAAAATACAACACCCATTCATGACAAACACTCAGTAAGTATGATCAGAGAGGAATGTCCTCAAGCTGACAAAGAACCTGTATGCAACACCCTACTTAATGATGAGAACGAGACGCTTTTCCACTAAGATCGAGCACAATGTAAGGATGGTCCCACCAATCACTTCCTTTCAACACCAGACTGGAAGGTGTAGCTACTGCAGTTAGGCAAGAAAAGGTAGGAGGTGTATGATTAGTGAAGGAAGACGTAAAACTGTCTCTGTTAACAGTGTGGCACGGTCAGCTCTGTAGAAAGTGTGTGTGTGTGTGTGTGCATGTGCGTGTGGGTGTCAATCACTTTCCTATATAGTAACAATGAAAAGAGCGCAATTTATAATTAAAACCACTATTCACATTAGCGCCCCCAACATGAAACCCTTAGGTAGAAATCTAACAAAAGATGTACGAGGTCGAGACGAGGAAAACTAAAACACGCTGAGGAAAGTCATTGAGAAAGAAGGAGGGAAGTGGGAAGGTATCCCATGTTCATGGACAGGAAGACTCAAGATTGGCAAGACGTCAGTTTTTTCCAGCTCGGTGTTGACATTCAGTGCAACACCAGTCAAAACCCCCTGCCAGCTGTCCTGGGGATGTGCACAGGCTGATCCTGTGTAACTGTTACACGAACAGGCAACGGGGAAGAGCAATCTAGACAGAGTGACGGAAACGCCCTGCATGCCGTCACCTGCGGCAGGCTCCTTCCGTTGAATTGCAATAATCTTAGTTTTCGTTCACAGTACGGCCCTCTAATCAGTTAGTGAATGTTGCTTTCTATTTTCTTTAAGGATCTGCCCATTTGTTGTTCTATTAAAGTATTATAAAACCCACTGAACACTCCCCTAACTGAAGAACATGAACTTTGAACTTTCACTGTTACTTAAACCTGTTTCAACAGTTTTTAACACACAGAAATGACAGCCAAGATTTTCGCCGACGGAGAATAATTATGTCGGGTGTGATGTACCCACTGTGTGGCATATAAGCAGATTTAAAAAGAATGGAAGAGTCTACACTTCAATTTTTTGAAGAAGATCAGTAAGCCCGTACGAGATCCATCTCAGACCGATGCATGCCCCATGTTCATCACTGGCCCAAGTGTGCCTGGGCATGTTGCTTACTGACTCATTTGACACTGCAGCACAAGAAGGTGAAACTATTACAAGTGTCCTCGGTACCCCTCTACCCACCTAGTAAGAATATAGAACATTTTTTCTAAGAATGAAAGTCACTCATGCAGGACTGGATAAATTTAAATCATCTTTTCATGGCATAATTTCACCAACAGCCCCTGCTAGATCTTACTGCATGTATGTATTTATTCATTCATGGTTTTATTTATTCATTTATTGTTGTACTCATGAATAACTGAAACATCAGTTTACTTTTTCTGAGAAAGCACAGTGATCAACCCATCAACAACCCAAACTGCAAGCCGTAGCAGTCTTGAGAAAGAAGAACCTGGTATCAAACTATACTGCAAGGCTACAGTAATCAAAACAGCATGGCACTGGCATAAAAACAGACACACAGAACAATGAGACAGAATAGACAGCCCAGAAATAAACTGACACCTACATGGTCAATTAGTATTTGACAAAAGAGGCAAGAGCATACAATGGAGTAAAGACAGTCTTCTCAATAAGTGGTGTTGGGAAAATGGGACAGACACATGCAGAAAAACATGAAACTAGACCACCTTCTTACACCACATAAAAAATAAACTCAAAATTGATTCAAGACCTAGATGTAAGGCTCAAAACTTAAAACTCCAAGGAGAAAGCACAGGGCAGTAAACTCTCTGACATTTCTCTTGGTAATGTTTTTTTCTGATACATCCCCTCACACAAGGAAAACAAACAAAAAAATAACCAAATGGGACTGCACCAAACTAAAAAGCTTTCGCACAGCAAAGGAAACCAGCAACAAAATGAAAGGACAACCCCGTGAACGGGAAAAACAGTCACCAACGATGCATCTCGGTATCGTTCATACCTTCGTGTATTGACCCCCTCATTAAGTCGCTACTACTAACAACGTCAATATATATGAATCAAAAAACCTAAAAGCAAAAACCTGGGATACTCCCAAACTGCACCTATAGGCTTGTTTTTCCTTAAAACTCAGAAACGACACCTTTTCTGCAGGGGGTCTCAGCATCATGCACATCCATCGCCTTCCTGGCTTCACATCGAGCCCGTGTTCCTCACATTCTGTCCGCGCGAACCCTTCCTTTCGTGAATGTTCCACGTTTGGAGGATGGTTCGTGGGGTCGTCAGCCTCCCACACGGCCCCCAGTGACCCACGACTGGGGGCGTCCACGGCCCGCCATGCCCTCCTACACTACATCCCGCCCGGCCTCGTGACCAGTGGAACCCTGCGGCAGCGACGGTGGATGACCCCCGGGCCTGGGCGGTGAATATCCCTAGCCCGCCACGCTCGTCTCCTGCACCGGCTGCTGCAGGGGAGGCCCGCGGTCCTGCCGTGGGTGGCTGGTGGCTTCACTCGGGCGGCCGGCCCTGTGAGGAGGCCGTGACCGCGCTGGGGCCTCCCACCCACCGGCCTAGCGGCGGACCCTCCACCCTGCTCCCTCCTGGGACCACCCGACAGACCCCCGTCCACACTGCCCCCCGGCACCAAAGGGTTCAATCCGCTACCGTGCTGTCATTCTGGAAAGTACAATGCACACGTTACCAAGAATGAAGCGGCACAGACTACACGGTCCCCTGTGGACCTGAGTCGTGAGGTTCTGGGTAAATCCTCAGTGTTGGCTCCTACCACGTTCTCCTCATCAACTCGGGATGACTCTGCTCTGTGTGCACCGGCGTCACTCCCGTTTAACTCCTCATGAACAGATGCGCCGCCCCACACGGGAGTACCGACCCCGACCAGGGCTAGCCCCCGCCGTGAGTGCTCACGCCAAGACCGGGGAGTGCTCGGCCCCCCGCGCGGACTCGGAAGGACCGCTCGCGCGAGCCGCCGAGGCTGCTCTGAAGCATCGGCCCAAGCTCTGCCCTGACTAACACCTGTTCCGACTGCCCCATGTTTCTCTCATTTACTTGCTCAAGGAATACCGTGATCGTGGATTTGTTCTTTAAAGACAAAGAGTAAAACCCACCAGTAGTCCACAATTAAAATATCATTTCGTGCCTCTGCGGACACGCCCTCTGACTGAAGGGAGCTGTGTCTCGATTTCGTTTTCTTCGTCTGGAACGATTCCATGACACCTAGTCCTCCCTGACCTGTGCGCTGCCTTGTCTCTGGTTTTAGCTAAACGTGCGGGAGTGCCACTGGTCCACGAGATCACAGAGGCCTCAAGGACGCCGTGCTGTGACAGTCACCTGTGCACTGTGACCACCCACCGCCCACAGCCACACCCCCCATCACTGTGTGCTTGGCCCCCTTGACGCTCCGCTGCCCTCCCCAGTCCCCTTCCCTCTGGGACCCAGCACGCTGCTGTCCGTGTCCAGGAGTTCTTCGGAGGAAGGGGGAGAGAGACAGGAAGGCGGATTTGTTGTTCCATTTATGGGTGCTGTTCCATGCAATCATCCATCGTCCCATCGGTTGATTCTTGTATGTGCCCTCATCGGGGACTGAACCCACAACCTTGGCGAACTGGGATAACACTCTAACCATTTGAGCTACCCCAGCCAGGGCCTGTACCACACCTTCTGTACCCGATCATCTCTCAAATGAGACTTCTTTAACTAAGTGGCCAAAACATGAACTCATTCATTCATTCGCTTTTAACAATACCTTCAGAACAAATGCGCTTGGACAGTGGACGGCAACGTCGGCTAATTCTAATACACGAGGTGCCCACTGTCCACAGACCCCGCCTGCCGGATCTGTTTTGCTTTCAAACCGTAGTCAGTAAACAGACTCGCCGTGAGCACACCTACTGTCATGTCCTCAGCATCCGTCTGCGCTTGGTCTTCTTTCAAGTAGGCACTTATTTAAACAGTTATTTTCATGGAAACGATTTGCTCCCTTGTTAAATAAAACCAACAGCCCGCATCCCACCACCCACCCAGAGCAGCGAGGGCTCTCACGGAGCAGGAGCGGTGCTTCATGGGAAACAGGAAGAGAGACTTGGTCTGTTGAGGCTACGACACTCAGTGCTCCACTCGGGACGCGCGTCACAGACCCCGAGAGCCAGGCTCCGGGGCCAGCCCTTCGCCGCTGCTCCTAACTGCAGCGGAACCGGTTGCCACGGAACCAGGTGCACCGAGAATCCCAGTCTGGGCCTCTGCTGGCGCTATTCGGTTTGACTTATTAATGTATTCACGGATTACTCAGAAAAACTCAAGACGCACCCAGAAACCAACCTCCCGGCCCAAGCACGGACGCTCTGTTACTCACATCGCGCTGTGCTCTGCCTGCCCGCCGTTGGGGAAGGACTTCGGGAAAGACTTCGGCACGGGAGATGAGGGCGTCGTCCAGGGCGGTGCGGGTCGGGAGACGCAGGCTCTCAAAGGGGAAGAAGCAGCGTACAGTCAGGTATTTTTTAATGGAAGCGAGTCTGTTAATATTAAAATAATTATACACTTGGTTCATTTCCTAATCTTTTCCTTGCTCAAGAATCACACACTGTCTCTTATTGACTTCTTTAATTTTTATTTTTAAACAATACAACACACAGCAACGTGAGAAGAAGAACTATGATTTTTCCTAAGTATCTGCCCACACACCCCCTACTCATAAATCTCACAGCTCGGCGATGGCTTTTAGTGGGATTCCCTCGTGCAGAATGGGGTAAATGTCAGTCTTTGTCTTACAGCATCATCTCACCAAGGGTGTACAACCTGTTCTGATTTTATGCGGCTCAAGATTATTTATCCACATAAAGCATGAGGCTTAAAGTACATGAATCATTCACCCATTTTTTAAGAGAACTTTCTCCACCTGGCTGGCGTAGGTCAGTGGATTGAGCGTGGGCTGCGAATCAAAGTGTTGCAGGTTCGATTCCCAGTCAGGGTACATGCCTGGGTTGCAGGCCATGACCCCCAGCAACCGCACATTGATGTTTCTCTCTCTCTCTCTCTTTCTCCCTCCCTTCCCTCTCTAAAGATAAATAAAATCTTTTAAAAAAAGGAGAACTTCTTTCAGACAAGTTTCTATGTGTCCTTTAGCCAAAGCGGGGGACACCAAGAGTTCCATTTCTTCATCTGGAAAACCTCCGGGGACCACCAGCTTTGGCCCCTAACGTGCGCTCCCCATCAGCCCCCACTCAGCCTCCCTCTGAACCATTGATCTTCATGGGAACGCACTCCTCCGGTCCCTTATGCGCGCACAGTGGTACTAACACCCAGGCGCTGGACGGAGGCCTCAGGTACCCTGTCTGCACCCCCATGGCCCAGGAAGGCCTGCCCAGACCCTCTTCTAGCTTTTCACAGTTTTGACCCCCTTCCAGATGTCGCCCATTTTCTCCCTCCGTGCCCACCTGCAGCCAGCCCCCCTTCCCCGGCGTCCGTCACATTGTCAGTGTCCGAGGGCGATGCATGCATGTTCTTCGGCTGACCTCTTCACCTTCCTCCGTCCAGCCCCCCACCCCGCCCCCGGAGGTCTGTCCGTCTGCTCCAGGTGTCCACGCCTCCGGCTCTGCTTTGTTTATCCGTTTAAAACACTCAGTGAATAGAGCTGGACTAATCATAACTCCAGTCGTATGACACCTTTTCAATATTGGTTCATGTTTGGCCTCTCTCTCAGAAAGATAACCATCAAGGCAATTGTGTATGTATGTAAGCTTCTTTTTTGTCCTTTTCTAATTAAAACTGCCCACCACACCATCGAAGTAGCGACACAGACTCTTGGATGTCTCTGTCCACGTTGTCATCACAGGAGGGGTCAGGGTGTCTCAAATAGGCACTAACAAATGCTCCGTCGTTTCCTATTGGTCCACGGGGGCCCCTCCCCGCCGTCAGTCACGCACATACTTCCTCCCCCATTCCTGCCTTTACTGCCCAAAGAGCTCGCCTCATCTCTTTTTGCAATAATCCACAGATTCCCAGGCAAATTCATTATACTTCTGGATTCAGACTCAACCCCCACTCCAGGGGTCATCGTGGGCCTAACCTGTGCACTCTTCTCCTTCCGTTCTTTATCCCTTTGTGTACTGATTTGTTCAGCGATCCAATGAAAATATAATCAATGCATGTAAAGCACAAAGTCTCAACAGCACAATTCTCGACCGTTACTAAGACCTGTCTACGCTCAGGCCCTTGCCACCGAGCTCGCCCGGTTGCGCCCGCTCACAGTGGTGCTGGGGAGGCATGCGGGAGCCCCTGTCGGGACATCGCTGGGGTCGGCCGTGTGTGAGTGTGAAAGGGGGAGTGAACACCCACAGGGGTCAGCCGTGAGTGTGAGTGTGATAGAGGGGAGCGAACACCCACAGGGGTCAGCGGTGAGTGTGAGTGTGAAAGGGGGAGTGAACATCTCTGAAAACCAAGGAAACATTTCCCCCTTCTGCTGAGGAGCCCCCTTAATGAAATCCTTGTGTTAAGGATTAACCGAGTTCATCATCATCGTCGATGGTTCGCAGCCTGTTCCCATCACTGCACAGCACTCTTTACTTGATCAAAGAGGTACAGCATTCTTTAACGTCACACTTTTATGGAGCTGCCGACACTGTGAAATGTTTCTGTGGGCGCCCAGGGACCAGCCCCCCGGCCAGGGACACAAACTGTGGGTGTTCCTCTCCCCGGTGTCCGAGCTTCCTACAGCACAGACTTGCGGGGGGAAAGTGTCCACCATCCAACGTGAGTAAGTCAGCTGTGGTGTGCCAAGTTGAGGGGGAAAAGGAGGCTTTGAAGTAATTTAAAAGTAAATTTAAGTATATTTAAAGGGTATTAATTGTAGAGTTATAAATAAGATGTAAAACTTCATTTCATTAGTCCAAGAATATCACAACTTTTATTAACTAAATTATTTAATTTTTTAAAGAGTTTATTTATTTTATTTTTAGAGAGGGAAGGGAGGGAGAAAGAGAGAGAGAGAGAGAGAGAAACACCAATATGCGGTTGCTGGGGGCTATGGCCTGCAACCCAGGCGTGTGCCCTGACTGGGAATTGAACGTGCAATGCTTTGGTTTGCAGCCCACACTCAATCCACTGAGCTACGCCAGCCAGGGAAAATTATTTAATTTTAATCAATATACTGAATATCACTGACTCTACCACCTAACCCACAAGTCAGAACTACGACGATTATAAATATGTCCAAATGCTATACATAAGTCTAAATCGTCCTCTTTAACGGACCTTTCTTGTGCTGACTACAGAAGTTAAATCCTTTTATGGCATAGTCTTGACAATGGCCTCACTCCACCTAATGCATTCGTTCTTGAACTCATTCACTCATTCACTGATTGCATGACTCTTAGGAGGGTCTCCCCGATTGTTTACTACACGAAGAACAGGCAAAACAGTGAGATGGGCGGCGACCCAGGACCACCACACACACTATTCTGGCCAACCACATACACACCACGTGAGATGGGAAAAGCGTGGGTTTTCAGAAATACGGATGTCAGCTGTGTAAAACGGGATAATCATGCAATCATTCTCCTTATTTCATAATAAGGCTCCTCGCTGGTATGTGCCTGTCATCTTTTAAATAAAATATGAATCTATTCACTCCCTTACAATAATATGTAATTATGTCATTATTATAATTATAACTCATTGGACAAAAACTTTGAATGATATTAGTGGGTGATCATACAATTAATCATCATTCTTGTCACAGGACACGTTCTCATCATTGTTCCAGGATTGTTCTATTTTTTAATCAGCTAATTTATTATTTATTCATGCGAACGTTTTGCCCTTTTCTTAATAAAAACAAACAACCAGCAACCCACCATCGATCGGAAATCCCGACGTTTAATCTCACGCCTGCCTGTCTATCGGCTTCCGAAATGTTTCAAAACATTCATTACTGAGCGTGCGGCTTCCCTGGTCTCCATTCATTCTCCCATTTCTTTCCTCACTCGTAACCTCATTTGTAATTACGAAAAGCAAAGGAGATCCATGCCCAAGATGCAGAAAGCCCAAGAGAAGGGTGCTGCTGACTCCTCCCCTCTTGGACCACAGTAGGTTTACACAGCGGGACTCACTACGCTCCTCCTGAAATGGCCTCAGGGCGCCAGGGTTCCACCAGAACCCCTGACCCCAGCACCTCAGGCCGCGCATCCCTGATGCAGAAGAGCTTGGCCTCCTTGTCTTCGGTCAGCCCCTCCTGTCTGGACCATGTTTGTCTGCGTGTGTTAGCATGTGGCCAGTGCCCAGGGCAGGGCGCCTGACTGTCACTGAGACCGGGCTGCTCGCACTGCCCACGGAGCTAACGCCCGAAGCGCCACGCCCTGCCTAATTTTGTCATTATTTTCCTAGAAACGTATATTATACTTAAGAAGTACATAAAACATTCTATAGAAAATATCAATACAATATGCCATAAACTCATATAAACTACAAATGTAATCAAGTTACCGACAAAGTACTAAAAACTCTCCGACCGAAACCGGTCACTGAAATACTGTTTTCACACGCATGTGTCTCTGTGACCTTCGCCCCAGGGGAAAGACGTGAGGTCCCGTGCTCCTCGCGTGGACGTCAGTGGGACAGAGCGGGATTGGCCCACCCGCTCCCCGGGACAGGCTCTGTGGCGCCCCCTGTCGGCCCTCTCTAAGTCACTGTTCGAGATACACTCCTCTGTAACGCCTGACAACTTGTAGCCAAGGGGAGCTTGGAGACCCTGTCCCGTGACACCAGAAACACCCACGTCTGGGGTCACCCACGGGCATATCACCCACAGAAATGACTGACCAGATGCCATTTCACCTGTTTGGGTTTTAAAATGACTTCGGGGAACCCAAATTCACCCTCAGTGGTGGCAGAGAACAGGTCCTCAGTGCCGGCCCACGCTGCTCCCGTCCAGCTAGAGAGGTACGGGAGCATTTCTTTACATGAACAGTTTTCCTCCTTGATCACACCGGCACCCGGCAGCCTCGCACCACCCCAGGACGGCAGTGGGGACCCCTGCTGGGTGCGCCTAGTGGGTGCCCTGCTCCTGGAGCCCCCACGGGCTCCCACAGGGAGAGCAGCGCTGACCTTCCAGACGGGAACGCGCTGTGAACAGATACCTTACTGATAGCTCCTGGTTCGCCACATTCTCTCGTGGACGACCCACATGCGACCCTCTGTCTTCCTTCACGTGCACATGTGTTTACTCACGCATTCGTGAATTCACTTACATCAGTGCAACCCACACCCAGAGACGGCTGAGACCCAAGAGCCGCCCCCAGTGGGCTTGAACCGCTGCCCTGAACTCTGCCCCCCTTAGAGGTCTCTCTCTAACTGACCCCGAGTTTAGGGGTCTGTGGACAGTCTCGGTTCATATGTCATTGATCCGAGCTCAGCACGTTTCTTCATCTATATATTCATTCTTTGTGTATTGACTGTTTATGCATGATGCATTATTCCATTCATGGATTTACTGATAAAAAGTGGACTGCAGTGGGGCACAAACCCCAAGAACAGTGTCTCTCAACACTGCAGAGAGCTGAGCGCAGGCTTACGCCCACCGAGCAGTGAGGTCTCTTCTAGTCGGGCCTCAGTGTCGCGTGCGGGGATTAGTCAGTGGCCTCGCGCACACCCACGCCGGGGGTCTCACCGCCCTCTGCTCACGCGCTCGCTCCTCTTCCATTTAGTTTCTTCCCGTTTTATAAATAACACGATCTGCCAGCGTGCCGCACAGTTAGAACACTGGCCACACTGCCTCTCTCCCCAGGTGCTCTCGCTCAACGACCGAGCACCCTGGACTGCTCTCAGCAGAGAAGCATCTTTAAATGTGGCACCACGCCCTGGCTGGCGTAGCTCCGTGGATGGAGCACGGGCTGCGAACCAAAGTGTCACAGGTTCAATTCCCAGTCAGGGTACATGCCTGGGTTGCAGGCCATGACCCCCAGCAACCGCACATTGATGTTTCTCTCTCTCTCTCTCTCTCCCTCCCTTCCATCTCCAAAAATAAATAAATAAAATCTTTAAATAAATAAATAAATGTGGCACCAGGGCGAGGTGGAATATTAGGCGACTCTGAAAAATGAATGCAAAGCCCTGTGACTCTGCCCCTAACGCGTCTCATTTGTCCTGAAATGGACTCACCCAGGCCGGGGGTGTCAGACTCACTTTCACCAGGGGCCACATCCACCTTGCAGTTGCCTTCCAAGGCCCGAATGTAATCCCAGTCCTTAACAGCTAAGGAGCAGTTACGTTATACAGGTCCTCCAATTATCCCGGCCCTTCGAAGGCCCCTGCGAGGCTGACGTGGTGGCCCCCGGGGAGAACGAGCTGGACTCGCCTGGACTGCCTCCGTCAGGGGTGGGGTGCACACCCCGCCCTGAGGTGCTCCGTGTGTGACTTCCTTTGACTTTGTTTGCGGGGGCCCCTCGCTCCTTTGAAACAACTCCGCGGGCGGCAGAATAACCCCCTCCCAGCCAAGAACGTGAATGCCGGTACTTACGTGAGTCCCGCTGCCCCGTTTCCGAAGAAGTGGCAGCGAAGGTCTTTCGTAACCACTGGTGACTGCACAGGTCAGGCGGGCGCATGGGCTGTGTGGGAGGAAATGGGCAGACTTTAGAAACCCGAAGTAGTGTAGATTTTTTTGAGAGAACCTTGCCCTGCTGTTCCAGATTCATCAAAAACCTCTGTTTTCCTGGCTGGGCGTAGCTCAGTGGATTGAGCGCGGGCTGCGAACCAAAGTGTCGCAGCTTCGATTCCCAGTCAGGGCACATGCCTGGGTTGCAGGCCACGGCCCCCAGCAACCACACATTGATGTTTCTTTCTCTCTCTTTCTCCCTCCCTTCCCTCTCTAAAAAATAAATAAATAAAATCTAAAAAAAATTAGCTTGTAATTCACTCTTCACTTTGTTTCCCTTTTCTTTTTTCTTCCTTTTGCTTCACCTTTATTGTTTACATGACCACAGATAACCTCATGTCCATCCCCGCTGCCCACCTGCCCCCAAGCCCCACCACCCCTTCCCTCTGGCCGTCACCGCACTGTCGTCTGTTTCTGTGGGCTGTGCTCGAGCTGGCGAGGCTGGGGAGAAAAGGGAGCCTGATGGGAACGCAGCCTGGTACAGCCACTGCAGAAAACAGTATAGTTTCCCCCCAAAATTAAAAATGGAACTGCCTTTTGTCCCAGAGATCCCACTTCTGGGAATGTATCCAAGAACCCCGAAACACCACCTGGAAAGAATATATGTACCCCTATGTGCATAGCAGCGTTATTTATAATAGCCAGAATCTGGAAGCAGCCCAAGGGCCCATCAGCATGAGGGTGTAAAAAAGCTGTGGTACATCTATGCAGTGAAATACTATACAGCCATGAAAAATAAGGATTAGCCAAAGAACACATGTTTCATTTTTCTTAATAAAATTAGCAACCCAGAAACAACAGTGAGTCTTACAGACATCTGTCCACATTTCTGGTCAACCTGGTACAAGCCCTGGACCCTCCACTTGTTAGAATTCAGCTCTGCAGGAGCTGTTCAATGATAACTCACGGTATCTCGTCTCACACTCCCATAACGGGTAAATATCTAGCTCTCTGTGTCTTTACTCACTGGTAGACTTCTTTGTTACCCAAGTACAGATTCACTAACACAAGAACTCGGACCTGAGACCCACCAAAGCCAAGAGCAAGATGCCCTATTCCTAACTCCAGCTATGATCTCATGAGACTGCACAACTGTCCAGCCAAAGATTTAAGAACACTGACTATCACATACATTTCCTTTGCACACTTTATTCACCCAAATAAGAGTCAAAATTCTCATGAACGTTGCATGGTTGCATGCTCTGCTGCGTGCCCGCTGTGCAGGACAGGAAGCCCGGCTGCACGGGACACCCCGGGCCACCGGCCACGGCTCTCGGCTGCAAGAAATCAACTGACCGCTTCAGTTGAGGAAACACTGTTCTCCCTGGGCCATGCTTAGCCCCTTGTAACTTTACTTTTCCCTTTAAAAAGTCATAAAAGAGCCCTGGCTGGCATAGCTCAGTGGATTGAGCATGGGCTGCGAACCAAAGCATCGCAGGTTCGATTCCCAGTCAGGTCACATGCCTGGGTTGCAGGCCACAGACCTCAGCAACTGCACATTGATGTTTCTCTCTCTCTCTCTCTTTCTCCCTCCCTTCCCTCTCTAAAAATAAATAAATAAAATCTAAAAAAAGAATTAAGAAAAGAAGACTTTTTAAAAAATCATAAAAGAGTGCCTTACCCAACAAATAGAAAATTACCAATACCTGTCAACTGTAATTCAAAAAATTAAAACAAAAAGGAAAACTAGCGACACCTCATGTCTGTGAGCCTCTCTCTGGCTTACTCGACAACCCAAATTGTCACCAGTAGGAACTTGACATAAGCACGGTGTATAAAATAAGTAAAGTAAGGCAGATACTTTTGCTTTAACATCCCTCCAATCTGCAGAGTGGTGCAATCGCAAATCTCGAGTCGTGGAACATTGTCTCCCTTAGTGCACGCTTGACCCTCTTCGATTTATGTATTGCATCTGCTTGCTCTTAATAAATCAATAAACACACACGAGTCTACCCCTCCCCCTAAGAACAGGTAACGATTATATTTATATTAACAGACACATACTACACATACAACATAGTTATCCACATACACCATGTTAAAGTTAATATAATTACGTATGTATACAATTTGTTTCCATGGGCTCATCCCTACATCGAGGACAGCCCATTCACTCATTTCTAACTTGGGGACAGTCACGCCCCATGAGCTGTGTGTCCCCCTGGGCTCCTGGCAGCCTACGCCAGCTCAGGGAGAGGTCTCCACGCGGTCATCCGTGCCCACCCGTGTTCAATGCTGCGTACGCACCTGTCATCCGGCCGCCTGACCGTCCCTCGAGGTGGCAGCACAGGGCTCGTCTCTGCAGAGGTCATAGCTACGACCTGTCGTCCCCAGCCGTGCCCTGGGGCCTCCGTTCTGCAGACACAAGGCAGAGGCTTTAGGACAGAACAAAGTAGGTGGTGCAGGACGGGTCAGTCTTTGGATCACGACACGGCCTCCCCGCTGACGCAGGTGCAGGCGCCACCCTCACGGCACAGGGGTTCTCGTCTGACAAGTTCATGACTACCATACACACCCACAACCCACCGCCCTCAGCAAAAACAAGGCCAGCGATGATCACGGCCAACGCCTGTCCTGCGGACAACAGCCCGGCGGGCAGAGCTGGGGGAACAGTGATCCTCGATCGCATGTGCAATCTCACGTTGGTCCCTTGTCCTTGGTATCGCTGTTACTTACTTTTAAACACAGCAACCGCCTGGGACCTCGGCACCCACCCGGGACGGGAGCATCAGCCCACGCTTGCACACGGCTGCGCCTCGTCCGCGGCGGCAAGAGCTCTGCTCCGTCCTGTTGTCATGAGTGGTCCCCGACCGCACCTACGCGGCTTCCTCCTGATTAAGAAGACAGTATCCTGGGTGGCCCACTCTTGGCCCTCTTCCGTTCCGTCACTGTTTCATGGCTCACCTACCTGATACCCTCCCAACGACGCACTAAACACCTGGGACGCCCCCCTCGGCCCCAGCCCGGCGGCCGCTCTGCTGACAGGGCTGGACCCCCAGTCCCGGCGGCCTGGGGCTGGCTGGGTTTGGGGCTGGGGGTGGACTGAGGTCGCTCACAAGCTTGTGAAACGCCCGTCCTCATCACTGAACCACGCCTGGCCCTCTGTTGCTTTATTCGCGTGTGTGTGCGTTTCTAGGGATTCCTCAAACTCCCGTGGAGCCCGTTTGCACCCGTCTCCAGCGTCCTTCCCCACAGTGGGGGGGTCCAGGGCACCCCTTCCACGGAACACAACGCCCCCGGAAAGGAAGACAGTAGCCCCGACCTTTCTTGTCCGTCAAGGTGAGGGCAGCAGGCCCGGATGGACCACGCTCCCGTCGGGAACACACTCTCACAGATGCTCTGCTCAAGGTCTGTGTTACGTGGTCTCTTCATTTTTCATGATAAAATTAACCAACACAAACCACCCCGATCTTTCCTGGCGCCCCAGGTTGTGGAGAACAAAGCACTGCCCCCGGCCTGGGACCCGCTGCCCTCGTCTGTCCTGGCACGCCCCCCTCTCTCCTCGTACCCCTGCCTCAAACCCACAGGGCACTGACCAGGCATGACGGCCGCCGCCTCCAGGGCCCCCAGCCCCCTGCTGCCTTCCACCTCCAATAACCACCCCCAAACCTCCTGGGCACCCTCCCCTTTCCCGTCCAAACACAGAAAGCTTCATCACATATGTGTATCCTTAAAAAACATTAACATTTTCCCTGGCCCAGTGGCTTCCCGGCCTCTGTTACGGAGGATAACAAAGAACCAGTGATTGACTCAGGGCACACCCACCAGGGTGCGGGAGGAGGCCTCTCCCCCAGCCCCTCGGACCCCGCACCCGGGCTCACCGTGCGTGCGCACGAGGCCGAGTATCCCACGGTCAGAGCACCTGCGTGTGCACCGGGCACCGGCCTCCAGACCCAGTCTCCAACCCCGACCCGCCGGCGACACGGGGCAGGGGGCTGCCCCCGCTGGGCCCATCTCCCCACCTACATGGGAGTGGCAGCCCCAGTCCGCACGCAGCGTCCACTGTGACTTCACGCCGCCCGCAGCCTGGTGCCCCCCCACCCCCCGGGCCCCTCCCGACTCTGAGCCCCGCCCTGCGCGCCGTCTCTGTCCCCGAACCGTGGTGCTGGACAGACAGACAGACCAGGTTCCACCCCAGCAGGCACTCGTGAGCTGTGTACTGCGGAGACGTGACCTGGCCTCTCTGTCCTGAGCCCCGGCTGCTGCCGTTCGCTGGCTGAGGGCGGCGGCCCCCGCGAGGCTCCGCCACGAGGGCGAGCCGCACCACCACAGACTGGCGCTTGGACCGCCCGCACCCCCACCCCCACCCCCACCTGCCCACCCCTCGGGGCACAGCCCCCATCCGGTCCCAGAACGAACTAATGAACGGGGAGGGAACGGTGGGGGTCCATCCGGCTCGGACCTGGTGTCCAAGCTTGCACAAGCGCCCTGGGAGGCGGCGGTCCAAGAAAAGGATGCGTGTGCGGGAGGGGCCACCCCCGGGGCCGTCCAAGCCAGGAGATCCCGGCAGTTCAAACGGTTTCCCAGAAACCAGAGAGGCCTCTGGCTCTGACCCCTCCAGGCAGCTCTCGGCCAGTTCCCGCCCACCCCCGGGCCGGCCTGGTGGATGTCCGGCACGCCCACGTCAGAGCGACCGAGACATGAAGCATAAAAACCAGACAAAACTGTAACACATAACACAGACTCTGTGTGTGTGTGTGTGTGTGTGTGTGTCGTGTGATGTATTCACATCCACTCGGGACTTTCAAAAAGCAGTCACGAAAAGAGCCCTTGGCCCGGGACCCAGGACGCGACTCCTGGCCCCGCCCACACCCCGCAGCAGGGGGCCACCCCCCCCCCGCCCCCCCCCCCCCCGCCCCGGCCCCTGCCCCGCCCAGGTCTGAGCCTCAGGTGGCAACAGTCCTCCGCCCGCCCTCCCTCCCAGGTGGTATGAAAATGAAAAGCATGAAGTTGAAGTGCAAGTTCTCCCTCAGCAGCAGCAGATCATTAGCGCGGTGCCTCCTGGCCCCGCGCGCCGTGTGCGCAGCATGCCTCAGCATACATTATCCCGCGTGGTCCTCCCCACAGCAGTCCTGCGAATTAGACGTAATAGTCATAATTAGCCAATGTTTATTGAACGCACACTCCCCGCCAGGCACCACGCTGCCTGCTCTGCAAACTCGACGGCCCTCGGGGGGGAGAAACTAACTCGCTTGTTTTCTCCCCCCCCCCCCACAACAAAAACCCTGGAGCATGTGTTTCGTGCCTGTCCCTGGGATAGGGGCCCGGGGAGCAGCTGTGGACGAAACAGACGAAACCCACAGAGCAGGCGCCGCGAGCAGGGCGAGGGGTGGCGGCAGGAAGGACGGCTAACTACTCTCAGGTAGCTCGGGCTCATGCCCGGGGAGTCCACTGCCATGCAGACCTTGCTCACGGAACCACTGTCAGTGCACTTTCTCTTCCTCAGGACTCCTTGGTAACACTCCCGCTCCTCCAGCTCTCTCTGCCACCGTGACACACTGGAAAATGCACAGTCGCACACCAGCTACGTGCTCACCGACCGCTGACCGTACGTACGTATGGGTGAGGGTCCTGGTCAGCAGCAGGGCCATCAGCAGTCAAGCTTTGGGGGAGCCAGAAGTTACACACAGGTTTTTTTTACTGTATTGGGGTCAGCACCCCAACCCCTGTGTTATCCAAGGGTCGGCTGGATGAAAACCAGGTGAGGAAGTGGGTGGGGGGAGTAACAGAGAAAGCCACGCTGCACGGAGATCATTAGCCCCACTTCACAGGCGTGAAGACTGAGTCTCCTAGAAGCGCAGTGACTCACAGGTGGTCACGCGGCCTGGAGGGGCTGACCCGCAGGCGGACGTGGGAGGTCTGGCTCTCCCCCTCCCGCCCCTGCCTGAGCCCCCCTGCACCTGCAGCTTGTGCCCCCTTAGACCCCGCCAGCCTGCGAGGGGCATCTGGGAGTGCAGGGGAGGGCGCGGGAGTGCCGCGAGCAAAGACAAGCCCGTGAGTTTGGTGAGAGCGGCCCGGGAACGCAGGAACCGTGGAACGGCCCCTCCTGCCCCTGTGCGCCCGCTCGGCCGCTCCCCGCCCATTCCTCGGGGCCGCGGCCCCGGCTCCAGGCTGGAGCGGGAATCCTCTCATCTTAAATTCCATGGGCGCCTGCATTTCCCCGCCTCCCTCTCCGAAGGCAGGAACGCACACCTGGGCACCTGTCGGGCTCGCCGTCACAGGTGGGCGGGGACCCCTCCCAGTCGGAGAGGCCAAAGGCCGCCCCCGAGAGAACAGTCAGAGCCATCGGAACCCTCGCTGGAATGGAATACTGTGTGCTCGCCCTACGGAAAGCATTGTCCTAAGCACTTTCAATGTTGGGAGTCACGTCACCTTCCAGGGCCCATTAATAACATCCCCATCACTGATATCCCCATTTTACAGCGGAGGAAACTGAGGCCCAGAGATCAACGACCTGGTCTGAGCTCACAGAGCCTGGCCAAGGGCAGGGCTGGGGTTGACGCCCGCCTGGGAGGCAGGTCGCGGGGGCTCGGCCCGTCAGCACACCGCACAGAAGGTGTCGGCCGCACGCAGGGCGGTCTTCGGGGCGGGGGCCTCGCTGGCCTGCCCTCTCACCCTGGGCCGGGCTCCTCCCTCCTGGCCCGGGACCCCTTCGGGCTCTCGCCGAATTTCTGCCACCTGACCCCCTGGGCCTTCCGCCTTCCGTCCCAGCATCAGCCACCAGCATGCCAGTCACACCTGATTAGTGGTGCTGCAGGACGCCAGTGACGAGCCTGACCCTTGTCACGTGCGATCCGGACTAGCCAGGACGGGGGACAGAAGGTGTCACCTGAGGAGTAAATACATGCAGAGGCCAGGGGGTAAGAAGTCCCGCTCCCTGACAGGCCAGGGGGCTGAGTCTGCCTTGGGGAGGGGGGGGGACCCCCAAGGAGCGCCAATTTTTCCCAGGCACAACCGGGGAAAAGGAGGAAACGGGGGGAGGGTTTGGCTCTGGAATTAAAGCAAACTCGGGCTCCAGTCCCGGCTCTGCGTGTCTCCCTGTACGGTTTGGGGCGACCCTCCCGCCGTCCCCGCCGCCGAGGTCCCTTTCATCTGAATGCAGGACGGTAATTGTCGCCGCGGAGGGCGGCCGTGCTGATTGAGAAGAGGCACAATTACGCCCAGGAGCTAGAAAAGGCCCAGACACGTGGTGGGGTCAGGGGATGCTCCTCCACCCAGGAGAGCCGGGGAGGGGGGCCGCCTGCTGTCTGTGTGTGCACGTGAGAGCGGCGGGGGCTGAGAGCTGACGCAGAGCCGCTCCAGAGCCACAGCGGGGACCTGGTCCCCGAGGACGGGCTGCCCACCTGTCGTCCCAGAGCCGCCTGCGCTGGCCAGTGCGCTCGCTAGGAGGCACAGCAGCAGCAGGAGGAGCTGCACCGGCGGGCGCCGCTCCGGGAGGACCGCGGGCTCCGAACGGGGACTCCTTGGATCTGGGTGAGAGACGGACCCTAACCCTACCTCTCTTCCATCCATCCATCCATCCATCCACTGGTCCCCCATCCCTCGCACCTCACACCCCTCCTCCCCCTCTCCGCTGGGCTCAGGAGTCGGGTGAACCTGGGCTGGGATCCGGGTTCCTGCTTTCTGGCCGATCTCGGGCCAGTCACTGACCTCTCCGAGTCCTCTCGTCTGTGAAATAAAGGGAGACGAGAAGGAGCTGAGCGAGGGTTTAACGAGAAGGCGGACGTGCCCTGTGCCTGGCCCGAGCCGCTGGCCATCAGCTGCCCTTTCCCTCTGCCGCACACAGGCTGCCCTGCATGCCGGGGTGGGGGGCAGGACCGGGGCCCCCCCACGGGACACCGAGAAACACTCTGAAAACATGATAGGCGCTGCTGGCGCACCGGGCAGCCCCCTGCTGCACCTGGGTGGGTGGGGGGCGGGCAGTGGCCACAGCACTTTGGGGCAGTGGTCCCTCCTGGACTCCCAGCAGAGGGTGCCATCTAGTGGACTGGCAACAGGTGGGGTCCCGTAGCAGGGACGAGGGGGGCGGTCCTGGGCCGCGGCAACTGCTGTGAGCGAGCCAGCAAACCGGGAGGTCGCCATCCCCCGGGGCTGCAGGCTGCCCTGGTTGGGAGGTGGCACAGAACCGTCCTAATGACTGACCCGGGGGGTGGTCTGCCTGGTGGAGGAAACCCCGCTCGGGTCCGCCTTCCCGAAGCCCCCCGCCCCCTGCCCCATTAGAGGTTTCCAGGGAAAAAAGAATCCCAGCAGCAGCTCCCGTTGCCGAGGCGGCTGCGTGTGTGACGCGGGGCTGGGGACCTCACACGGGACCCTGCCGACACTCACAATGACTGTGGACGAGACCTGGCATCGGTGCCGCTTCCCGTGTGCAGTGTGGAAGCCGCCGAGGGCGTCTGTGGCCGCACTCACCTGCGTGCGCCCAGGGCCCCCCGGGTGCGCAGGGGGGCTGCGGACACGCGCTCGGACGGGCAACTGGAAGAGAAATGTACGAGTCAGTCGGGGCTATCGGAAGGCTGGGTAGATGTCGGCTGGCACTAGGGAAACGCTGTTCATTTTCTCACTGTGACAATGACATTGGAGTTGTGTTTTTAAGAAAGAAAAGAGTTGTGTGTTTTTAGAGATGCGTACTGGGAAACGCTCAGAGAAAACGACGTGGAGCTGGCCTCCACAGTGCCGGGGGGGGCGTGGTGCTGGGGGGCCAGGGGGCCGGGGGGGGGGCCGGGGGGGCCGGGGTTCAGGCGGAATGAGACGGTGACCGTCGCTGGGAGGCAGGGGCATGAACGCCGTGCGACTCGGGGTGGAAATGCACACCATTTCTACACTTCTGTGCCGTGTCGAACACCTCCCCGTGAGAGGACGGGAACGTGAACAAGGAAAAGCCAGCGCGGGACAGGAGGCAGTGCAGAGAGACCCAGGGTCCCAGCTGGATGTCGGCCAAACTGGGAACAATGTGTCCAAGTGTGTGGGGCGGGGGGGGGGGGGGGGGGCAGGGGGCCAGAGAGGGGCCGGCCGAGGGGCCAGGCCATTCTCAGTCGGGTGGACAGAGGGGACAGGGCAGCACTGCCCCGGCTCTTCCTTCCTCCTAGCCCTCCTGCCCTGGCAGACCCCCCGGGCCCCTCTGAGGCCCCCTCTGCCTGCACCCCCGTGCCTTCTTGTGCTCCCCCCTTTCTCCCTGCCAGAGCCTCCCGCACCCCCCAGGCCTTTCTACTCCTCTTGGCCCCCCACCCCAGGGCCCCCTTCCTGGCCCCTGGAAGCCCTCCCCTGGCTCTCCCAGCTGAAAGCACCTCTCCGCCCCCGGCCAGAGCTCGGGGACCCTCCCCAAGACCAGCAGAGCCAGGCTGGGGAGGGCTCAGCCAGGCAGTTTTCACATACTTTTTCTTTTTTCAATTTTTTGGGAGCACGGGAGTCAGTGCTGTTCCCCTAACACAGTGCTTTTCCCCTGAAACAGTGTGCACCCCCTGCCCTGGCTACCCCCTCCCCCCCTCGCTCCCCCCCCCAGCCTCCCTCTGTCCTACCCGACCTGCGGCTGCAAACTGACTCACCCGGGGCCCCTGGGCCACAGCAGTCTCCCCACCCCCGCCCCCCGGGACCACCACACCCTCCTCCTCCTCCTCCTCCTCCTCCTCCTCCTCGCTCCCTTCTTGGCCCTTCTGGCAGCTGCTAGACCCTCGGCGCCCCTCGGCGCCCTCATTTCCTGGGCTCCCCCAACAGCCCTCCCTTCCCACTCTGGAAGGCCGGCCGCCAGACAGCCCCGGGACCCTCCGGCAGCCGGCTGCACTGCAGCGCGGCTCCGCGAGGGAGGGGCGCAGCCCGCGGCCACCCCAGGCACTGCGGCCGCCCCTCCTGGGGCCCCCAGCCCAGGGCAGGCTGGCCCCCCGCTCGCTTCTGACGCAGCTGAGAGCGCCACTACAAAAGTAAAAAACGCCGGTCCCTACTGCCCGTCTCCCCCTCCTCACTTTCCGGGCTTAAAACGCGGCCCAGGCAGCCCCCTTGTGGCACTTGGGGGCGCCACAGACCCTTGGCTGGGACCGGGAGAGTTCAGAGCGTCCGCCTCCGCCGCACCGTGAGTTGGCACAAATCCCGAGCGGCCCAAGCCTGCCTGGCGCAGACCTCGGCCGGGCCCCCTCTCTGAGTGGGGGGCCGCGGCCCCCTCGCCTCCCTCTGGGGCCCAAATGTGCCCCCTCTGTCCCCCTCTGCCCCCCCCCGCCCTGCCTGGGCTGCCCTGGAAGTCCCGGGCAGCGGGGCCGACGAGCACACAGGTGTCTGGAGGCCGCGGCAGTGGTGGGGGCGGGAGAGGGGCTGGGGAGAACCGGGGCTTCCCCTGCAGTGACGTGCTTTCCACGGCTGCCTCGCAGAGAGGGAAACTGAGGGGCCATCTGCGTCAGAGGAGGGGCCGGGGCTCCCCCCACGAGTGGGTTCTCTCGTGACGCACTTCTCTGTGCTGAGGGGCGACCCTGCAGACGGCCCCCCTCTGCCTGTGCCCAGTCCTCGCCCCCCCCACAGCCAGCCCTCCCCAGGAGGAGCCCCAGGGCCCCCCGCCCCGCTCCGTCCTCTCTGACTCACTGTCCACCCGCACAGGCCCCGGCCCCTCCCTCTCCCTCTGCAATCTGCGAGGTGGTGGGCAGGGCCCTCTCCACATCAGGTTAATGATGCCATTTTCATAAGCCTCTGCCCATAGGTGCTACCACCTAATTTTAAATCTGCCCTTCAAACGGATTGGGCCACAGAGGAGCTGGGATCTCAAGCACCGCTGGGAGGTGCTTAAAACTAATCAATCCGTCCCCTGCCCACCCACACCCCCCCGGCCCTCAGCACAGCTCCGCGGAGCAGTCTTCAGCAGCAGGGTGTGGTGGGGAGCCTCGGCCTCACTGGGGTTCCACTCCGGCTCGGCCTCACACCAGCTGAGAGACAGTGAGTAGGGGACTTCCCCGCTCCGTGCCTCAGTTTCTCCATCAGTCCAGCGGGGATCCCGAGGCTGCTGCTGCCTGTCTGCCCTGTCTGCCGGGGAGAGTCCCGTGCACACAGCCCAGCCGGCCCTCGGCCCCTGCGTCGGGCTCCATAAATCTCAGAGTCCGGCAGCCCCCTCGACCCCTTGATTTACAGCCACTCACTCCCCGTCTCTCCCCCCACCAGACTGAGCTCGGAGGACAGGAAGCCGCCCGGCATCCAGCTTTCCAGCTTTCCAGCTGTCCAGCCTTCGTGTCCAGCTTCCCACTCGAGCCGGGGCCCGGCAAGGTAGGTGCACCCCGGTGGCTTGGGGTCCAGGGCATGGGGGGGTGACGGTAGCCCACAGTCCGGGAGATGCCTGGACCCCACGGGCTCCTCTCCCTCTAGCGCCCCCTGTCTGCCCTGGCCGTTATAGGCAGCCGCAAGGAAAGTTGTTTCTTCAAGCCTCACGCCCCGGCCCCTCGGGCTGCTGTGTACAATGGCAGTCCCTGCCTTATGAAACACAGGTGTGGCTCCCGTGCCGCCTCTACCGCGTACTGCATCCGCTGTGAGCTCACAGGCCGAGGGCTGCCTCTGGCTGGTGCGCTGTGCGCGGTAGAGCCGGCGGAGGGGTCTGCACCGTGCCCAGGGCCCCCTTTACATTCGGAGAGGGGTCTGGGAAAAGCCAGGCCCGGTTCTCCCTGGTGACACTTTTCCCATGCGTGCCTCCCTCCCCGAGTCCCTGCGGCCCCGCCACGAGCCGCGGTGAAGTGTGTGGTGTGAGCCAGGCTGTCGTGTGTCCTCTGGTCTCACGCTGGGCCGGCAGGGAGCCCCTCTTGCCTTTCCCGGGGGAACACCCGACGCTCAGAGACAGGGAGGGGATTGCCGAGGCCGCCGCTAGAGGCTGGGAGTGGAGCCGGGTGCACCCGGCTCGGGAGACCCCCAGCCCCGCAGCGGCTGCTGGCTGGTGCCGGCACCGTAGCCGCCGCCGCCGCGGCAGGCTGACCGGGGCCGCCCGCCGCTCCTGCGGAAAAGGCAGGAGTTTTGCATACAGAGTGTTCTCCCTGGCAACTGGCAAAGGGGCCGTAAAAAAAAAAAAAAAAAAAAACCCAAGAGGGCTCTGAAACGGCTTCAGAGAGAGACCCCCGAGCCGCCGGCCCCGGCGGGCAGACCCGCGCCCTCCCCTGGGCTCTCTGCAGAACAGCAGGGCAAAGGGCACCGTCCCGGCGGCCGGGCGCCGGCGGCACAGGCGCCGGCACAGGTGTAGACGGTCCCGGTCCGGACGGGGACGACAGGGACAGCCCCCGAAGCTGACCCTCGACGCGGGGCTGGCTCTGCCGCACGGGCAGGAGAGGGCTGCGGCAGCCAGCTGCCCGCGGAGCAGCGCGGAGGGCAGAGGGGGCGAGGGGGCCGCACGAGCCACGGAGGCAGACGCGGAGCGCAGGGGAGGGCTCGGCGGAGCGGCTCGGTGTGTGAGCCCCGCGCGGGCTGCTCGGGGAGAGAGGGAGCTCCCTGTTACGGGAGGCATCCGAGCACAGCGCGGCAGGCCGGCTCTTGGCTGGGAGGCTGCAGCGCGGCTCCCTGCCCGGGCTGGCAGCCTGCACGTCTAGGCCTCTGAGCGGCTCCTACGGAGCTAAGTCCCGAGCGAGGGAGTGGGCGAGCAGGCGAGCGCGCGGGGCTGGCTGCGGCGAGGCAGGCCGGGGTCAGAGCAGCGATGCGGGGACTCCCCCGTGTGCCTGGCCCTGAGCCGCACGGCAGAGACACCGATGGCCGGTGGAGCGCTTCGGCCCCAGTGAGGCAGTGAGGGAGAGGAGCGGAGCGTGGGGGTGAGTGCGCGGGGCCAGCGGGGGGAGGGGAGGGCTGTCCTGCAGCCAACCCCCCGACTCCAGGGCTGAGCCACCTGGAGAGGCCGGCTGCCCGCCCTGGCTCCCAAGCCCAGAAAGGCTGGCCGCGGTCTTCTATGGGGTAAGGCTGGTGTAGCCACAGGGCGGGGGCAGCCTTCCATGGGGCACGCAGTAGGAAAAGGGGGGTCTCCTGAGTGGAAGGGCTGGCCGGTTACGAAAACAGAGGGCCCCTTCCTGTAGACTGGGCCGCAGCCACCAGCCCGGTCGGTTGCTGGACCGTGACGCGGACGCCCCAGGGACTCCTGGAAGCCCGCAGAGGGGCGGGGGACCGAGGGGCCTGCCTGGCGAGGGACGAGGTCCCTCTGGAGCCGGGCGCTGGCTCCACCGTCCCGCTCCTGGGAACGCGGTTCCCAGGAACTGGGGGTGCACTGGGCCTTTATCGGGGGACCCCCGCTAGATGAGGCTCTGTTCTGCAGTTACTGAAGGAGTTTTCTTGCCTTTGTTCCCAGTGCAGGCACTCGGGGTGTGTGTGTGTGTGTGTGTGTGTGTGTGTCTCAGGGTGGCCGAGGGGCCAGCCCCGCTTCCCCGTCCCCGCCATCAGCAGGCTGCCCTGGCTCACCCTCGGGGAGCCCTTCCCCGAGGTGGAAAGACAAGGGTAGGTCGGAGGCACTGGGGACAGAGCCCCTCGCCCCCGCTGCCTAACGGCCTTGCTCGGGACGGCGGGAGCGGCCGGGGCGCTGCCCGCCTCGGGGTCCCCACCGCTGCTCCGGCCCGCCGTGGGGGGGCAGCATCGTGTTGCAGGTGGCGGCGCAGGCCGGCGCCCCGCAGACAGACAGACAGACAGACCGCCAGCCCCTCAGGTGCTGCTGGGGAGACCACTCGTTTCTCAGAATCTAGTTTTGTTGTTTTCCATCATCATCGTCGTAGCCTCCATTGATTAAAACACTAACATTTTGAAAATGTTTGGCAAAGTGGTGTTCGCGTGCATGCTGCAGGCCTCTGCGGCATTACTTGGGGGGGTGGGGGGGCTGCGGAAGAAGGTGCGCACATAAAAAATTACGCAAAGACAATATGTCTCTGCTCGGGGCAGCAGGTGGCCCCGGAGAGGACGCGGAATGTACGAGGTGCGGATTTGGGGAAGGCGGCTCCCCTCGTCCTCGTCCCTCCCCAGCCAGTGGCCACAGGACGGCCAAACCTTCCGCCCCTGATGGGCAGGCTGGCCGGGGAGGGGCTCCCAGGGGAGGGGGCACTGTCCCAGCCCCGAGTCCCCGTTGGGCCCCGTGCTCCAGACACAGACACAGCCGGGTTCCCTCGCCCGCACGGGAGAAGTCGGGACGGAGAGCTCAGGCAGGAAGCTGGGGGCCACGGGGGCACGCGCAGCTCAGGGGCACTCCGCACACCACCGGGGAGAGGAGAGCCCTGCGCCCGCACCGCAGAGCAAAGAAACCCGAAACCCGGGAGAGGGGGCCGTTGTGCGCGGCAGCAGCCGGGGAAGCTCCCCTCCGGGCAGGCCCGGCTCCCCGCTCGCTCCCGGGGGCCGGCTGGCTGCGGCACAAACGCCGCGTTGAGGCGAGCCCGCCCCGGGGACCCGTGTTTCTGTGAGACGGAGCAGAGGTCAGGGTTGGCCAGAGGCTCTTCCAGGAATTGGGAACCTCTGGAGACCGGACCCCCGTTCCTTCCGAGCCGCGCCTGCCAGCGTCTGTAGAATCTGAGCCTAAAATATTTGCCCGAGAGCCGCATGACATTTTACATATATTTAAAAAATTAAATTAAATTGACGGTGGCCAAACTTGTTAGGAGAAGCCAATGAAAGCCGGCGGGGCAGCCCCTCCGTGGGCCCCCAGGGGTGGGGGGAAAGGCCAGCATTTCCCTTCGGGGGGCTCAGCGCGGGGGCAGGGTGCACGGAGGCTGCGTGCATTGTCCCTGGGTCGTCTCGTCTCCCCCGAGGGGCTCTCAAAGGAGCTGCCCGTCTCAGGAGGGGGGGTCCAGCCTTTCGGGAGGACACGGGACAGGCAGGGCTACGGATTTTTGCCGGGGACGGCGTGCCAGCTACTGCACCAGGCAGTTCATGGGTGGTGTTTTTTCTTGGAACCCGAGGGAGACAACGGTTACTTGTTTTAATGTCAGGAAACTGAGGCACAGAACATCGTGGAGCCTTAAAAACACACACAGCTCTACACCTGCCCTGTAGCTGGGTTTGTGTTTAAGATGGCCAGCCTCTTGGGGTGCCCTGTACCCCAGGGAGAGAAAAGGGACCAAAGCCTTGAACATACTGGTGGCTTTTGCTCCCCCCGAGGGCAGGTGAACCCTCTACCCCAAGGGTGACGGGGCCTTGGCACCCTAGACTTTTATCTCAAAACCTGTGTTCCTTCTAGAACATGCCACCGTTGCTTAGGTGCAAGCACCACACCACTCTCAACCACCTCCTCACCCCAGAGCTGCCGCCAACACCCCAGCTGGTGGCCCTGTTGTCACATGCTAGGACTTGCCGGGTTCTCATGTTCTGGGACCTGCCCATCTCCCCGCGGCGAGGAGCAGACCACAAAAGACGCCATCGACCACTTCCCGGCTCTAATAAGGCCCCCCCAAACCCATCCCTGGCACTCACAACCCTGAGATGCTAGACCCCAGACTCTGAGTTTCGGGGTGCCACACACATGGCCGACGGCAGACACGGAGGGACCCCGGCGTGTGCGCGCAGGAGGGCGGGACAGGGCAGCGGGGCGCCCCGGGCGCGTGTCCGCAGGTCTGTGGTGTTCTGAGGACTCACCGGGGCCACGGTGCACGCAGCGCCGTCCTCCAACACGGCCGGTCGGCCCGGGGATGAGTAGGGGGTGGTCTTCCGTGAGGGGGGCGAGATGCAGGCACAACAGGGCACCGAGGGTCCTGGAAAGGGACAGTGGAGAGGGGCTGGTGAACAGATGGCCATGCCACGGGTTCTAGAAAGATGCAGAACCCTACTGTCTGGGGCTGGGAGATGTGTCAGTGCAGCATCACAACTCGGGGACTGAGCTTTGCCGGACTTTGCACGTGGTTTGGGGGGAAGCCTCTATGTTGGGTGTGAGGGCCGAGACAAGGGGCACAGAGGGGAGCAGGGAGCCGAGGGCGCGGCGGGGCGGCCGGGGCACCGGCCAGGGAGGGGGCAGGAGGAGGCGGGGGCCTCTGGCCAGACCCTGAAGGGTCCTACGTGCCGGGCTCAGGCTCTTGGACCACGTCCCAGATGCCATGGGAAGTCTAATGAAAGATGTAAAGCAAGATAGCGATGACGTCAAAAAGGCATGTTAGAAAAATCGCTCCGGGAAAATGAACTTTGCACGCAGGCTACCCCCAGCCCTCTCGACTCCGGGAACGGGGGCCGGAGGGGCAGCGTGCACAGGTGCAGCCCAGCCTGTCACCCCAGGGGCATCGGCGGTGACAAAACACAGGACCCCCTTCAACCTTCCCGAGCGGGCAACAGGGAGGCAGAATTATATTAATTAAAACCCCGGTGCGTGACAGGCCCCCGTCATGCATCCAGGCCAGGGACACTTATGTTTTATGGATTCGCATGTATCTGTTTTCTTACATAACGAGCGCCCAGGAACCTGGCGGCCACGCCAACAGCGGGGGCTTTTTGATCGAAGCTTCGGCTGCACACACTCGCCGCCCCCAGCGCACACACATGGAGAGTGAGGGGGGGGGGTTCCGCAGGACGGGAGGGGGGCACGCACATACACTGGACTATTCAGCGGCTCTCAGGAAGAACGGCAGAGCGAGATGACTGTCCCCTAATGCACGTCAGCGCTCTGAGCAGAGCCGGATTAATCATGACCTTTTGTTCATAAACACTTCCTCCCCCCGGGCCCAGGCGTGTCCCCCTTCCATCGTGCTAATTTATGCATTCATGTATTCATCCGTAATAATGCCGCGCTCGCTCGGGAGCCCACTCCTCCGATCCAGACCCCCGCAATTACTCGCACCTGCCTCCACCATCCGCCCCCTCGGGCGGGGGGGAGACGCCGGGGCGTACGTGACGGCAGGGAGGCCGTGAGACCGCCTGCGGGGCCTGCGGACGCCAGTGTCCTTCCGAGGGACGGCGCTGACCCTGCCCACACAGGTTCCTCGGGGAAGCTGCACAGAACAGACAGGCACGTCACGACACGGTTACTGCAAAACATCAGCAAAACCATACACTTCCCAGGTCTGTGTCTATACACATGCAAATGCCCAGGAAAAAAAAAAAAAAAGTCTGCGCCCATAACCCTGAGGCCCGTAATTGGAGTTAATATGTGGAGGTGGGAGGGGCTGGGCCGGCGGGAGGGAGTGCACCAAAGCTGGCTCTGGCTTTTATCGGCCGTGTTTGATTTTTCGTAATGAGTGTATTAATTATCGATGCATTTCTCGCACCATTAAAAATAAACATTTGCAAGTGGGTTTTTTTTTTTTTTTGCTGTTGTTTTGAACAAACACTAAAAGGACGTTTTGGCTGATGGAGCAGGAACAGACCCCTCCCCCCCTCCCCGGAGCAAGTCCTGCAGACACAGGGCGGGGGGGGGGGTGTTATGGGGTCCCAAAGATCATGCCTGTCTTCATCTCGTGCGTTCTGAAGCTGGAGCCCGCCGGGCCCCTGTGTGGCACGTCAGTGACAGGAGGCCAGCAGGTGCGTGGCTGCAGGATCTGACCTCACCACCTGCGGGCCCCCCGCCCCCCGGAGCTGCCCAGCGGGTGTCTGCAACGCACCCATCAGGGAGGACTTTTCCTTTTCGGTCTGTAAGGAGAGGCCCTGAAAGCTAATGCGCTGGCCTGTGTCCTCAGGGGTTAGCTGACTGGGACGAGAATGTGACATGAGATCGGCCTGAGGGAAAGGGACACAGGGGTCCGGGGAGCAGCAGCCACGTAGCTCCCCGGCACCAGTGCCCCCCAATAGCTCTGACCCCAGGGGGAAGCAGAAGGTCCTTTTACAGATGCAACACACACTCAGGATGAATAGTAACAGTAAACTGCCGTGCCCAGACTGAAGTCACCTGCACCACCTCCAGGCAGGAGTCACCCCTCCCCTGTAAATCCAGGTGACGTCAATACAGCCTCACTGTTGACTCAAGGGCCCTGGGGACCCGGGCCGACCCTCCCCGCCCCTGCTGCCCTCCTCGTCCCTCTGGGTTCTACACAAACAAGGAGGGCTCTCAAGGGGACAGTGAGGAGATGCGTCCCCATAAAACAAGAAGCATCTTTGTGTGCCGAGTGCCCACTGCATACAGAGCGCTTCATATTCTTGCATGTAAGGCATCTAGGCAGTGCCTGGAGAGGACGGTTCGCCCCACAGGAGAGGGGAAGGGGGACTCGCAGCCCCTGGGCCCAGGTCACCCAGCTCCTCTCTGTCCCTGAGCGGGCCCCGGGAGCCCCCATCCCAAATGCCCCCACTGTCAGCCCTCTTTCGTGTCCCGGGGAGAGGTCTGAGCAGCAGGTCACATGCCTGGCTCCGGAGTTTTAATCACATTCCTACGTTACGGAGGCAGGACCCCCAACTCTCCAAGGCCTCCCCCCTGCAAAAGGCCATCAGTGTGATGGAGCAGGCTCATGTACCTGGTTGGCGACAGGTCAGCCTCCAAGGCCCCCACGCACCTGCGGGCGGGCGTATGGTCCAGGGGCCCGGGCGCGGCCACGCCCTGGTCGGGAACCCAGCGACTCGCTGCCCTCCGGGGGCAGCGAGCCTCGGCTGCGGAAGCAAGGGCTGGCGTTAGTTCCACTCTAAGGGGTGCGCACCTTTACAAACTGTTCAACTATACAAACGAGAGGGGGAAAAAAAGATCATTTTCCAGACCTTAGATTCCTTCCTGGGCCAGGCATCTGCTCCCTTCCCGGGAGAAAGCCGCCGCCTCACCTCCGGCCGCCTGGGAGGGGAGAGAAAAGTGCTCAGGGGTCGCAGCCAGGGTGCAGCCCCCCTGCCCGCGCCGCCACCTCGGGCCTCGCCACCGCCAGATGCCCTCCTGGGCGCTGCGGGAGGGCGGGCACAAAGCAGTGCATGCAGGCTGACACCAGAGGCCAGAGCACAACAGGGTGGGGTCCCCCCCCCCGCCCTGGACACGGTGGGTCTCCCAGGTGGGAGCAGCACCCCCTGCCTGGAGTCAAAGGTCAGGGAGCTGAGAGGGTCACTTCGGTGTCGCACAAGAGCCCGGGCCCCTGCCTCACGTTGACTCGGAAGTACATTTACTGGAGAGCGAAATGGGGATCCCACACAAACAGGGGGAGGGTGCTGGAGACAGCGCTGTGGGCCTGGATGGGGTGCGCCCAGGTCGGTGCCTGTTAGAGATGTGAGTGGCTTGAGGTATGTCCCAGGCCTCGGTTTCCCCTTCTGGAAAATGGGGTGACGACAGGCCCTCCGCAGGGCGCTCTGTCCTAAGAACGAGGGGAGTGAGACGGTGCCGGGCACACAGGAAGTGCGAGAGCCGCCCCACACAGGCCGCCGCCGCCGCCGCGTCCGGGACGGGGGCTCCCCACCCCGGCGCCTGGGCTCCCGTGACCAAGGCATTAATTTATCCAATAACTTTCCAGGTCCCAGCCCAGAGGACGGAAGCGAACCCACCGAACACTCGCATCAAAGGTAAGACTGGGGGCGGGGTCCCATGCTGACCTCCCCCGGGGCGGGGCGGCGTGGGCCTGGGGGGCGGGGCCGTTAATGGAGGGGGCCGGCGATGGAAACATTGAAGGGTCCCATTGTCTACAGAGAAACCTTGGCGCGGGGTACTCAGCACCTGGGTTCACACACGGGAGTGGCTCTACTTAGCAGGTCCTGGGCCAGCTGTCCTACCCTCCAGTGACACCCACATTAGCCAAAGCGCATCGGGAATGAGTCCTCGAACTTTTGGGGGAGACAGAGGCAGACTCCCACTGAGCCACAAGGCTGGCTGTGTGGACCACAGAATGAAATGGGCCTCTCTGGGCCTGAGGATCCCGCCCTCAAGGGCCCCGGATGGCCGCCGCCCACCCCAGTGAGCACCGGCTCCCGCTCTCTCCGAGCCACCGCCTGGCTCTGAGAGCTGCCCCTGCCTCTGGCTTCCCGATCTGGGGCGGGCCCCCCCTCCACACCCGGTGCTGGGCCCCGCCCACTCGGTCAGGAGCGCGGTCAGCAACGGGGCTGAGTGGCGAGGGTCCTGCTCGTGCACAGATGCTGCAGCAACGTCCGTTCTAGTCAACGGGGCGGAAGGACCCCTGCCGGGACGCCTGGGACCACACACCCCGCCCCTCCCCAGCCTCAGTCACCGGCAGTAGCCCGGGGGGGGGGGGGGGGGGGGGGGTTGGTGGCCAGGGTCCGAGAGCCCACGCCACCGCCAGTGACAGGTCCTGGGCTAGCTCCCTCACCCCCGCACTCCCGGGCGGTCCTTTCCAAGGCCGGGCACTGCCCCACAGAGGGCGGGGCCGCCATTAAAGTCGGCCCCACGTGTGGCGATGGCGTGTGAACCGCAACCGCACGGGCCCAGCGAGTGCCTGGAAAGCGACTCCACAGGAGGCCGGGGGACAGGGCGCACCCCCACTGTGCGCAGCGGTGCTCCACGGTTCACTGAGGGGTTGACACGCCCGTGTCCCCCGGGGAAAGGCCCCTTTCCACTTGTCAGTGGGGACCCTGAGACCAGCCTCTGCCCCCACCTTGGGGCCTCCTCCGGCACACAGCCCGGGGCTCCCCCAGGCAGCGACAGACCACCAGAGACAGACCACCAGATCCCCCGGGGCCCCTCCCAGCTCGGGGCGTCAAACCTGGGCACGTCCTGGATGAAACCACCCAGCCTGTGTTCCTCCCTGACAGCAGCTGAGATGTGGGACCCTCTAATTCAATAACATAGAAGAACCCCAATACCCCAAAGCAGCCAGCGGTTCTGAGGCAGGGTGGGGGCCCCTCAGTGCTATCTGCTCTGCCAAAACGCTCCCCCCACCACTGCGCCCCAGGGTCAACCCTCAGGCACCTCTCAGGACCCCAGAGGGACAGGAGCAAAATGAGAAGGCTGTACCCAGCCCGCCTGGCCACTCTGGGGAAACTGAGGGCCCAGGGGGGCAGGGTCGTGCTGGAGGGCAGCGTGGGTCGTGCTGGCAGCTGGCGGGCTCCTTCCCCCTTGCCTTGAAAGGCAAGCGCGCCGTCAGGAGCAGCTGATTGGCCCTGCCGATCGGGGCAGCTCAGAGGAGCGCACTCTCTCCGTGACCCCTCTCCCAGCCCCTCCCAGGGTTATTCTGGGCTGGGTGATCCAGCTGCCCCCTGGAGCTGCCAGTCACTGGGTGGGGGGCTGGGGGCGGACAGGGCCTTGTCTGCAAGAACACTGCTGGGGCGGGGGTGCTGCCCTCCGCCTTCATGACTGGAGGGGGTGAGGGGCTCCAGGATCCTCCCTCAGGGGCCCCCCAGCCCAGTGTGGGGTTGGAGGAGAAGCCCTGGGGACAGCCCCGCTCTGCCGCCACTCCCTGTCTGCCCTGAGTCATGGCAACCCCCTCCCAGAGACTCGGTTTCCCCAGTGATGTCCGAGGCCCAGTGGGGCCACGACACTCACGCCCCGGGGGCAGAGAGGAAAGGCCGGCAGCTCTGGGGAGCTCTCTCATGAGTGAGGCCCAGGGGTCCCAGCCACCAGCCAGGCAGCGAGGTGGACAAGGGACAGGGAAGGGGCCCGGAAGGGAGGGACCCAAAGGCGAGCCTCGTGGGCCAGCAGCCCCCTGCAGGCCCCTGCCCGCCACATCTCCACCTTCCTGCTTGGCAGCCGGGGCCTTGCGCCCTCCCCCCCCGCCCTCACCTCTCCCCTAATCCCTCCACTCCCCACCCCAGGCTCAACCCTGCCCCTAACACCCTCTCCTCTCCCCTTCCACGCTCTATTTTTAAAGTCAGATCTCCTTTACTGTGCACGCGAGCTGACGGGGAGCGGCATTCTCGGAGGGACAGGCCCCCGGGCCTCCCCCCCCCCCCCACAGCCAACCCTTCATAGACGCGCGTTGGCAGCCCCGGCCCCAGGGGCCGCTCACTCACTCACAGACAGGTGGGGTGTTGACCTGACGGAGGAGGTGCGGGCGCGGCAGGTGGTGAGGCCGGGGCGTGTGTCTGGGGGCGTCGGGGGGACAGGGTACGACTCCAAGACCCCGCACCCACAGGGGTGGGGACACCAAGGCCTGATGTGGGGGGGTGGGGTGTGAAATGAGAATTTCCAAGCCGGTAGCAGATACAGCTAAAGAAATTGTCCTGCGGTTGGAGTCCCCCGCGTGTGTCATGGGACCTTTGCAGGACTGAGCGCCCAGAAAAGAGGCAGGGGCAGTGGCGGGCAGGTGGGCGGGAGTCCGAGGACACACGGAGTGACGGGCCAGAGTGGCAGGTGGGACGGCGCAGCCACCTCCACCTGTTGCATCGGTGGCCCCAGCGAGGCCCAGAGCCCTAACCAAGGGGCGGACAGCTGAGCCCAGAGAACCTTCCTCGAAGGGGCGGAGGGAAACCTCCCAGCCTGGACCCCCGAGACCCCACACGCTCACCTTTAGCGTGGCATGTAACCACAAGGGCGCGGTCCCCACCTCCTTGCTGGTGACAGGTGTCCGGCGGGGCAGGCTGCCTCCATTCCTTCGCCCGGGGGACCCAGCTCCGCGCCTGTCCCAGAAAAGAAGCCAGGACATGCTGCTGTGTGAATCAGGGAATCACACACAGCAGCACCAGCTCAAACACATAAAACACCCCCGGACGGTAACATCGGCGCGAGTTTGGCGGCAGGAAGTAAGGAACCCAGCCTTTCCGTGGGGGGGCGGGGGGGATAGACAAGGATGGACAGGGGGCCAAGACTAGAAATCGGAGGTGAACAATGTGGGGTTCGTGTAAGGAATTTCGGCCGCACACCCCGAGTCATGAGCAGCAACCGCAAGGCGTTTTGGTCTCAGATACTTGGGGCAGTTTTCATCCCGCACTCAGGCCTTTGGATTCAATGTTGGGGACAGGACCTGTGGGCGGGTGTTTACACGGAGACAGCCAGGAGTCCACCTGGGCGCGGTGCTGAGATATTTTATCTCCGCATGGAAAGATTTTAAGCGGGGCTTTCATGAATAGATAGATCTGGGGGGGATCTGGACTTTATTTTGAGGAGAGAATCAAACTTTTAAATCATGCTGAAGGATGTGGGTCCCTGCCAAAGGGTTTTAAGAAACGTGATGGTGAGGCTTTTTGCTTTTGGGAGCTAAGTCTGCAGAAAAACATGATCGAATGTATTGAAGACAATGGCTTTGGCCTCTATTATAGGCAATAAGGAAACATGGAAAATTAGAAATAGAAAAGAAATAGCCACCAATGTAAGCGTCACGCTACAACATTTAGGCTTTATCAGCGGGGGGTGGGGGGTTGCTGTCTGGCTTCCAGAGCGTGTGAACGAGGTCTGAGTGACTCGGGCACCAACGTGGAGAGGCTCCGACCAGGGGGCTCCCGTGGCCGACACGGGGGAGACGCAGAAAAGAGTGGGAGTTTATTCCCAGGTGCTGACATGATCAGTTTTTGTGCACACGCCCAGCAGTTTGATGTCAGCCCACACGAAGTTCCCAGTGAGGGACATCTCGAGGGGTTGGTTTTGTATTCGATGAACAGTATGCCGTGAAATCACACAATAAAATTCACGTTTTATGCTAAGAAACTGGACTTCCACTCCCTAATTCCACCACTGAGAGGGAGTCTAAGAGTTTAGGGCATCCTTAGTTACAGGACCAAATTGTATCTACTGCGCTGGGAAGTGTGAATTTTATTTTAGGGGATGACAAGATCCGATTTTTACATCATGCTAATAAGTTTGGGTTTAAGCCAATAAAGGCTTTAAAAGAATGACGGGATGAGATTTAGGGTTTTTTTATAGACTGGTCCGAAGATAAATCACACGGTAAAACGTTGCATTTTATGTTAAGTAGCTAGGACTTTATGTCGCAAGGCAATGAAGAAGCCCGGAGAAGCCCGGAATTGAGTTACGTGACCGAACTCATGCATTTCGGCAGAGCTGCGAAAGTGGATTTTTATGGTAACGATAGTATGATCAGATTTTTATCACATGCCGAGGAGAGATGTTATGTGGAAGTTGAAGGCATCTGAGCATTTCATTTGAGGGAGGGAAGTGATCTCATTCTGGAACACTCCATGAGTGCAGGGGCAGTGGAGGGCCTGGCCCGTACAGGGCGGGGAGGAGTGGCTGACGAGAGTTTCGTCTCCAGGGGAATTAGCTGGAAAAACAAACTTTATGCTAAGGTGTCTGGGTGTGATGGACCGGAGAATAGTAAACGGAGCACGGAGAGCGAGTGCATCCTGAAGCACGTGCACTTCAGGCTGGGGACGTGGGGCGTGCACAGCCAGGGACGGATGGGGCGGGGCGGGGCAGGGCAGGGCACACGCAGAGGTCACGTGCACGGGAAGAAGCTTGGACTGTGTCTGCAGGAAGGACGGGACCTCGTTTGTGCGCCCGCTGGGGAATGTGGATGTCAGCCACAAGTTTTTAAGAGAGGAATATGGAGAATCTCTGTCTGATGAGTGTGTGTGGAAATTATAGAATATGACACGTGTTTTAGGCCAAGGAGTTTAGATCTTGTCTCAAAGGTGATTAAGAGATATTTTAGGGTTCTAAGCAGAAGTTACAGAACCAAATGCATCATGTATGTTGCAAGGGGGGGCAACCTTTTATTTCAAGGTATGCCGTGGTCAAATATTTGTATCATGCTTAGAAGGTTGGAAGTCGGTCAAAGGGTTTAGAAGTAGCTGGGTAAGATTTGGGGTTCTATAGCCATCAGCTTGCACATAAATCACATGATAAAAATTTTTATTTTATGGTAAGTGATTGGAACTTGGTATTATTAGCAGTGAACAAAAACTTCTCAAGTTTTTAGCCCTGGCTGGCGTAGCTCAGTGGATTGAGCGCGGGCTGCAAACCAAAGTGTTGCAGGTTCGATTCCCAGTCAGGGCACATGCCTGCGTTGCAGGCCATAACCCCCAGCAACCACACATTGATGTTTCTCTCTCTCTCTCTCTATCTCCCTCCCTTCCCTCTCTAAATATAAATAAATAAAATCTTTAAAAAAACTTGGCAAGGTTTAAATAAAGAAGTTATGAGTTAATTTTTATGCATCTTGCTAAAAGTTTGAACTTTGATGTTCAAAGGAGTATTGAAATCAGGTTTTAGGTTGAAAACAGGAAGGCTATAGGACTTAATCAGTTACACCATCAAATATGTAAACTCAAAATTGTAAACTACAGCCCTGGCTGGCATAGCTCAGTGGAATGAGTGGGGGCTGTGAACCAAAGTGTTGCAGGTTCAGTTCCCAGTGAGGGCACATGCCTGGGTTGCAGGCAACGGTCCCCCAGCAACCACACATTGATGTTTCTCTCTCTCTCTTTCTCCCTCCCTTCCCTCTCTGAAAAATAAATAAATAATAATAAATCTAAAAAAAAAAAAATCAAACTCCCTTAATATTTTTTAAAAAACTGTAAACTACAATTAATAATTGTAGACTTTATATTATGAAGGAGTATAATCTAGTTTTTATATCATCTTGCTAAGGAACTTAAAATTGGGCCAATAGAGTTTTAAAGACTTTAAGAGAAGACATACTACAATTTTGAATTGTAATCAATTTAAATTTTTTACATTTTAAATATTAGCCAATGAAGAGTTTTAAAGGTTTTTAGTGAGATACTAAGATTTTACATTTTACAGTGTAACTGATTTAAATTTTTCAATTTTCAATTTTAGCCAATAAAGGATTTTATTAAGGGTTTTAAGAAACATACTGAGATTTTTACTCCTAACAGAAAAGACTGCAGATGAATTACTTAGTCAGATTTTGTATTTTAATTAGAACTCTGTACCAGAGACTTAGAATTTTTCAACATTAACACACACCTTACAGGACTTTTTATGGGGAGGAGGTGAGCTAACTCAGGCGGTGTGGCCTGTGCACGCGGCTATGAGGGACATGCCCACAGGACACAGGGGGTGGCGGTCGAGAGGATGGTGAGGATGTTACGGAATTGGTGCTAAAAAATGCAATCTCTGCCTTGAGAGAAGGCGTGACCAGAATTCTCTATTATCCAGAGGCCCTGCCATTTTAGCCAGAAAATGATTTTTTGGTGAGTTTACGTGTCAGGAATTTTTATGCTGGAAGATTTGGACTCCACACCGTAGACAGTAAATAAACCGCACAAGGGTTTCATCCGCAGGCCTGAGGGGTCAGATTTAACTGTCCTGCTCACAACAACGTCCTAATTTTGAGAAAGGGCAGGTCAGAATTCTGTATCTCGCCGGGAGGCTAGGATTTTAGCCAACGAGGGGTCTACAGAAGGGCATGAGTGTCTGTGTTTTACGGGTCCGCCCGGTGCTTGAGGAAAAGCAGTAAAAGGTGTCACACACGTAAGGGCGGGGGCCACAGGGCTGCTCTGCTGGCCGGAGCCCAGAGCTCCGTCTGCTGTGCCCGGCAGGGAAGAAACATGCGGAAACCCACCAGAACACCTCCTTAAGTTCAGCCTTGGCCCACGGACACCCACTGGACACATACGCCTCTTTGTCGGGGGAAAACCAGCCCACAACAGGGAGGGGCTGTCTGCTAGGGCAGAGGGGCCGTCTGTGTCCCCCCACCAACATGATTGGAGGGACGAGTCCCCACGTTTGCACGTGTGGAACTGAGGCCAAGTGTTTGAAGTTGCCGCGCCCCACAGCCCTGGGCAAGTGGAGACTTTGGAAGGGGCGGGGGGAGGACTGGCGGGGTTCCTCGGCCGCTCAGAGGTGGGGCAGGCGCAGCATGGCAAGTGCATCAGAAAGACAAACAGCAATGAGCCAAAAACCCCGAGCTAGCATCCCGGGGCCCCGTGCAAGTCTCTGGCACACCGTCGATGTTTTACAAACGCTCGCGGAAAAAATAAAACCCAGAATCCAGAGCGCTCTGTCCAGCCCCCGCGATTTCTACTCTGAATCTGGGGGAGGAAATAGAGCTATTTTGGGCTGCTGACCCGGGACAGCGGCCAAGGGCCCAATTTCTCCTCTTCCCTGAACTCGTTAAGCAACAGTCCTCCCTGTGGAGATTCCCATCTCGTTCCAAGGCCAAGTTTGCCCCGGGGGAGCTCGGCTGCCAGGCCTGGGTTTGGACGGCACAGAGCTGTGACCTCTGTGACTTGCGGGCAACCACAGGAGGGAAGGAGGGCTGACCGGGCGCCGGTGCCAGGGTGGCATGAAGCCGCCGGCGCGGCGCAGCCTGCCAGGTGCCTGCTGCCCTGGCGCTCTGGGCCCGCCGCCCTGCCGGGTTTACGGGCTGTGAATTTCTCACGGCCACGGGGGCGCGGGCGGGCCAGCCAGGCAGAGAGCCGGCCTGGGACAGTGGGCGACCAGTTAGGGGTTGACAGGCATCCCCAATTCTCTCCCCGGCGGTGGGGGGGGGGGGACCGCAAGTGGGACACGGAGGCTTCCCCGCGTTCTCTGTGCTCCGTGTGCTGGGCCTGTGTCTGGTGCGCCCTGGGGGCCCGACCCTGACCCTGAGACCCTAAACCGCTGCCTTTCCTGTCCCCGCCCCTCCCTGTGCCCCCTCCAGGTTCTGATCGCTGTGGTCCCAGTCGCTGACGGGCCGCATCGCCACCTTACCCGTCTTCAGAGGGCACTCCTTTCCATCCGACGACATGATAGAACCCTCTGAAGACTCATTTGAGACGATGATGGAGCGTAAGAATCCATCATCAAAACAAATGGAGTCCTCCGAGGGCTCATCCAACACCACCGGGGAGGCCGCGGGCGGCGGAGCGCAGGAGGCGGCGGCGGAGGCGGGGCCGGCCGGTGGCCCCGCCCAGGAAGCGGCAGAGCTGCCCAGTGTCCTCCTCCAAGACATGGAGGAGCCATCCAGTGGCCCACATAGGGAAGTAAAGGATCCACCCAATGACCTACTCCAAGACCTGGAGGAGTCACGCAACGCTTCACGTCAGGAAGTGGGGGATCCAGCCGGCGAGGCACCTGGTGACATGGAGGAAGAATTTGTCAACCCCTGGGGGGACCCAGACGAGCAAGATGAAGACGCTGACCTTTCCGGGTGGCGAGAGCCCGAGCAGCCCGACGAGCCAGCCGAGGACACCAACACGGAGTTCATGGTCATGCTGCGGTCCCTCATCTCGGTGTACTTCCGGATGCAAGACCTCAAAGAGCAGCAGAAGGTGGCGGAAGAGATCCTGGTGAGAGGCATCACTGCGGGCCACCTGCCGCCCGTGCGGCGCTTCTCGGGCGACCGCCGGGAGTACCGAGAGTTCATCGTGCTCTGCCAGCTGATCCTGCAGAGCTACCCCAGGAAGTTCTGCAGCGACCGCCTGCGGGTGCAGTACGTCATCGGCCACCTCGAGGGCATGGCCCTCGACTGGGCCCAGGGCCTGGTGCAGGCGGGCAGCCCGCTGGTCAACGACTTCCCGGCCTTCCTGGAGGCCATGTCGGAGGTGTTCGAGTACCGGCAGGCCATGCGGGTGGCGGAAGACGCCATGTTCCGCATCAGGCAAGGGGACCGCGCCGCCATCGACTACGTCAGAGAGTTCCAGGGCCTGGTACCCACCTTGGGCTGGCCGGACGAGGTCCTGCAGGCCCACCTGTGCCAGGGGCTCAACGAGGAGATCAGGCACTACCTGTTCCGCGTCCCGCAGCCGGACTCGCTGGACAGCCTGATCGTGCTGGTCCTGCAGATCGAAGAGAAGCTGGCCGAGAGAAGGGCCGTGCTCAGGCTGCCCCCCGAGGCCCGCCCCCGGAACCTCACCTGGATCGACTCACCTGCTCCCGAGAGGTGGATGGTCAGCAGCTGGCTGCCCTGCGAGGTCCACCCGGCCATCGGCCGCAAGCACCTCTTCCTGCTGCTCCTGGTGCGAGTGAACCCGTACCACAGCGTCGCGGTGCAGGCCCTGGTGGACTCGGGCGCGGCCTCCAACTTCATGGACGAGCGGTTCGCCCAGGAGCACTACGTCGAGCTGTACGAGAAGCCCTACCCGCAGCCCATCCAAAGCGTGGACGGCTCGCTGATCGGCAACGAGCCCGTGTGGCTGCACACGGAGCCCCTGGTGTGCATCCACCAGAACCACCAGGAGTCCATCGAGTTCGACATCGTCCCCTCGCCCAACTTCGCCGTGATCCTGGGCATCAACTGGCTCCGCGTGCACACCCCCGAGGTCGACTGGGCCCAAGGCCGCTGCACCTTCCACTCTCCCTACTGTCTCAAGAATTGCCTCTGCCCGCCCCCGCCATGCACCGCGCTGGAGAGGCATGCCATCAGCCTGCTGCCCGGACTGCCGCCCCAGTACTCCGACCTGGCCGACGTGTTTAACCCGAAGGAAGCAGATGATGAGACTTCCGACCAGCCAAGCTCAGACGGATCCGATGATCTTTCTGAATCAGAGCCCTCTGAGCTTCAGCAGGCTGGAGACAGTGATCACAGCGACACCTTCTACGAGGGTCCCGCCTCGGCGGCGCCTTGGGAACCTGTGGGCACTGGGATGCAAGAGACAGCCAAGCCGCGGAATGACCACTGGGAGCTGCACGACATGCTGACCAACAACCAGGACTACATACAGATGATTCCGGAACTGTTCGACCAGTTACACGGAGCCACGTGGTTCACCAAGCTCGAGCTGCGCGGGACCATCGTGGAGGAGAGCATGAACATACACCAGACGGAGGACGTATGGAGGACGGCGTTCGGCCTGGATCCCCAGGAGACAGACAGCTACCGGCCCTTCGCGACCTGCCCGGACCCCCTGATCCCCCAGAGCACGGTGCACTGCATCCTCAAGGACATGCTGGGCTACTGCGTGCTCTCCTACGGGCACGACGTCCTGGTCTACTCCATGAGCCAGGAGGAGCACATGCAGCACATGCGCCAGGTCCTGGTGCGCTTCCGCCACCACAGCGTCTACTGCTCCCTGGACCGCAGCCAGTTCCACCTGCACACCGTCGAGTTCCTGGGGTTCGTCTTGAACCCCAAAGGGGTGCGGCTGAACAAGAGCATCGTCACCACCATCACGGGGTACCCGGTCCCCGGCTCTAAGAAGTCCCTGCGACACCTGATCGAGTTCATCCTGCCCTACCGCCACTTCGTGGACCGCTTCACGGTCATCCTGGAGCCCCTGGTGCGGCAGCTGCTGGGCGCCCAGCCCTTCTACTGGGGCGACGAGGAGCAGGAGGCCTTTGAGTGCCTGAAGCGGGCCTTCCGCAAGGCGCCCCTGCTGCACCACCCGAAGCCCCAGAACCCCTTCTACTTGGAGACGGGCGTCACGCCGACGGCCCTGCACGCCTCCCTCATCCAAGTGGACGACCAGACCGGCAAGAGCGTCTCCTGCGCCTTCTACTCCCGCAACATCTCCCCTCTCGAGGTCGACTACTCTCCCCTGGAGATGAAGATCCTGCCGATACGGGCTGCCTTCATGGTGTGGTGCCGCTACCTGGAGAACACCGAGGAGCCCATCATGATCCTTCTTAACACGGAGGATCTCACCTCTCTGAATAATGACAGGCTCACCGTACTTCTCCCGGGGCATTGGGTCTTCTTCTTCTCCCACTTCAACTTCGAGGTCATGGAGCGGCCCGAGCCCGACGGCGGCCGGCCCCTGCCGCCGGTGAGGACCCCCGGCCGCAGGCCCCTCCGGGCCCGCGCCGCCCCCCGGCCCTGCAGACGGCTCGACGCGGAGGGATCCCCCGGGGATCAGCCCCCGGAGTCCGGGGAGGAAGAGGAGACGGAAGACACCTCTACCCAGGAGGAGGCGGAAGAGCAGACCCTGCATCGGCGGTTCCTGGCGTGGGTCCCCGTGGACCAGATCCTCAGCCACCTGCTGGCCCACCTCAGCGTGGCCCAGATCAAGGCGGTGGTGCTGCACTTCTTCAGGGGCCTGCTCTTCTGGAAGAACACCCTGGCCGTGGCGGCCCTGCTGGTGATGCTGCGGATGAAGCAGCGCCTGCCGCTGCTGCCCGCGCCCGCCCTGGCCGTGGCGCGGCTGCCCGCCCGGCGCCTGGTCCTGGGCTCAGGCCCTGCTCACGGACCGCGGCCTCACCGCGGCCGTCACCCAGCTGCTGACCCAGATGCCCCCGTTCAGGGGCGTCGAGGCCGCCCCAGCCGCGCTGGGGGCCCTGCTGCCGCGGGCCTCGCGGGCCCTGCGCCTCCCGCCTCAGTTCTGGTTGACGCTGTGCCAGCGCTTCGCCTGTCCGCTTCGGCCCCGGCGAAGGTCCTCAGCCCCTGCTGCTCGGGAGCCGCCGGCTGGAGCTGCACGTCGTCGGCGGCGACGTCGTCTTGCGAGAAGCCCTGCAAGACGACCTGCAACGTTACCGTCAGAGTGGCCTGCATGACGGCCTGCAAGACACCTCGCAGGACGCGCAGGAGGACGACGTGCAGGAGGGCGGCCGGGCAGAGGTCGAGCCGGAGGTCGTGCCAGAAGAAGTGCCGGAGGTCGTGCCACAGGAAGTGCCTGAGGTCGCGCCGGAGAACAAGGAGGTGCCAGGGGACCAGGCGCAGGGGGACAACGCGCCAGGGGACAACGCGCAAGGGGACCAGGTGCAGGACGCCCCGGGCGCTGACCCCAGCCCCGCCATCCCGGATCCTCAGCAGGAGGCCCCGGTCGGAATCCTCAGCTTCCTGCACAGCCACCTGCGCGCCGCCCAGGAGCAGCCCCACCGGGCGCAGCAGGACCCGGCGGCCCGCAGCCTGGCCCACTTCCTGGCCATGATCTGCGCGGAGGCGCCGCTGCCCGTCCGGGGCCGGCAGCCCCGGGAGAGGGGGGACAGGGCGAGGCTGGAGGAGCTCCCCGAGGGCGAGAATGAGGATGAGCACGACCCCGAGCAGCAGTGAGAGGCCGGCTCTCCCGCCGAGAGCCCTCCCTCCTCGGCCCCCGACACCCGCAGCCTCTCCTCTCAGGCCCCGCGCGCCTACACCCGCTTTGCTCGAACCCAGCGCCGCCGTTCCCGCCGCTGCCGCCGCTGCCACCGCTCCTGCCCCCAGGGGAGCCCGCCCGAGAGGGGCAGTGACTTCTCCACCTCATCGACCAGCAACGTCATCGGTGCCCACAGACTAGCCAGTCCACAGGAACCCAGGGCCAGCCCAGGGCCACCCGCACGACCCCCCGTCTGAGTCCTCAGGTCCAGACCCATCGCTGGGGCTGCGGCCGGCCGCAGGAGACAGCAGTGATGAGCAGCGAATGACCCCATGACCCCAGGCCAGGTGACAAGCACAGCAGACTCAGCCAAGCAAGCAGATGCCAGAGACCCGCCCCCACGTGGCGGCGGGTGGCCGCTGGGTGCCATCCTGGGACACTGACCTCGGGTGCTCCACTGATTTCTTCTACCTCCAGCACCGGTGCTCCTGCCCCCCGGGCCGCCCCCGCCCCCGCCCCCGCCCTCTCGACGTCTCTTCTTCGTTTCTTCTTCTTCGAGTGTTCAGTGGTGCCTCCCGCACGCCACCCCCGCCACCCCCTGCGAAGCCGGCCACCCCCCAGTCCGGTCCAGCCCGCGCCACACTGACTGCCTGGCCCTGACTCTTGCCCCTTACCTGGATGGTGTGCTCCACGGGGCGGCCCGATGTACCAGCACTTACCGGGCTCACGGCCTCCAGAGGCCCCAGGACTCCCCAGGAGCCGGGGGGCTCCCCGCACCCCCCCCAAAACTGGTGGCTCGGGGGCCTCCAAGAGACACTGGGCACTCCAAGACCCCCGGCGTACCACGCCAGCCGCTGAGAATGCTCCCGCCAGACTGCTGCTTTCTGCCATGGGAAGGAGACCCTTCCCCACGCTTTTCCCCCCTTGCCTTCCCCAACCCCCAATAAAGCAGAATAAAAGATTCTCTGACTCTGTGGTCTGTTCTGAGGGTGGAGAGTGGGTGGTCAAGTGCAGTTGGGGGGAGGAAAGGGGAGATTGGGGGGCTGGGGTCTCCCTTGAAACAGGCCCTGCCTTGGTTGTGGGGACACTGAGAGCTGCCTCTTCTTGAGGGTCCCGAGCAGGGACCCCAGAATTCCAAGTGCAACCTCTGGCCTGGGCCTCCCTCCCACACGAGGAATGAGGGGTGGGCAGGCGGGGCTCGGCCCCTCGGCTCGGGATCTGAGGCCGGAGGAGCCCCAGCCTCACACCGGCCTGAAGATGGCAGAACAGCTCCTCTGGGGGCCCTGCCCTGGGGGTCAGGGGGGTCCCGAGAGAGCAAGGGCAGCAGAGCGGGGGGCACTGGCTCCCCCGGGGCTCACTCACACCACTGCCCTACACACACTGTCCCAGGGCCCCCACTGGCCTTGGGGTCCGGCCGCCCCCCTGGCAACAGCCTCAGACCTGGAAGTATGCCCCTGACCCCACCCCACTCCTGGCGTGACCCTGAACTTCAGCACAGCCAGGTGGGCCCTCTCAGCACCGGAGTCTGCCCGTGATGGCTGCCCTACGAGATCACCAACCGGACCTCAGGTTCAAAGGTCAGGAGCCTGACTTGGCATCCCCCTCACAAGCCTGCCGCCCCCGCCCCACCCTAAGGAAAGTCTGGGCCCCCTGAACCCAGCTGCTGTGCCCTGTGCTCCCCCTGGTCCCCAGGGGTGACTGGCTTTCACCCCCCTTCCCCGTCTGAGGCATCTACCCCTAGTGGCAGCACCAGGAGGTCATGGTCAGGACCTGCTGGTTCAGAGCCAGGGGCTCAGCTCTACCTGTGGGCCTTCCCCACCCCACTCCCCCGTCCTGGGCTGACTGGCTGGCTGCCCGCCCCTCTCGCCACCTCGGTTTCCTCGTCCGTCCAAGGGAAGGGCTGGGCTCAGCCTCTCTACCACCGCCCATGCGCGGAATTCCAGGGCCCCCTTATTCAGGGTAACCCCGGGGAGACCGAGGCTCAAAGAGCCTCGTGGCGGCCAAGGAGGACGGGAAACACGTCCAGGACCGGGGCCTCTCCTGCTGGCCTCCACCCTCTGCCCCGGGCCACTCCGCCCCACTGCCTCCACCCTACGCAACTGTGGCCCCCGGCCCAGGGAGCAGCCCTGCAAACAGTCGGCCTCACGGCAGCCCCAGGAGCCCCGGGCGCCACGTCTGTCTGTCTGTCTGACCACCCCCCCTGCCCGACAGTGGCCCCAACAGGCCGTGGGCAGGCCCTGAGCTGCAGCAACCCCACTTGAGTTAGTGGCCCCAGCACCAGCTCAGCTCGCTGGGTGGCCCTGGCCGGAGCTGTCCTGTCCTCAGGCCGGTTTCCCGTCCTCAGGTAGGGGGGTGTGGTCAGAGGGAGGGGCAGCTTCAGGGGCCACAAGACACAGTCTCCAGGGGCCCCTGGTTCCTAAAGTCCCGTCTGTCCCCAGGTGACACTCATCCAGGCCCCCAAATCTCTTGGGGTGAATGCTCCTGGGCGAGAGCCTGGGGTCATGGCAGGGGAGGCCACTTGCGGGGCCGGTCCCTGGTTCAGGCTGCCCCCGGGGCTTCCACAAGCGGCCCCCCAGGGCAACCCTGTGTGCCTGCTTGCTACGAGCTGCCCTGGGCGACTGGGAGTGGGTGGGCGACCCCTCGAGCCCCCAGCGTGGGTGGAGGGCCCACAGGACAGCCTCTCAGCGAGCGCCAAAGGGAGAACTTGCCGCCGACAGCCCTGTCCTTCAGCAGGGGCACCAGCACCCATGCGGGCGCCATGTTTCCATGGTGACACGCACACACACGGGCACAGGTGCACGTGCTCACAGGCGGAGCCGAGGGGCTGCGGCACAACAGTGGCCACTGCCTCCCACCTTGGCGGCCAGCGGTGCCCTGGCCTCCCCGGGCCCCAGCCCCAGTCTAGCCACGGGGGGCTTCACCCCCATTCACTGAGAAGCTAGGCAGCCCCCCGGCGGGGGAGGTCTGCTGACAAGGCAAAGACGTCGGGTGATGAGACCCCCACCTTCTCAAAAAAGTTAAAAAAGGCATATACAAACCTTTTTCCTCCTGAAACAACACAAAGAAAGGAAAAAGAGAGAGAGAGAGAGAGTTAGTATTAAGTGACATGCTGTGTTATGACATGATGGCGAACACCAAAAACTAGGAACTTCCGACCAGCGCGTGCTTGCTCTGGGCAGCAGATGACTGGCGCGCACACACACGCGGGCGCGCACACACACACACACACACACACGCGTGTGGCCACGCCAACACATGCCAGAATGTATCAGGGCCCACCTCCCCTCCCCCCAGACCCCTGGCGTTCACCAAGCTGTGACACCATTCAAGGGACCAGGGGGACCCCTGAGTTCCACCCCAGGTGGAGCTGCCCCCTGTCTCCCACCTGTAGCCCACCACCATGGCCCCCTCCAGGCCTGGGCCCGGTTTGGGGACCGGCACCAGCGCACGCACCCGCAGGCAGCTGATGGTACTCACCACGCAGGTCCGGGTCCGCCCATCCCGCCTGCAGGTGGCTGCGGGGCCACACAGGGGCCCCGACACCCGCCCCCATGAGAGAGTGGGACAAGAACTGCGGGAGCAGCGTGGATCCCCACCCCACGGGAGAGCGGGGAAGGCCACCCACAGAGCCCACTGTGCCCCGCCCCCACAGCTGCCCCCCAGGACCCTGCTGCGGGCCCACCAGCATCACCCCGACCCCTGACAGGGTCTTCCAGAACAAACGGGGCATTTGGGTCTGAAATGCCTTCAACCTCAGATGCCGCCCAGCCACCCAGTCAACCGAACCCAGGCCTGGGCGGGAGGTCAGTTTAGCTGGACAGACAGACGCAGCCAGAGAAGAAGAGAGGGCGGTGGGGTGTGGCCAACCTCGGGGGGCGGGGCCCCTTGCCGGGCAGAGGCAGGAAGAGGCGCGGCCCTGGTGCTGACACCTGCCCACCGAGCAGTTCCCACAGAGAACTGTGGGCGCTCCTGGAGCGTGCAGGCTGGGCCCCAGGCCCCCCATCTCGGGCATGGCGCACCTCGAGTCCGTGTGTCACACACTGACCACTCCTGGAGCTCTCATCTCTGTCAACGGGCATCCCTGAGCGGGATGAAGGCCTGTCCCGGGCTGATACCCGCCCAGAGTGGAACCTCCCCTGTCACGCACGTCTTGCGCCAGCCCGCTCGCCCAGCCAGTGCGCACGCCACACACTCCCACCCGCCCGTGTTCCAGCTGCGCCCTCCTCAGGAACGTGCTCCGGACTCAACAACCACCTCCCGATGCCGTGAAGAACAGACGGGGCAAAGGTGGGGGGGAGGGGTAAGGAGGGGGCAGGAGCAGGGAGAGCGGGGATGGGTTGGCAGGCGGGAAAGTGGGAGGAGCCATCGTCCCCCCTGTCCTACCTGACGGCCCCCCCCTCCGCCTGCCCCCCACATGTGCGCCTGGGCTGGCTGCGAGGCTGGTTAGTGGGTTAATGATGCCACTAGCACGGGGGCCTACAAGGGGCACCTCCCACCCTCCTCCGAGTGAGTGAAGGCCACTCACTGGTCTAGCACCCTTGGGTACCCAGTCCCGGGAGGGCTGGACATGAGCAAAACCAGGGAGAGTTTCCCCCCGGCAGGCACGAGGGAGGGGGCCCCGACGGAGGAATCCTGGGGAAGCTGGGCATGGCTGGCTCCGGACTGGGTCCAAGGAGAGAGGAAGTAGCCGCCTGTGAGGGCCCTCAGCCTCCTGGTCACGAAAGAGTCCTGGGGAGAGGCTAAGGCCCCTCAAGGAGACCCTCCTCCTGTGGCGGCGAGCGGTCGGCCTGCTCTGTCCTGAGCCCTGCCCCATAGTCCTGGGATCCGCAGGCACGGTCCCCCCAGCACCTGCCCCGCCGTCCTGGGAGCTGGGTCCCCTCAGAGCTCTCTCTGCGGAAGCACAGCACAGCCCCACCAGTGGGAGAAGCCCCAGACGGGCCCTGACCCACGTCTGGCCCGCCTGCTCCTGGCCACCAAGTCAGAGGGTGGCCCCGGGCCCAGCCCTGGGGAGTGTCCCACTGGGGGCCTCGCTTTGCCCTCCGACGATGGGTTCTCAGAGATGGCCCAGCCCCAGACACCCCCTCCAGGACCTCGGGGAGCTGCAGAGAGCAAGAGAAAAGCATGCTGGGAAGAGGCTGGCAGGGCAGCGCAAGCTTGAGGACGCGCCCCGTGCAGCCAGCGGTGCAGAGGAGGGTCCGGGGCTGCGCTGATTGAAGGGGATGAAGAAAGGCATCATCTAGGCGCTGGGTAACTGGGCATCAACTCCTGGATGAAGCCGTTCTCACCCCCCACTTACGGACGGTGGCCGCGACCCTCCTCCGGGACGTGCAGTGCAAGCGCAGGGGCGGCAGGCGGGACGCCCGCCGCTAGCGTTAGAGCGGCAACAGCAGGGGACAGCCAGCCCAGGGTCACAGCCCGCTCTGGGGGACACGTGGTGCGGGAGGAGCTCAGTGAGACACACGGGTGGCAGGGGAGCTCAGTGCGACGCCCAAGTGAGAGGCCCGGTGAGGCTCAGGCACCAGGGGTGGAGAAAGGGCCTGACAGGGGATGGGAGTGAGTGCAGGCACAGGAGTGGGAGCGGGGCTCAGGGTGACACATGGGTGGGGAGGGACCTGCTGTGACACGCAGATGAGGGAGAGGCTCAGTGTGACACAGGAGTGGGGGGTTCCGTGTGACACATGGGTGGGGGAGAGGTTCAGTGTGACACATGGGTGGGGAAGAGGTTCAGTGTGACACATGGGTGGGGAAGAGGTTCAGTGTGACACATGGGTGGGGAAGAGGTTCAGTGTGACACATGGGTGGGGAAGGGCTTGCTGTGACACACAGATGAGGGAGAGGCTCAGTGTGACACAGGAGTGGGGGGTTCCGTGTGACACAGGAGTGGGGGGTTCCGTGTGACACAGGAGTGGGGGGTTCCGTGTGACACATAGGTGGGGAAGAGGTTCAGTGTGACACATGTGTGAGGGAGGGGCCATGTGTGAACATCAGTGAGTGAGGGGCTCAGTGTGACAACATGTAATGGAGGGGCTCAGTGTGACACAACAGAAAGGGAGAGGCTCCATGTCACACACATGAAGGGGAGGGGCTTAGTGTGACACATAAGTAAATGAGGAGCTCAGAGTGACACATGAGTAAGAGAGGGGCTCAGAGTGACACATGAGTGAGGGAGGGGATCAGTGTGACACACTTGTAAGGGAGGGGCTTACTTATGTGACACCTAAGTACGGCAGGATCTCAGAGTGACACATGAGTGAGGGAGGAGGCCCGTGTGACACCTGAGTAAGGGAGGGGCACAGAGTAACACAATAAGCAAGAAGGGGTTCGGTGTGACACATGAGTAAGGGTTGGTCTCAGTGTGACACAGGAGTGAAGAAGAGGCTCACTGTGAACATGAGTGAGGGAGGGCTCAGAGTGACACACGTGTAAAGGAGGGGATTAGTGAGACACATGAGTGAGGGAGGGGCTCCGTGTGACACACATGTAAGGAGGGGCACAGAGTGACGCATGAATAAGGGAGGGGCTCAGTGTGACACGCATGTAAGAGAGCAGCTTAGTGTGACACATGAGTACGGGAGGGGCTCGGTGTGACACCTGAGTAAGGAGAAGATCAGTGTGACACAAGTGTAAGGGAGTGCTGAGTGTGACACACATGTAAGGGAGGGGCTCAGAGTGACACATGAGGGAGGGGATTGGTGTGACACAGGAGTGAAGAAGAGGCTCACTGTGAACATGAGTGAGGGAGGGGCTCAGAGTGACACACGTGTAAAGGAGGGGATTAGTGACACATCAGTGAGGGAGAAGCTCAGAGTGACACAGTGAGTGGGGGAGGGGTTCAGTGTGACACATGTGGGAGGTAAGAGGTCAAGATGATACATGAGTAAGGGAGGGGCTCAGTGTGACACACGAGTGAGGACAGGACTCGGTGTGACACACTAGTAAGGGGGGGCTCAGCGTGAACACGAGTGAGGTACAGGCTCAGAGTGACAAACGAGTGAGCGGGAGCCTCAGTGTGCACACAAGTAGGGGAGGGGCTCCGTGTGGCCCATGAGTAAGGGAGAAGCTCAGTGTGACTCACGTGTAAGGGAGGGGCTTAGTGTTACACATCAGTGAGGGGGGCTCAGTGTGCACGAGTGAGTGTTCGGCTCAGTGTGACACACGTGTAATGGAGGGGCTCAGTGTGACACACGTGTAAGGGTTCGGAGTAGTGTGACACATGAGTGATGGTTGGGCTCAAGAGTGACAAACGAGTGAGCGGGGGTCTCAGTGTGCCACACCAGTAAGAGATGGGCTCAGCGTGACACATGAACAAGGGAGGGGCCAAGTGTGACCCATGGGTAAGGGAGGGGCTCAGTGTGACACACAAGTGAGGACAGTGCTCAGAGTGAACATGAGTGAGGAGGGGCTCAGTGTGACACATGAGTGGGGGAGAGGTTCAGTGTGACACATGAGTGGGGAAGAGGCTCAGTGTGACACATGAGAGAGGGAAGGGCTCAGAGTGACACTTGAGTGAGGAAGGGGCTCAGTGTGACACATCAGAAAGGGAGAGGCTCCATGTGACACACATGGAAGGGAGGGGCTTAGTGTGACACATAAGTAAATGAGGAGCTCAGAGTGACACATGAGTAAGAGAGGGGCTCAGAGTGACACAAGAGTGAGGGAGTGCTGAGTGTGACACAAGTGTAAGGGAGGGGCTCAGTGTGACACATGATTAAGGGTTGGTCTCAGTGTGACACAGGAGTGAAGAAGAGGCTCACTGTGAACATGAGTGAGGGAGGGCTCAGAGTGACACACGTGTAAAGGAGGGGATTAGTAAGACACATGAGTGAGGCAGGGGCTCAGTGTGACAAGTGTAAGGGAGACTCATGTGTGACACACATGTAAGGGAGGGGCACTAGAGTAACACATGAATAAGGGACGGGCTCAGAGTGACACATAAGAGAGGGAGGAACTCACTGTGACACACGTGTAAGAGAGCAGCTTAGTGTGACACATGAGTACAGGAGGGGCTCGGTGTGACACCTGAGTAAGGGAGAAGATCAGTGTGACACAAGTGTAAGGGAGTGCTGAGTGTGACACACATGTAAGGGAGGGGCTCAGTGACACATGAGGGAGAGAGGAACTCAGTGTGACACATGTGGGAGGTAAGAGGTCAATATGATACATGACCGAGGGAGGGACTCAGTGTGACACACGAGTGAGAAAGGACCTCAGTGTGACACACGTGTAAGGGGGAGGCTCAGAGTGAACATAAGTAAGGCAGGGGCTTAGTGTGGCTCAGTAAGGAAGGGAGGAGCTCAGTGACACGTGAGTGAGCAAGGGGCTCAGTGTGAACGCGAGTAAGGGAGGGGTTAGTGTGACGCATGAGTGAAGAAGGGACTCAGCGTGACACGCGTGTAAGGGAGGGGCTCAGTGTGACCTACTTGAAGGAGAGGCTTAGTTACTTCAGGGTCCTGAGAGTGACTCTGACGCTCAGGACCATCCCAGGGCTGCAGCCCCCCCCACGGGGGCAATGGCCACGCTGGTGTGAAGCTGGGGCACCAGGGGGGCCCCCTCGCCCCTGGTCCCGCGGCAGTCCACACACACCACACAGACACTGACTCCCCGCCGGACAGATGGGGCTGCTCCCCCACCCTGACCATCACAGAGTTCCAGCGCCACAGCTGGGGTTCCCAACGCACAACCCCGAAACACCTCACAAAACCAAGGTCCCTAAAACGGAGTCCACCCCATCCTTGAAGGGGGCCTCCAAGGCATCTGAGCCATCATCACATACCACAAGCTCATGTCCCCTGCCCCCCAAAACATCCACAGGGTCTTCTTCATGTACACACCAGGGGGTCCCGGAGCTCCCCGGGACCTACAGGCTGCACACTAGACACTCGACCACCAACTCCTGGCCACGCAAAGACACTGAAGCAGCAGACTCAGCGCCATCACGGCCCCCATCATTCTGGGGAGCCAAAGCGCACCGTAGCGGCCCAGAGGAGCCAGAACGTGCCTCGGGTTCACACGGGAGTCGGTTTTGCTCCACAAAGCACTCGCTGCCTGCTCCACCGCTCCCTGACTGCAGCACCCCAGGGGCAGGGCAGCTCCACCCCAGGGCAGCCCGCCCTCTCTCCCCCGCAGCCCCCCCAGCCTCCGCCCCACACGCCTGCTCTCCAGCCCTGCCTTACACCCCCCTGCAGGGCGGCGCCAGGAGAAGTGAAGGCCCGCCTCCCCCACCACTTCCTCACTCACTCATTCATTCATTCATTCATTCATTCCAACTTTGGTGGAAAGAACACAAAGTCTGGCCCTTCACCCATTGGAGTTCTGACATGTGACATCCAGGGGACCCGTCTGAGCACCAGTTTTACCATCTGGACAAAGCAAAGATGCGAGCAACATCCAAGGGTCCAGGTAGGATGAGGTGACCGCTAACGAAGGGACAGGAAGGAGGCTGGCCCGGACAATGGGGTGCAGAGTGGGCGGAGCCAGGGCTCAGGGAGGGGCAGGAAGTGCGCCAGGGGCCTGGGAGAGGGGCCCCCCCCCCGTGAGAACTCGGGGAGGGACTGGGCACCTCCTGGCACCATTTCTGAGGTGTCAGTCACAGCCACCAGTGGGGAGGGGCAAGGGCACACGGAACCTCTTCTTCCAGGCCCCCCTCGGCAGGACCCGGGCAGAGCACCCCGCAGCCCCCACAAAGCAGTCCGATGCCCCGACTCTGCCCCGCCTCCCCGGGCGCCCCGGCCCAGGCCCTCTGCCGTCCGCCGGCCGGTGTCCGTCTCCCCGCAGCGTGCACTTTCGCGGGCCGCGTCCGCTTCCTCGATGCCTGGCGCAGGGCCTGGCACACAGTAGACCTTCACCGGATGTGCAAACGAATGAATGAAAGCCTACCATGTACAAGGCCCTGGAGGCCAGAGGAGCCTGGAGCCAGGACGATGGAGGCGAGGCAGATGAGGGTGATGGCCGGGTCCGCAGGGATGCAGGGATGGAGGTGAGATGCTGTGCCCGGGGCGACAGAGGTCAGGCAGGGGGGGTGGGGGGGGAGCCCGGGTGGACCCGCCCACAGGAGAGGAGGGGCCAGGCCCTGGCACGCTGGACAGTTGCAGGTGACAGGAAGCAGTGCTGGGTGATGGGAGCCATGAGGATGGAGCCTGTGGGGAGCGGCATGCGTGAAATGGACCCCCTGAAGACGAGAGCGGGAGGAGGAGGAGCCCAGGACCCACAGGCAGGACCTGGAAATCTCTGAGGGCCCAGGAGGGACATGGGAAGGCCCCTTGAAGGCCACGGCCCCTCCGGCACGCCCCCGCCCCGTCTCCTTGCACCCCCAGAACACCCACCGTGTGTGGGGGCAGTGAGGAGAACATCACCAAGCCTGAGGTGAGAACCGTGCCACCCAGGAGCAGCGGCTGCCCCAGAACAGGGGCCCACAAGCCTTCTTCCTTGCACACCCCCTAAAGCAGTTTCGGAAAGCCACCTACCCCCCCACACACAGCCCATGTTCTAATTAGCAACACGATGCTCACACCAAGCTTAAAGACTGGTGAGGATGTAACCGGCACATCAAAGAACATGTATGTAACATGCACACATCTTTGTCATGGACACCTGTCGGCCTCAGTGGCAAACGAAGCTTGCTCGACGGGTCCACTCCGAACGCACTGGCGGACCCACCAGGCACAAAGTCTGATGCCATTTTGGCACTTTTCAATCCGAGTCACCGCGTGCCTATGCATCCGTCATGAGGACACACAGCGCCCTCTGGATTCCGAATCTCAGGTAGATGCTCACCTGGGTGGTCGAGGGGGCGGGACACCACAGGACACGGCGGGGACTGACCTGCGCGGGCCGAGCACACTGGCGTCCTCCCATCTGAGGCTCCATCGAGGGTGTGGCACAGCCGCCGAGGTCTGGTCCTGAGGTCCCCGGCCAGCGCCGCCCGGTGGCAGACACCAGGGGCGGCGTCTGGGGAGGCTGGGGAGGCCGCGGAGGCTGGGCGCCCAGCCACACCGTGCTCAACCCACTCTTGCCCCTCCTCCACGAGGTGGCTCGGGGTCTGTCCAGGAGCTGGGGTCTAAAAGCTGGGGGACAGGGGACTGGCCAGAACCCCAGGCGAGGGGGAAGGAGTTGGGGGGTTTGAAGGGGGGCTAGTCAAAACCCCAGGCAAGGGGGTTGGAGCTGGGGGTTGGGGGGGCTGGTCAAAACCCCAGGCGAGGGGGCAGAAGTTGGGGGGTCTGGGAGGGGGGCTAGTCAAAACCCCAGGCAAGGGGGTTGGAGCTGGGGGTTGGGGGGGCTGGTCAAAACCCCAGGCGAGGGGGTTGGAGCTGGGGGTTGGGGGGGCTGGTCAAAACCCCAGGCAAGGGGGTTGGAGCTGGGGTTCTGGGAGGGGGGCTGGTCAAAACCCCAGGCGAGGGGGTTGGAGCTGGGGGTCTGGGAGGGGGGCTGGTCAAAACCTCAGGTGAGGAGGTTGGAGCTGGGGGGTTGGGGGAGCTGGTCAAACCCCAGGCGAGGGGTAGGAGTGGGGGCGCTGAGGGGGGAAGGCTGCACTCCCGGGCACAGGGGGAGCAACTGGATGGGTGGAGCGGGCTGAGCCGGTGGAGGAGTGTCAGCCGCGCCAGGGGCGAGGTCCCCACCTGGGGTGGCAGTGCCGAGAAGCGGCAATGGGGGGACGGTGAAGGGCGGGGGCTTGGGGGCTGAGGCTGCTGCTCTTCTACCCACTGTGGCAGAACCAGGCCCACCCACGGGCTCGTGGCCAAAGCTCTGAGGGGCCTGTGGCAGGGGCGCCTGCGGGCAGTGTCACGTGGACGTGAAATCCACAGCGGGCATCTGGGGCCAAGGAGAGACCACTGTCTCTCACCTCCATGCACGCGCCAACATCTGTCTCCCTCGCACGCCCACACTGGCACACGCCAGCACACGCATGCCCACTCACACAGTATGCACACACACACACACACACACCAAGGCACACACACAGGTACATGAGCACACGTGCACATACATGCACACACATGTACACACAGGCTGCATGGGCATGCATACACATGCACACACTCATGTATGCACACGTGCACACACACACACACACAAGCGTGTGAAGGCAGTCACAGGCACACGTGCACCCCCAGGCCGGGGCCCCTGCACACTGAGCCCTCCCCGGGCTGCACTAACACCTGAGCTGAGCCTGGTACCGTCCCGAGCACCCACACGGGGCGCCTAGCTGGTGGCAGGGTCCCAACTAAACCCCTGCCCAGGGTCCCAGGTGGTGGAGACCCCCGGGAAGCAGCACGCTGGCAGGTGACGGGTGCAGGCTGCCCGGGGGGTTGGGCTAAGGCCTGGCCCTTGGGGTCCTAGTCCATCCTCAGTATCTGGAAGGAAGCAAGGTCCAGCCTGGGCAATAATCCCAGAGGGCCAGGTCTGGGGTGTGTACGCTGGGGGGCTTTCCTCCCAGCCTGCTTGGTCTGCTCATCCTGCGCGCCGAGGCCCCAGCCACGGTGTCACGGCAAAGGCGCCTCTGACCCCGGAGGGCGGGCACCAGGCCTCATGGACAGTGAGTGCACCCAGGAACAGCCTCCGCCCCTCTGCAAGCCCAGCCCCACCCCGACCTGGGGGCACCCACGCGTACCCAGCCCACAGCCAGGCACACCTCCACTCAGTCCTCCTTCCGGCACCAGCCAGCACCAAGCAAACAGATAAAGTGCTTTGTAAAGTGCAGGTATATAGGTAGTCTTCCGCAAGACCCTGCCAGCCCCCGCCCCAGCCCGCCCTGCCCGCCCGGCCCACCCGGCCCGCCCCAGGGCGCTTTGGGAGCCCCTCGGCTGCAGGGGGGCCAATGGGCACCACTACGGGCCCTACGCTGACACCACAGCAGCAGCCCCTGGAATCGGGTCTTTCCCGCTATCCCAGCAGCCCAACAAAGGTCTCCCAGGGGTGGGAGGGTGCCCTCCCCTGCCAGGGAATCTAGTGATGTCTGGCGTGCACTGGGCGTGCTCTCGGGGCCGGTGGGCTGCTGTCCCGCTCCCCCTGCACTGCCCGCCCGTCCGTCCTCCCCCAGCCCGCCTGCCCCCAGCCCGCCTGCCCAGGGTGGGCCTGGCCTCCGCAGATGGACCACCCTCCTGGGAGGCCTTACCTGAGAGCTGGGTGCGCGGGGTGGGCACTGCTGGGGCACAGCCCCCCCGGGGACGCCGAGCACAGCCCTCCACCAGCCCTCCACGTGAGGGGTCTGCTCCCGTCTCCGTGATGCGGCCACTGGCAAAGAGAAGGGAAGAGTTACTGCAGTCCGGGAGGGCCGGAGGCCAGGGTGACTCCATCCCCTGCATCCTCTTCGGGCTGAGCTGGGGGTGTCGGTGAACTCTGGAGCTTCGCTGGTGCCCCCCGCCCCAGGAAGGAAGAAGGCTAGGACCTCCTCCCCCTGGGTGACCCCCACCGCCCTGCCCACTTGGCCATTTGGCCCATAGGGCACCTCTTGAGCAGGGACTCCCCGCCCACCCGGAGGACGACCCCCAACAAGCAGGAAGACAACGTACGTGGCAGGGAACCGCAGGCTCTGAGGGCCAGTCGGACACACACTGTTGCTGGGCCTGCTCCCCTGGCTTCCAGGACGGGGCTCCTCGCGGACCATCCTCCGCGTCCTCGGGTCGGGTCTCCGGCGGCTCCAGGGCCGGGCTCCTGGCTGTTGGCCAACGGGCGGCAGCAGCAGCAGCGGTGACTCTGCCCACAGGGGCGGGAGGGCTGGAGCGAAGCTGTCCTGCTTCCGCCGTCCTGATGGATGCCGTCCTGATGGACACCGTCCTGATGGATGCCGTCGTGATGGATGCCGTCGTGATGGATGCCTGCAGGCCAGGGCCCTGCCCGCTGGGCTCTCCCAGCTGGGCTCTCGGTACAGTCTCGGGCTGTGTGTCACAGGGTCTAGCGGCATGGCCTCCAGAGAGAGGTCCGGGCTCGGGCACGTGGGAAGCCAACCCATCTTCTCTCAGCCTCAGTGTCCTCATCTGTCCACTGGGGGAGCTGGTGAGGGGGCCACCGTGGGCCCCCGCTGGAACGTCAGGTAGCACCATTTGCAACTTGGCGGGGGTGGGCAGGTGCTGAATCGCCTTCATCTCTGTCCCCAGAGCCCCGGCACAATGCCTGCCACACTCCAGCGACATCTTTGAGCTCAGGGACCTTCCCAGGACGGGCTGTGTGATACCCTCTGAGCCACCTCGATCACGTCCGGCCGGTGCCCAGTGCTCTGGAGGCTGCTGTCCATCCCTCCTGCCACCCCTGGGCTCCCCCCGGGAGCCTGTCTGATGCCCCCGGGGAGCCGCTTCCACATGTTCTCCGCTGACACTCCAGGCCTGGCTCGCCCGCCGTGCATCTGGCTTCAGACTTTGTTGTCGGGGTTTCTAGGAAATCAGTGATGAGTGATTCTAGTAATTGTTTGTTCTTGGAACGCTCCTAAAAATAACTCGGTCAAACGAGGGCAGGGCTGGGCTGGGGCCGTCCTCCGAAACGGTGCTCCTCCCTTCCGTCCGAGGCCTCGAGTTCCAATTACTCATGAAAGAAGTTCTTGTGTGCCTCGTCCCACATTCTAATGAGCTTCCAGGAAATATCACCAACATGATGTTGGCATCGACGACACATGTTTTTTCAAAAGCTCTAGCTCGCTGCTCCCTTCCCCTGCAGACTCCAGCTGCATAGAACCTGCCAGTCTCTGGTACACGGTACTGCAGCCGTGTCTCAGTGCCGCAGCCGAGGGCATCGGGCCCCAGAGCCACCAAGTCTAGCGGGTTCGAGTCAGCACACCCAGAGTAACGCTCAGCAGTCTCTCCTCCTCCCACAGGCCAAACTTCGCCTCTGTCAACCCAAGACACTCTCAGGGTTTCCAAGCCAGTCCGTATTTGTGGCCTTCTTTCTTTGTCACCACCTCTGTCCAGCTCAGTCAAGAGTCTGGTGCCGACCAAGTTCCTGAAGGACCACAGCTACGGTCCAGGTGCTCAGGGTCCCAGCCCACGATGCAGCTGCATCTGCACAGCTGCCATCTGGTCCCCATGTGTCAGGGGCGAGGAGCCTCCTTGGCCGCCCAGCTCATCTCCGTGTCCGTCATGATGGCCCAGCCCTGCCCCAGTCCCAAGCTCAATGAGCTTCTGTTGCTGGAAAGAGGCAACCAGGTCTGACCGGCCTCCAGGCTGCCGCTTCACACCGGGCTGGCTAGTGGGCATTTAACACCTTCCCCTGGCAGAGGAGCTAAGCCGCAGAAATGAGCTTGGGTTGCATTCCAGCGTCCAGCCAACTTGGCAGCCCCACGGGTCAAGGCTGGGGTATGGCCAGACGCGAGTCCAGCGCAGCTCAAAGGCATAAAACAGTCCTTTGCTGCAGAGGTAGGCGCGCCTGGGCAGGCTTTGTCGGCGGGGCCTTGCCCGCAGTCCATGATTTCTGCACCGTGCTCTTCCTGACACCCTTCCTCCTCCTGACAGCGGTCCCCGCTCCCCATCGCCCTTGGAGCATCTGCACCCCTGCATCTCCCAGATGCTGCCTCCGATGCTGCCAGTGAGGAGGGCTGCAGGCACTGTGGGTGGGGAGCAGCCTCCTGTGCCAACTCGACTCGCGTGGCAAACCTCAGACTAATCTGGCCCCGCCCGGCCAGCCCGTGGCGTTGAGGTTGCCTCACCACACTGGCATGCTGGAGCACCACCACAAGCTGGAGCTGGGATCTTGACTCTAGAGGAGCGAGAGGATCCCTCGTTGTGAACATCCGAGTTTCCATGAAGGCTGTGCCTGGGATCGTGACTCTGGATCATCTAAAACAATCTTCATCGTCGACACCTGAGCTTCAGTGGAGGCTACAACAGAGTTCTCAGCTCCGGAACATCGGATGGACCCTCATTGTAGACGTCAGAGATTCGCCGGAGACTGGAGGTGGGGTCTCAGTTCTGGACATCAAGAGGGCCACTCAGCAGGGACATCTGAGGCTCATTGGAAGCTGGAGCTGCAGTCTCACTTCTGGAACATCAAGAGGGTCCCTCATCATGGACATCTGAGCCTCTTTGGAAGCTGGAACTGCAGTCTCTGTTCTGGAACATCAAGAGTCCGACTCATTATAAACATCTAAGGTTCATCAGGGGCTGGAGCTGCAGTCCCACTTCTGGAACACCAAGAGGGCCACTCATGATGGACATCTGAGCCTCTTTGGTGGCTGGAGATGCAGTCTCTGTTCTGGGACATCAAGAGGGCCACTCAGCATAGACATCTGAGGCTCACTGGAAGCTGGAGCTGCAGTCTCTGTTCTAGAACATCAAGAAGGTCCCTCATCATGGACATCTGAGCCTCTTTGGTGGCTGGAGCTGCAGTCTCACTTCTGGGACATCAAGAGTCCAACTCATTATAGACATCTAAGGTTCACCAGAGGCTGGAGGTGCAGTCTCACTTCTGGGACATCAACAAGGTCCCTCATTATAGACATCTGAGCCTCTTTGGAGGCTGGAGCTGCAGTCTCACTTCTGGGACATCAAGAGGGCCACTCAGCATGGACATCTGAGGCTCATTGGAAGCTGGAGCTGCAGTCTCAGTTCTGGGACATCAAGAGTCCAACTCATTATAGACATCTAAGGCTCATCAGAGGCTAGAGCTGAGGATTCAGTTCTGGGACACCAAGAGGGCCCCTCATCATGGACATCTGAGCCTCTTTGGTGGCTGGAGCTGCAGTCTCAGTTCTGGGACATCAAGAGGGCCCCTCATCATGGACATCTGAGCCTCTTTGGAAGCTGGAGCTGCAGTCTCTGTTCTGGAACATCAAGAGTCCGACTCATTATAAACATCTAAGGTTCATCAGGGGCTGGAGCTGCAGTCCCACTTCTGGAACACCAAGAGGGCCACTCATGATGGACATCTGAGCCTCTTTGGTGGCTGGAGATGCAGTCTCTGTTCTGGGACATCAAGAGGGCCACTCAGCATGGACATCTGAGCCTCTTTGGAAGCTGGAGATGCAGTCTCTGTTCTGGGACATCAAGAGGGCCACTCAGCATGGACATCTGAGGCTCACTGGAAGCTGGAGCTGCAGTCTCTGTTCTAGAACATCAAGAAGGTCCCTCGTCATGGACATCTGAGCCTCTTTGGTGGCTGGAGCTGCAGTCTCAGTTCTGGGACATCAAGAGGGCCACTCATGATGGACATCTGAGCTTCATCAGAGGCTGGAGCTGCAGTCTCAGTTCTGGGACATCAAGAGGGCCACTCATGATGGACATCTGAGGCTCATTGGAAGCTGGAGCTGCAGTCTCAGTTCTAGGACATCAAGAGGGCCACTCAGCATGGACATCTGAGGCTCACTGGAAGCTGGAGCTGCAGTCTCAGTTCTGGGACATCAAGAGTCCAACTCATTATAGACATCTAAGGCTCATCAGAGGCTAGAGCTGAGGATTCAGTTCTGGGACACCAAGAGGGCCCCTCATCATGGACATCTGAGCCTCTTTGGTGGCTGGAGCTGCAGTCTCTGTTCTGGAACATCAAGAGGGCCACTCAGCATGGACATCTGAGGCTCACTGGAAGCTGGAGCTGCAGTCTCACTTCTGGGACATCAAGAGTCCCACTCATCTCAGATATCTGAGCCTCATCAGAGCGAGGAGCTGGGTGTCAGCTCTGGAGCATCAAGAGGGCCCCTCAGCACGGACGGGGGAGCCTCTTTACAGGCTGGCTCTGGAGTCTCAGCTCTGAACTTCACAAGGCCCACTCATCACAGGCAATGGAGCTTCATTCAGTGCTAGAGCTGGGGTGTCAGCTCTGGACAATTGATGGGCCCCTCATTCTGGAATGCTCAGCTTCATCAGAGGCCGGGGCTATGGCCATCATACACATGACTCTCTGGGACTGCTGGCTGGGCATGGCGTGATCTGTGTGGGACATGGTGTGAAGGCCTCCTCCTGCTAATCTCGCTGCTGCCTGACCATCACTCAGCACCGTCCAGGTCTCTGTCTCCGTCGGAGACTGGAGGCAGGTCTCCTGCGCCAGACATCGCCACAGTTCTCCGGTGGTTCTTTATCTTCAAGAAGTAGCCACGCTCAGCTCCATGCGGTAATGTCTGGACTCACTTTTATTTCTCTTGAGGTACCTCAATGGGAGGAGGGAGAAAAGAGGCAGGGAAAGAAGAAAGAAAAAGAGAAGGAAGAGCAAGGAGGGAAAAGGAGGAAAAGAGAGGAAGGGGGGAAAGGTGGCGGTGGCAGTGGCTTTGACGCTGACAGTGGCAATGGTGGCCGTCAGCGCTTCCTTCCCACGGGTTGCGTGTCCAGCTGATGCGCTCCAGTGATGCCAGTGGGGCCAGCCCGAAGACCCCGTGTGGATGAGGATCAGAAGCTCTCCACCCTTGCTCCTTCAGCCCCCCTCGGCCCCAGCCACACACTGCTGGCCGACAGCTGGCGAGCCCGGAGCTACTCTCGGGACCCCTGCCACGCAGCAGGCACGTCGGAGGCTGGGCCAGTGGGGCCCCCAGGGCCCTCCTCAGTGACCATCTCATAGAATGAGTGCGGGCCCAGCGTCACAGACAGGCCGGACCTGCTTGGCTACCCGCTTGCCATCAGTTCAAGAACCACAAGTGGTTGGCCAGGGCCCTGCCATGACTCTGGGAATGTGTGAGGAGGGGGGCGAGGGGTCACGGACCCAGGGTCAGCCCCAGGGGGCTGCAGAAGCCAGGGCAGTGAGCGCCTCTCAGGCTTCCTCCGCCCCCCGTGCACCCCTCCTCTCTGGAAGGAACCCTGTACCCACCACCACTAGGAGGGGACGAGCTGGACTCGTTCATCCAAATGCACACGAGTCTCGGGCCCTTCACAAGGCCAGCCCTGCTCGAGGACACCCTACCGCTCAGCGCCGGATGGACAGGGGACGAGGCAGAGACCGGAGTGGACGCCCCTGCCCCTCCCCTTACCCATCACACTGCCCTGAGTGAGGGGGACCCCCGTGACAAGGGACGTCCGACATGCATCCCCCCTCACCTCAGCAGCATGTCCACCACCACGTTCGTTAAGGCAGGAAACACATTTATTGAGAGCACAACGGGGTGCGAGTCACACCCCAGGTCAGGCACGGTCCGAGCGAGTCACACAGGCGCCTCACAACAACCCTGTGAGGTAGGTGCGGGAGCCCAGCGCACGGATGCAGACGTGGGGGGCGCAGCCGGGCCCCCTCGTCTCAGGGTTCGCGAGGGCGGGCAGGGGTCACGCGCGCGGTCTGGCCCTCGGGTCAGTGAAGAGTCCATCGGTCAGAGGGTGGGCGGCTACCGCAGGGGAGGCCGAGGAGGGCACGCCCCTCCGCGCAGGGGCAGCCCAGGTCCAGAGTCTTGGGGTCCAGCCTGTCCCGTGGGAGTGTGCGCAGGGCGTCGCCGTGGCTGTGGAGGCTGAGAGAGACACAGGGGCAGATGTAGACCACCTGCCCCCGTCGCCCTGGCTAGCAAGAGTTCCCAGGCGCACAGGCGGGCCAGGAGCGAGGCGGGGAGGGAGGCCCACCGACCACCAGAGAGCTGGGACGACTCGGGAAAGGCCCCGGTTGCCAGCGCCCGGGTGGGGGGTGGAGCCTCCAGCCACCAACCCCTACCTGTCTGCCCAGGGCCTTTCAACCTCCGGTGTCCTGCACACCACCCACACCCACACCCACACCCACACCCACGCGGACTGCCAGAAGCCCAGCCCCGGTCCCTGGCACTCTAGCTCCCGGGCCGCCCGCTGCCACGTGCATCTGGCTGCTTTCTAAACCATCAGCCTCATCCTCCTCTAGGGGCTTCCAGAACTTCTCCCCGACCCTCCCCGGCTGCCTTCCACCCCCTCCTCTCCAGACCTGCTCACTCTCCATGTTGGAAAGCCCGCCTCGCCCTCACTCCCGTCTCCCGGAGCTCTCCAGGAGCTCCCCCTCCACCCTCCACCCCGCCCCCAGAGTCCCCGGTGGGACAGGGCTCTGCGGACAGAGCCCCCCAGAGGAGGAAGGTCAAGGGCGCCTGTGTGCCGGGCAACAATGCACTTGTTTTTCACGTACACAACCTCACGAAAGCAGCAGCCACGCCAGGTAGCGTGACTAGTCCCTGGTCACAGCACAGCTCACGCAAAGGCGACGTCCAGCCCCACAACGTCCCCCGCACGCTGGTCAAAACCTGGTCCCACCAGCCTGCCCGAATCAGGCTGCCCGGCGGGCCCCTCCTCCTGGCCCCGAGCCCACCCCAGGGGCACGCATGGTGCCCTTTCCAAATCACAGTTCCAAATCCTGTCTGCGCAGACCCTCGGGCCGGCCCTACAGGGAGGGTGCTCACTGCCCGTGCCACTCCTGCACCCCCCCACCTCGAAGACAGACCCCAGCTGTCACTGTTTGACGCCTCACACATGCGTCCAGCGCCAAGAGCCTGGCTGTGCCCAGTCTACCTGTGGCCCAATGCAACAAATAAAATGCCAAGTCCTCGGCAGTGCCCCCAAGTCCCAGCAGTGGGCTGAGGCGGGGGCCCACCTGGCCAGGGACCCGCACGGACGCTGGGTGCCGCCTCCAGCACACGCAAAGTGCCGTGTGCCTCGGACGCCCCGGTTCACTGATGAGTCCGTCTGTGCGGACCCCTCGCAGGGCAGGATCCTTGCCATCCACGTGAGCAATCATCTCCCCGCATTTTCTCCGAGTGGAGCCGGCATTAACTCGGCCCAGATGGGACAGGAATAGCTCTAGGACCCCCTCCGGGCTGCCAGGCCAAGGTGCGCTAATGACTTGAGAGCCCGCTCACGGCCAGCGCCAGGCCGCTCCCCTCAGACCCCGGCTCTCGCCCGAGCCTCTCGAGGCTGTGGCCTGTGATTCCCGGCCTGCGCGGGGGACTCGGTTTACTGATTACCAATCAGCAGAGTTTTGTGAAGAACGAAGTTGGAGGAGACAAACTTTCAAGAGCATGCAGACTGGGAAGTGGCAGCGGCATCGAGGGTCTCCCCGGGCGACTGCCGCACAAACACGGCCCCTCGCACACTGGCTCGGGTCCCTTTCCGCAGGAGAGGTCAGGACAGCCCTGTGCCCCGGCCCTGGTGCCGCCCTAGCTGGGTTTTCAAAACCTGTGCTCAGCATGAGGGACACAGGGGGCAAGGAGGGCGGGGTCTGGGGGGAATATCTCCACTGGCGGGTGGTGCATAGGACCCACACTCACATCATTCACCCCTCTGTCGTCATCGTCGGCCAATCATTCCTTCACTCACTACAGCTGTGTCCATGCTTCCATCCTCTCACCCATCAGCAAACAACTCCCACACGCATTACTCCATTCTCCCGTCCTCTCATTTATTAGCCAGTCACCGAACACCCACTGCATCTTATTCCATCCCTCCACCTCCTCACTCCTCAGCCAATCATATCGACTCGGTACACCTCCATTCATCCATTCCAGACACTCTTCCATCAGCCACCCAACCACCCATTCATTGTGTCTTCACTGGTCCTTCCATCCCCTAATCCAATTACTCAGTTTCGTCCATCTTTCCATCCTTCTACTCCCTCTTTCCTCAGCCAATCATTCCTTCCCGCACTGTACCTTCATCCGTCTTTCCAACCCCTCACCCATCAGCCAACCATGGACCGCCCATTCGTCTTCACTGATACTGACATTCTCTCATTATCAGCGAATTCCTCACCCACTCACTGCACCTTCATCCACCCTTCCATCTTCCCGCCCATCAGCCAGCCCCCAAACTGGTCACTCACATCTTCATCCATCCTTTCATCCCCCCATTCCCTCATTCAGCCAACCAATCACCTGCTCAGTACAACTCCAGTTATCCTTCAGTTCTCTCATGCACCAGCCAATCATTCCTTCACTCAACAAATGTCATCCATGCTTCCACCCTCTCCCTGGGCGACCAACCACTCACTCCACACATTTTTATCTCCCCTTTTATCTTCTCATCCGTCAGCCAACCACTTGCCACCTGACTACGTCTCCATCCATCCTTACCCCTCTCATTTGTTAGCCAATCACTGACCATTCAACATCTTCATCCATGCCTCCATCCTCCAATCCAAAAGCCAACCAACCACTAACCCACTACATCTTCATCCATCTTTCTTTCTTTCATCCATTACCAACAACTCACCCATTCATTCATATCTTCAACCATCATCCCATCCTTACACCCTCCATCCATTAGCCAATAGTTGACCACTAATTGTATCTTCACCCTTCCATCTTCATCCACCAGCCAAGCATTCACCCATTCACTATATCTTCACCCATCCTTCCACCCTTTCACAGAACAGCCAAACAATAACACACTCCCTACATCCTTGGTCATCCCTGCATCCTCTTATCCAGTCAGCCAACAACTTACCCACTGACCGCATCTTCATTGATCCTTCCACCCTCGCATTCACTAACCAATCACTGACCACTCACTACATCTGCATCCATCTCTCAATTCTCTAATCCATCAATCAACCACTAACCCACAATCACATCTTCGTCCATCCCTCTATTCTCTCAATCACCAGTCAACCAATCACCTCCTTACGACATCTTCATCCATCCCTTAATCCTCTCATCCATCAGCCAATCATTCATTTACACACTACACCTTTGTCTATACTTCTATCAATATATTCTCATTCATTAGCCAACCACTCATCCACTCACTACATCTTTATACATCCTTCTATCTTTCCATTTACTCATCCATTACCAGCCAATCAATGACCCCTCACTACATCTTCTTTGATTCCTCTGTCCTATCAATCATCCGCCAATCCTTCCTTCACGCACTACACTTTCATCCATTCCACAATCCTCTCAACAATCAGCCAACCAGGACCACTCATTTACATCTTCTTTCAACCTGCCATTCTTCCACCATCCAATCCATCAGCCAGGAACTCATCTACCAACTACATCGTCATCCATCCTCCCGTCCTCTTATCCATCAGCAAACCAATGACCCACTCACTACATCTTCATCCCTCTTTCCATCCCCTCATCCATCAGCCAACCACTGACACACACTCACATGTTCACGCATGCCTCTGTCCTCTCATACACCAGCCTACCAATCACCCAATCATTGCATCTTCATCCTACCTTCCATCCTCTTGTGCATTCATTCACCTCTTAATCCATACTTCCAAAGTTCCACTCTCTCACCCATTAATCAATAATGACCACTCCTTATATCTTCATCCTCCCCACACGAAGATCCATCAGGCCAACCAATCAACCACTCACTATATCTTCATCCATCTTTCCATACTCATCCATCAGTCAACCAGTAGCCACACAGTATATTTCATCCATCCCTCCATCCTCTCATCCATCAGACAACCACTCCCTATTCACATTTTCATCCCTATTGTCCTCTTATCCATCAGCCAACCACTGACCCGTAATCACATCTTCATTCATCCCTCCATCTTCTCATCAAAGCCAACCAACCCCTCTTACATTACATCTTTGACCATCACTCCATCCTCTAATCCATCAGCCAACCAATCACCCACTCATTATGTCTACATCCATCCTTCAATTCTCTCATCAATCCGCCAATCATTCATTCACTCACTACATCTTTATCCATCCTTCCATCCTATCTTCCATCTGCCAACAAATAACACACTCACTACACCTTCACATGTCCCTCCATCTTCTCATCCGTCAGCTAATCATTAACTTATTACTCCTTCATCCATTGCTCCATCCTCTCCTTCATCACTCAACCACTGACCACTCACTTACATCTTTATTCACCTTACCTCCGCTCAATCATCAGTCAATTCCTCCCCCACTCACTACATAATCATCAATCCTTTCACCCACCCACCCACCCACCCACCCACACAACACTTCTTCACCCCTTCCTCATCTCACCCATCGCCACTCACCCACACTTATGGCTTCATTTCTTACAGACTCTCGTCTCTCAATGAATCAATCAATCAATCACCTGTGGCCTGCATCTTGATCCATCCTTCCACCCTCACATACATCAGCCAACCACTGACCCAGCCATTCACATCTTCAGCAGCACCTCCATCCTTTCATGCATCACCCAGTAAGTCACTCGCTCACACCTTCACTCTTTCCATCCTCTTATCCATCAGCCGACCACTGACCCACTCACTGTATCTTCCTCCCTCCTTCCATCCTTTCATCCACCACCCAATCACAGACCCACACTCACACCTTCATCAATCTCTCAATTCTCTATCCATCACACAGCCAATAATCTACTCACTAAATCTTCAACCATCCCTCTGAAGTTTCAGCAATCAGGCAATATTTCAATCACTCACTACACCTTCATCTACCCTTTCATTTTCCCATCCATCAGCCAACAACTCACCAAGTTTCTGACATCTTCATCCATCCTTCCGTCCTCTCAACCATCAGCTGTTCATTCATTAACTCAATACATCTTCACCCATCTTACTATCCTCTCATCTATCACGTGAACAATAACCCACTCACAACAACTTCATCCATCCCTTTCATCTGTCAGTCAACCACTGGACAACTCACACATCTTCAACCCCACATCCATCCTCTCATCCATCCTCTCACCACTTACCCACACTCACTACTTCACTCATTGCTCCATCCTCTCACCCATCAGCCAACCAATCACTCCCTAACTACATCTTCACCTATCCTTTCTTCCTCCCATTCCTCTGCCAAACAATCACCCGCTCACGACATCTTCATCCATCTATCCATTCTCTAATCCATCAGCCAATCATTCATTCACTCACTATGCCTTCGCCCATCCTTCCATCCTATCATCTCATCAGCCAACCAGTGACCACTCATTCACATCTCCATACTTACACCATCTCATTCATAAGCCAATCACTGATTCTCTACACCATCATCCACTATTCCATGGGCTCATCCCTCAGCTAACCATGCACACACTCACTACATCTTCATCTCTCCTTCCAACCTCTCAGCCATCAACCAATCACTCACCCACACTCACATCTTCATTCATCCTTCCATCCTCTAATCCATCAGCAAAAAACTGAGTCATTCACATCTTCATTCTCACCACTCCTATCTCTCCATCCTTTCATTCACCATACAATGACTCATTTACTCACTACACTTCCATGTATCCTTCCATCTCTCATGCACCAGATAACCACTGACCACATTCCACTATTCATCCATCCCTTCAGTCTCTCATCCATCAGCCAACCACCCACCCACTCACTACATCTTCATCCATCCTTCCAAGTTCTCATCCTTCAGCCAACCACTCACTCACCCATTCATTCACCTCTTAATCCATCTTTCTATCATCTCATCCATTACCCAAAACTGACCACTCCCTACATCTTCATCCACTTCCCTATCTCTCATCCATCAGCCAACCAATCACCTACTCACTACATATTGATCCTGCCTCCATCCACTCATCCATCAGCCAATTATTCATTCATCCTACCACACCTTCATCCATCCTTCCATCTTCTCATTCATCAGCCTACCACTCACCCACTCAGTACATCTTCATCCATACTGCTATCTTCTAACCCATCATCCAGCCTCTGACCCTGTACTTAACATCCTCATCCATCCTTCCATCCTTAAATCCCCTCATCATTCAGCCAAACAATCACTCATTCTCTGTGTCTTCATCCATGCTTCAGTTCTCTCATCTACCAGACAGTCATTCATTCTCTACACCTAATTCATCCTTCCCTCCTCTCATCCACAGGCAACAACTCACCCACTGACTGTATAATCATACATCCTTCCACTCTTCCAACCTCTCACTCATTACCCAATCACTGACCACTCATTAGAACTTCATCATCCTCAATCCTCAGTTCCATCAGGCCAACCAATCACCCATGCACAACATCTTCACCCACTCTTCCATCCCTATCCATCAGCCAACCACTCACTCACTCACTACATCTTCATCCCTCCATCCTCTCATTCATTGGTGAAACACTGACAACTCCCTGCATCTTCATCCATTGTTCCATCCTTTCATCCGCCAGCCAATCAAGTCTTCCCTATGTTCATCTGCTCATATCACTGATTCATACTCACATCCTCATCAACTACCCTGTCCTCTCATCCATCAGTCAAAACCAATCAATCACTCACTATACATTCACATGTCCTTCCATCCAATCATCCAGGAGCCAACCACTGACCACTCATTCACATATTCATTCATGCCTACATCATCCCGATTGACAGCCAATCACTCACTCACTATATTATCATCCATCATCCCATCCTCTCATCTATCAGCCAACCACGCACACCTGCCCTACATCTTGGTCTAGCCTTCCACACTCTCATCCATCAGTCAACCACTAAGCAGTCATTCACATCTTCATCTGTCCCTCCATTCTTTCATCCTTTCATCCACTCACCAATAACTCATTTATCCCCTGTACCTTCAATCATCCTTCCATCTCTCATCCATACGCCAACCACTGACCCACTCATTACATTTTCTTCCCTTTTTCAATCATCTGTCAGCCAACCACTGATGCACACTCCTATCTTCATCCATCCCTCCATTCTCCCATCCATCAGCCAACCAATAACCCACTCACTCAATCTTCATCCATCCTTCTAGGGTTGCATCAGTCAGGCAATATTTCATCCACTCACTACACCTGCATCCACCCTTCCATTCTCTCACCCATTAGACAACAATGGACCCATTTAACAACATCTTCAGCCATCTTTCCATCCACTCATCCATCAGCTATTCATTCATTAACTCTCTACCATCTCCATCCATCTTAACATCCTCTCATCTATCAGCCAACCACTGACCACTCATTCACATCTTCATTCATACTTACATCCCCTCAATTATCAGCCAATCAGTTACCCACTCACATCTTCATCCTGCTACCCTCTAAATCATCAACCAACCACTGACCATGTAATTAACATCCTCATCCATCCTTCCATCTTTAAGCCCCCTCATCATTCAGCCAATCACCTACTCACTGTATCTTCATGCAGGTTTCACTTCTCTCATCCATCAAACAATCATTCATTCATTCACTACCCCTACTCCATTCTCCAACCCTCTCATCCATCAACCAACAACTCACCCACTGACTACATCATCATCCATCTTTCCTTTTTTCCATTCTCCCATTCATCAGCCAGTCATTGATCACTCACTACATCTTCATCTATCCCTCCATCTTTTCAGCCATTAGCCAACCAATCACCAACTCCCTACATCTTCATCCATCTTTCCATGCTCGCATTCAATGAAGCCACTGATTTATGTCTTCATCCATCTTTCTATCCTTCCACCTGCTCATCCATTAGCCAATCACTGACACTACAACTTCATCCATCCTCAATCCTCCATTTCATCAGGCCAACCAATCACCCATGCACAACATCTTCACCCATTCTTCTACCCCCATCCATCAGACAACCACTACACCCAATGACTACATCTTCATCCTTCCATCATCTTTACATCCTCTCATTCACTGGCCAATCACTGACCACTCGCTGCATCTTCATCCATTGTTCCATCTTTTCATCCATCAGCCAACCACAACACAACTCACTACATCCTTTTACCTATGTTCATCTATAAGGCCACCACTGAACCGAACACACACATCTTCATCAATTACCCTGTCTTCTCATCCATCATTCAAAACCAATCAATCACTCACTATACATTCACATGTCCTTCCATCCAATCATCCAGGAGCCAACCACTGACCACTCATTCACATATCCAATCACATTTATATCATCCCATTAATCAGTGCATCACTCACTCACTATATTATCATCCATCATCCCATCCTCTCATCCATCAGCCAACCACGCACACCTGCACTACATCTTCATCTAGCCTTCCACACTCTCATGCATCAGTCACTCACTGAAGCAGCCATTCACATCTTCATCTGTCCCTCCATTCTTTCATCCTTTCATCCAGAGACCAATGACTCATTTATCCCTTGTACCTTCAATCATCCTTCCATCTCTCATCCATAAGCCAACCACTGACCCACTCATTACATTTTCTTCCCTTTTTCATCATCTGTCAGCCAACCACTGATGCACACTCCCATCTTCATCCATCCCTCCATTCTCTAATCCATCAGCCAACCAATAACCCACTCACTAAATCTTCATCCCTCCTTCTAGGGTTGCATCAGTCAGGCAATATTTCATTCACTCACTACACCTGCATCCACCCTTCCATTCTCTCATCCATTAGCCAACAACGGACCCATTTCACAACGTCTTCATCCATCTTTCCATCCACTCATCCATCAGGAATACATCCATTAACTCGCTACCATCTCCATCCATTTTAATATCCTCTCATCTATCAGCCAACAACAAAACATCTCACTACATCCTTTAACCTATCTTCATCTATAAGGCCACCACTGATCCCAACACACATCTTCATCAATTATCCCGTCCTCTCAACCATCAGTCAAAACCAATCAATCACTCACTATACATTCACATGTCCTTCCATCAGTCATCCATAAGCCAACCACTGACCACTCATTCACATATTCATTCATACTTACATCATCCCGTTAGACAGCCAATCATGCACTCACTCACTATATTATCATCCTTAATCCCATCCTCCCATCCATCAGCCAACCACACACACCTGCCCTACATCTTCATCTAGTCCTTCCACACCATCATGCATCAGACACCCACCAAGCAGTCATTCACATCTTTATCCATCCCTCCATTCTTTCATCCTTTCATCCACTGAGACCAATGACTCATTTATCTCCTGTACCTTCAATCATCCTTCCATTTCTTACCCATAAACCAACCACTGACCCACTCATTACATTTTCTTCCCCTTTTCACCATCTATCAGCCAACCACTGATGCACACTCCCATCTTCATCCATCCTTCCATTCTCTCATCCATCAGCCAACCAATAACCCACTCACAACATCATCATCCCTCTGTCCATCCTCTCCTCCTTCAGCAGTTTATTCATTCACTCACTACAACCTCATCCATTCTCACATCAATCAGCCAGCCAATCACCAACTGCCTACATCTTTATCATTCCATCCTCGTATCCATCAGCCTAGTACTGACCCAGTTATTCACATCTTCATCAGTCCTTCAGTCCTTCCATTCTCTCACTCTCAGTCAATCACTCATTCCTTCACTACATCTCCACCTGTCAAACATCCTCTCAATCATAGCCAACCACTGACCACACCTTCATTCATACTTACATCCCCTCAATCAGCAGCCCATCACTCACCTGCCAACCACGAACCCAGTGATTAATATCTTCATCCATTCTTACATCCCTCTTTGCTCTCATCCATCAGCCAAAGCAATTACCTACTCACTACATATTCATCCATCCTTCAATTCTCATCAATCACCCAATCATTTATTCACTTACTACACATAAGCCTCCCTTCCATCCCCTCAGTCAGCTAACCACTCACCCACCCACTACACCTTCATACTGCCCTGTCACCACCTATCCATCAGCAAACCATTCATCACCTCACCACATCTCTGTGCCATCCTTCCATCCTTCCAGGCCATTCACCCATGAGCCAATCACTGCCTGCTCACTACACCTTCATCTTTCCCTTCATTTTCTTATCCATCAGCCAATTAGTTCATTCACTCTACTTCCATACATGCTTCACAGCCATTCATCAAGCCAACCACTCATTACTGCCTGCATCTTCATCCACCCTTCCATTTTTCCAACCACTCATTCATTAGCCAATCACTCACTGCTCACTACACCTTCATCCATCCCTCCATTTTCTTATCCTTAAGTCAACCACTGACCCACAATCATATCTTCATCCAGTCCCTCCATTCCTTTCATCTGTCAGCCAACCACTGGACAACTCACACATCTTCAACCCCACATCCATCCTCTCATCCATCCTCTCACCACTTACACACACTCACTACCACACTCCTCACTCCATCTTCTCACCCATCAGCCAACCAATCACTCCCTAACTACGTCTTCACCTATCCTTTCTTCCTCTCATTCCTCTGCCCAACATTCACCCACTCACTACATCTTCATCCATCTCTCCATTCTCTCATCCAACAACCCTTCATTCATTCACTCACTGCACTTTCAACCATCCTTCAGTCCTCTCCTCTACCAGCCTGCCACTGAAAGGCACTCACATCTTCATCAATCCCTCCAACATCTAACCCATCAGGCAAACAATCACGCAGTTACTACACCTTCGTCCAAACCTCCATATCCTCTTCCATCAGCCAGCTACTCACCTATTCACTACATCTTAATTCATACCTCCTTTCTCTCATCGTTCAGACAACCAATCACCCACTAACTACATCTTCATCCATACCTCCATCTTCTCATCCATGTGCCAACTAATCACTTGCTCACTATGATTTCATCCATCCCTCTGCCTTCTAATACAACAACCAATTATTCATTCACACTATATCATCATCCATCCTTCAAACCTCTCATCTACCAACCAACCACTAAACCACACTCACAACTTCATCAATCCCTCCATCTTCTCATCAAACAATCATCCACTCACTACATCTTCATCCATCTCTCCTTTCTCCCATCCATCAGCCAATCATTCATGCACTCACTACACCTTCACCCATCCTTCCATCCTATCATCTCATCACCAACTAGTGACCACTCATTCACATCTCCATACTTACATCATCTCATTCATAAGCCAATCACTGATTCTCTACACCATCATCCACTATTCCATGGGCTCATCCCTCAGCTAACCATGCACTCACTTACTACATCTTCATCTCTCCTTCCAACCTCTCAGCCATCAACCAATCACTCACCCACACTCACATCTTCATTCATCCTTCCATCCTCTCTATCCATCAGCAAAAAACTGAGTCATTCACATCTTCATTCTCACCACTCCTATCTTTCCATCCTTTCATTCACCATACAATGACTCATTTACTCACTACACTTCCATGTATCCTTCCATCTCTCATGCACCAGATAACCACTGACCACATTCCACTATTCATCCATCCCTCAGTCTCTCATCCATCAGTCAACCAGTCCACCCACTCACTACATCTTCATCCATCCTTCCAAGTTCTCATCCTTCAGCCAGCCACCCACTCACCCATTCATTCACATCTTAATCCATCTTTCCATCATCTCATCCATTACCCAAAACTGACCACTCCCTACATCTTCATCCACTTCCCTATCTCTCATCCATCAGCCCACCAATCACCAACTCACTACAAGTTCATCCATCTTTCCATCTTCTCCACCATTTGTATCTTCACCCAACCTTCCAACCTGACACCCTTTCATCCATTAGCCAATCACTGACCACTCACTACACCTTAATCCATCCTTCCATCTCTTATCCATAACCCAACCATTGACCCACTCACTACATCCTCATCTACCCCTCTGTCCTTTAGCCATTGGCCAACCACTGAGCAACACTCACATGTTCATTCATCCCTCTATTTTCTCACCATCAGCAAACAAATCAACCAGTCACTACCTCTTCATCCATTCTTCATCCTCTAATATAACAACCAGTCATTACATCTTCAGCCATCCTTCAAACCTCTCACCTATCAGTCAGCCACTGACTCACACCCACATCTTCATCAATCCCTCCTTCCTCTACCAGGAAAACAATCACCCAGTCACTACCCCTTCATCCATCCCTCCATCCTCTCATCCATTAGCCAACAATCACCTGCTCACTACATATTGATCCTGCCTCCATCCACTCATCCATCAGCCAATCATTCACTCATCCACTACACCTTCATCCACCCTTCCATCTTCTCATTCATCAGCCTACCACTCACCCACTCAGTACATCTTCATCCATACTGCTATCTTCTAACCCATCATCCAGCCTCTGACCCTGTACTTAACATCCTCATCCATCCTTCCACCCTTAAATCCCCTCATCATTCAGCCAAACAATCACTCATTCTCTGTGTCTTCATCCATGCTTCAGTTCTCTCATCTACCAGACAGTCATTCATTCTCTACACCTAATTCATCCTTCCATCCTCTCATCCACAGGCAACAACTCACCCACTGACTGTATAATCATACATCCTTCCACTCTTCCAACCTCTCACTCATTACCCAATCACTGATCACTCATTAGAACTTCATCATCCTCAATCCTCAGTTCCATCAGGCCAACCAATCACCCATGCACAACATCTTCACCCACTCTTCCATCCCTATCCATCAGCCAACCACTCACTCACTCACTACATCTTCATCCCTCCATCCTCTCATTCATTGGTGAAACACTGACAACTCCCTGCATCTTCATCCATTGTTCCATCCTTTCATCCGCCAGCCAATTACATCTTCCCTATGTTCATCTGCTCATCTATTAGCTCATCACTGATTCATACTCACATCCTCATCAACTACCCTGTCCTCTCAACCATCAGTCAAAACCAATCATTCACTCACTATACATTCACATGTCCTTCCATCCAGTCATCCATGAGCCAAACACTAACCACTCATTCACATATTCATTCATACTTACATCATCCTGTTTGACAGCCAATCACTCATTCACTCACTATATTATCATCCTTCATTCCATCCTCTCATGCATCAGCCAACCACGCACACCTGCACTAACATCTTCATCTAGCCTTCCATACTCTCATGCATCAGTCAACCACTGAAGCAGTCATTCACATCTTCATCTGTCCCTCCATTCTTTCATCCTTTCATCCAGAGACCAATGACTCATTTATCCCCTATACCTTCAATCATCCTTCCATCTCTCATCCATAAGCTAACTACTGACCCACTCATTACATTTTCTTCCCTTTTTCATCATCTGTCAGCCAACCACTGATGCACACTCCCATCTTCATCCATCCCTCCATTCTCCCATCCATCAGCCAACCAATAACCAACTCACTCAATCTTCATCCATCCTTCTAGGGTTGCATCAGTCAGGCAATATTTCATTCACTCACTACACCTGCATCCACCCTTCTATTCTCTCACCCATCAGACAACAATGGACCCATTTAACAACATCTTCATCCATCTTTCCATCCACTCATCCATCAGCTATTCATTCATTAACTCACTACCATCTCCATCCATCTTAACATCCTCTCATCTATCAGCCAACCACTGACCACTCATTCACATCTTCATTCATACTTACATCCCCTCAATTATCAGCCAATCAGTTACCCACTCACATCTTCATCCTGCTACCCTCTAAATCATCAACCAACCACTGACCATGTAATTAACATCCTCATCCATCCTTCCATCTTTAAACCCCCTCATCATTCAGCCAATCACCTACTCACTGTATCTTCATGCAGGTTTCACTTCTCTCATCCATCAAACAATCATTCATTCATTCACTACCCCTACTCCATTCTTCCATCTTCTCATCCATCAACCAACAACTCACCCACTGACTACATCATCATCCATCTTTCCTTTTTTCCATTCTCCCATTCATCAGCGAAGTCACTGATCACTCACTACATCTTCATCTATCCCTCCATCTTTTCAGCCATTAGCCAACCAATCACCAACTCCCTACATCTTCATCCATCTTTCCATCCTCATATTCATCAGCCAAACACACACTCACTGATTTATGTCTTCATCCATCTTTCTATCCTTCCACCTGCTCATCCATTAGCCAATCACTGACACTACAACTTCATCCATCCTCAATCCTCCATTTCATCAGGCCAACCAATCACCCATGCACAACATCTTCACCCATTCTTCTACCCCCATCCATCAGACAACCACTCACCCAATGACTACATCTTCATCCTTCCATCATCTTACATCCTCTCATTCACTGGCCAATCACTGACCACTCGCTGCATCTTCATCCATTGTTCCATCTTTTCATCCATCAGCCAACCACAACACAACTCACTACATCCTTTTACCTATGTTCATCTATAAGGCCACCACTGATCCGAACACACACATCTTCATCAATTACCCTGTCTTCTCATCCATCAGTCAAAACCAATCATTCACTCACTATAAATTCACATGTCCTTCCATCAAATCATCCAGGAGCCAACCACTGACCACTCATTCATATATCCAATCACATTTATATCATCCCATTATTCAGTGCATCACTCACTCACTCACTCACTATATTATCATCCATCATCCCATCCTCCCATCCATCAGCCCACCATGCACACCTGCACTACATCTTCATCTAGCCTTCCACACTCTCATGCAGACAACCACCAAGCAGTCATTCACATCTTTATCTATCCCTCCATTCTTTCATCCTTTCATCCACTGATCAATGACTCATTTATCCCCTGTACCTTCAATCATCCTTCCATTTCTTACCCATAAACCAACCACTGACCCACTCATTACATTTTCTTCCCCTTTTCACCATCTATCAGCCAACCACTGATGCACACTCCCATCTTCATCCATCCTTCCATTCTCTCATCCATCAGCCAACCAATAACCCACTCACAACATCATCATCCCTCTGTCCATCCTCTCCTCCTTCAGCAGTTTATTCATTCACTCACTACAACCTCATCCATTCTCACATCAATCAGCCAGCCAATCACCAACTGCCTACATCTTTATCATTCCATCCTCGTATCCATCAGCCTAGTACTGACCCAGTTATTCACATCTTCATCAGTCCTTCAATCCTTCCATTCTCTCACTCTCAGTCAATCACTCATTCCTTCACTACATCTCCACCTGTCAAACATCCTCTCCATCATCCAACCACTGACCACACCTTCATTCATACTTACATCCCCTCAATCAGCAGCCCATCACTCACCTGCCAACCACGAACCCAGTGATTAATATCTTCATCCATTCTTCCATCCCTCTTTGCTCTCATCCAGCAGCCAAGCAATTACCTACTCACTACATATTCACCCATCCTTCAATTCTCATCAATCACCCAATCATTTATTCACTTACTACACATAAGCCTCCCTTCCATCCCCTCAGTCAGCTAACCACTCACCCACCCACTACACCTTCATACTGCCCTGTCACCACCTATCCATCAGCAAACCATTCATCACCTCACCACATCTTTGTGCATCCTTCCATCCTTCCAGCCATTCACCCATGAGCCAATCACTGCCTGCTCACTACACCTTCATCTTTCCCTTCATTTTCTTATCCATCAGCCAATTAGTTCATTCACTCTACTTCCATACATGCTTCACACCATTCATCAGCCAACCACTCATTACTGCCTGCATCTTCATCCACCCTTCCATTTTTCCAACCACTCATTCATTAGCCAATCACTCACTGGTCACTACAGCTTCATCCATCCCTCCATTTTCTTATCCTTAAGTCAACCACTGACCCACAATCATATCTTCATCCATCCTTCCACCTCTTATCCATCAGGCAAAAAATATCTCACTCACAACTTCATCCATCCCTCCATCCCTTTCATCTGTCAGTCAACCACTGCACAACTCACACATCTTCACCCCCCATCCATCCTCTCATCCATCCTCTCCCCACTTACACACACTCACTACCACACTCCTCACTCCATCTTCTCACCCATCAGCCAACCAATCACTCCCTAACTACGTCTTCACCTATCCTTCCTTCCTCTCATTTCTCTGCCCAACATTCACCCACTCACTACATCTTCATCCATCTCTCCATTCTCTCATCCAACAACCCTTCATTCATTCACTCACTACACCTTCACCCATCCTTCAGTCCTCTCCTCTACCAGCCTGCCACTGACAGGCACTCACATCTTCATCAATCCCTCCAACATCTAACCCATCAGGCAAACAATCACGCAGTTACTACATCTTTGTGCAACCCTCCATATTCTTTCCATCAGCCAGCCACTCACCTATTCACTACATCTTAAACCATACCTCCCTTCTCTCATCCTTCAGACAACCAATCACCCACTAACTACATCTTCATCCATACCTCCATCTTCTCATCCATGTGCCAACTAATCACTTGCTCACTATGATTTCATCCATCCCTCTGCCCTCTAATACAACAATCAATTATTCATTCACACTATATCATCATCCATCCTTCACACCTCTCACCTACCAGCCAACCACTGAACCACACTCACAACTTCATCAATCCCTCCATCTTCTCATCAATCACCTAGTCACCACATCTTCATCCATCTCTCCATTCTCCCATCCATCAGCCAATCATTCATGCACTCACTACAGCCTTCACCCATCCTTCCATCCTATCATCTCATCAGCCAACTAGTGACCACTCATTCACATCTCCATACTTACACCATCTCATTCATAAGCCAATCACTGATTCTCTACACCATCATCCATTATTCCATGGGCTCATCCCTCAGCTAACCATGCACACACTTACTACATCTTCATCTCTCCTTCCAACCTCTCAGCCATGCAACCAATCACTCACCCACACTCACATCTTCATTCATCCTTCCATCCTCTAGTCCATCAGCAAAAAACTTGGTCATTCACATCTTCATTCTCACCACTCCTATCTTTCCATCCTTTCATTCACCATACAATGACTCATTTACTCACTACACTTCCATGTATCCTTCCATCTTCTCATGCACCAGATAACCACTGACCACACTCCACTATTCATTCATCCCTTCAGTCTCTCATCCATCAGCCAACCAACCACCCACTCACTACATCTTCATCCATCCTTCCATCTTCTCATCCTTCAGCCAACCACTCACTCACCCATTCATTCACCTCTTAATCCATCTTCCCATCATCTCATCCATTACCCAAAACTGACCACTCCCTACATCTTCATCCACTTCCCTCTCCTCTCATCCATTAGCCCACCAATCACCAACTCACTCCATCTTCATCCATCTTTCCATCCTCTCCATCATTCATATCTTCACCCAGCCTTTCAACCTGACACCCTTTCATCCATTAGCCAATCACTGACCACTCACTACATCTTCATCTATCCATCCATCCTTCCATCCTCTCCCATCAGCCAACCAATCACCCACTCACTACACTTTAATGCCATCCTTCCATCTCTTATCCATAACCAAATCTCTGACCACTCACTACATCTTCAACTGTCCTTCCATCTTCATCCATCAGCCAACCACTGACCAGGAATCACATCTTTGTTCACCCCTCCATTTTCTCACCATCAGCAAACAAATGAACTAGCCACTACCTCTTCATCCATTCTTCCATCACCTCATCCATCAACCAATCAACCACCCACTCATTACATCTTCAAATATTGCTCTGCTCTCTCATCTAGCAGCCAGTCACTCATTCACTCACTACATCTTCATCCATCCTTCCATCATCTCATCCATCAGCCAACCAATCACCTACTCACTGCCTCTTCATCCATCCTCCCATATTCTCATGCAGCAGCCAACCTCCAACCCAGTTATTCACACCTTTACCCATCCTTCCATCCTCCCATCAGCCAATCATTCATTCACTCACTGCACTTCATCCATCCCTCTGTCTTGTCATCAGCAACCAACCATGTATTCATTGCATCCTCATTTATCTTCCAACCACTCAACGATCAGCTGACCACTTTCCACTCATTCACATCTGCATTCATACTCACATCATCTCATTCATCAGCCAATCGCTCGGCCACTCAGTACATCTTCATCGACCCTCCCATCCTCTCTTCCATGGGCCAACCACTCACCCATTCACTGTCTGCATCTCTGTCTCCCCTCCCATACTCTCATCAAACAGCCAACCACTGACCCACAATCACACCTTCATCTTTATCCATCCCTTCACCCTTATATCCATCAGCCAGTCACTCACCCACTCATTCACATCTTCATCCATACGTACACCGTCTCATTCATCAGCCAGTCACTATCCACTCACATCCTCATCCATCTTCTCATCCTCTCCTCCATCACCAACCACTAAGACACACTCACATCTTCATCCACTCTTTTCTCCTCTTTGTTAGCCAGCCAAGCTTTCCATCTTCTTATCTACCAGCCCGCCACTCACCTCCCCGTTCAGACCTTTATCTATCCTTGCATCCACTCATCCAACAAGATTGCATTTAGTATCTACAACACTACGGACATTGCAGATGCAAACATCAACTCAACAATCCTCTTGCCCTCAGAGGTTCACAGTGTAGCCTGAGAAACTGACATGCCTTAAAGCAATCATCATTTCTGGGTGTAGGAAAATAATTCTTAAGAATGAAAAAACGTGGGTGTGCCAAGCCATTAGCTGTGAAATAATATATGACATTAAAAAGAAAGATGCTATGCATAACAATAGCAGGTAGGTGTTGTGAATAATGGGTCACAAGGCATCCAGTGAGTTGACGAAAACTATGGAAGAAGGAAAATGTTTATGACAGAATATGAAATGGAAAAGATAGGGACTGAAAAAAGGGTATGTGGTGAGGAATAGCGGGTCACTAAAAGAATAGATGTTCGTTTTTTCATCGTGCCATATACGAGAACTTGACGGGGAGAAAGAAAGATGAGTGATGTGAGGGTGATGGGTGGCCTCCTGCTCTAGGTCATGTGCCCGTCACACTCCACACTAGGAACACAGGGGGCCCTTGGCTTGTCTCCCCCAAGGCCCGCCCTCCACCCCCTCTTCTGCAAGGCCAGCCTTGGACCAAGCTTCCCGAGGAGGGATTGGTGGTCTCAGGGGGACTCAAGGAGAGCTGGAACTCTTGGTGTCACACCAGCAAGCACAAAGGTGTGTGCATAGGGTGCGTGCAAAGGTCAAGTAAAAGACAAAAGTTGTCCGTGTTTTAACAAACTGAGAGAAATAAACACACACTGAAGATCAGAGAGGGGGGCGGAGACCCCACCCCAGGCTTTGTGGGTGGGGAGAACCAGACTGGGGGTTCACCCAAGATTTCTACCCTCTGCTTCTGGGCTGACTCTCCACATCTCAGAACTGGAGACCCTTAGAATTCCAGATCCAAGGACCAAAGACTCTAAGAGCCCTGACCCAGTCACCCTCATGCCCTCTGCATGCCCCAGACAGAAATCATCGAACCCCAACCTCCAGCCCATCCGGACACAACTGAGTCTCCCTGGAGCTTCTCCCATGGGCCCATCTCCACCCACTGCGAGGCCGACAGCCCCTCACGCTAGGCGCTCTCCTAGTGGGGTCTTTTGTTCCTCCATGTTTCTCTGGATGCATCGCTAGGACACCCTCCCTGTCCCCACTCCAAACCCAACACTTTGTCTCCCTGAGCCTCAGTGAACTCCTTAAACAACCAAACAAGGGTTCTTCAGAAGGACCCTCTTAGTGTCTTACTGCTCTGGGTCCCTCCCATCCCCACCCTGGTCCACGAGGTGCCACCTGGGCTGCTGGGGAGGCTTTTGCAGGACCCCATCTTAGCAGGTATACCCAGGGGTAACTACCAAGTGCACCCCAGGCTTCAGGCCCGCTGAGGCAGGGCCTGGAGCCCCCAGGTTCTGGGAGAGGAGAAAAGTGAAGGCCCAGCACCACATCTAGCCCACGTGGCCCTGCTCACTGTGGCCCGGACACACAGGTGCAGGAGGCACCAAAGGGTGGCTCCTGACACAACGATTCCCATGTTCTACGTCCTCTACATGTCATTTTTATCTATTCAGGGGCCCAAGCCAGAAGCAGGGGAGCCCCCAAGCCCCTCACATCCTGTCTGCAAACCCTGCAGCTCTGCTTTCCACCCCCTCCCCCACTTTGCTGCCCTCCACACACCGTGGCATCGCCGGCCTGCAGGACAGCCACAGCGCCAGCTCTGCCCATGCCTGGTCACCCCCTGTTCCCACCCAGGGTCCAGAGTCACGGCAAGGGCAGCCAGCTCCCCCTACCACCACTACAAGCCCCCCTGCACTCCCTTCCCCATCACCAGAACAAATATCAGCTTCTCCCCACCCTGACGACCCTGCGCTCCCTGTCAAGGGGATGCCACCCCAAGGGGGCCAGAATCCTGGGACCACTCCCCAAAACCAGGGCTGGTGTGCCCCTGCTCGGGACCCCCGAGTGGAGATGGGCAGGAGGGCCCCTCGTAAAAGCCCAGGTGGGATGGTGTCCAGGGACTAATTCCGAAAGTTGCAGGAACGAGATTTCTGGTGGTTTGCCTCTGGGCACTCGGGTCACCCTTTCTTGGGCACTCCTGGCCACTACTGGTGAGCCTGCCTGTCCCCGTCTCCACGGACAGCCCTGCCCCTGGATGTGAGTGGCGCCAAAACCGGGCCAGTGCAGTGGGAGGTCCCAATGGCCACCCAGGGGCTCCTGCTCCCTTACCCTCTGCTCACCCCTGGAAGAAGAAAACTGCCCCCTCACTGGTGGCCCATGCCCAGGGAGGGGCCCAGACACCCAGCTGGCCCAATACCCCTCATTCACGCGACCTTCTGCCTCGCCCTCCACCTCTCTAGGCCCCAGGGGGAGGGAGCACTGCCCACAGGCAGGCGAGCCTTTGCCCCCGTGTGCAACTCAAGATGAGCTGATGCCGTTCCAAGGCTACAGATGGGGACACAGGTGGGGGGGGCAGGGAGGCGGGGGGAGAGCTGAGGCACAGTGGCCCACACACAGGGCACTGACAACCACCCGCAGCTCGCTGAGCCGCCGCCTCCCTGCCAGGTAAGGAGCACGTACCAGGCACGCAGTTCCCCAAGGGCCATCCTCCCCAGCACCTCCTTCACCCAGCCGGCTAGGTCACAGGGAGCCCCCCAACAAGGAGGAAGGTCCTTCCCTCCCTGCCTTCCCTCCTCCCTCCCTGTCACTCGTCCACTCCTTCACCCAAGCTAAACGCGATGTGATTGTCATATTCATGGACGCAGAGGCACAGCTTTAAATTCACCACAGCCCTCAGCACCTGAAGGCCTCCCTGCAAAGTCCCCTTCGTTCTTTCACTCATCCAGTACGTCTATCCCGCCTCCCTTTCCTTATCGCTTCCCCCCAAATTGCACCTTCCTCCCCTCTTCCTGCTCCCCCCCTTCCTTACGCTCTGCCACCCTCACAGAGTCCAGGCGCACAGCGGGGCAACCAGGTGCCCGAGAAACAGCCTCTCCGGTCCAGGTGGCTGCGCCCCTCACCCATCCGCTCACTCACTCCTCCACTCGCTCGCTCGCCTGTCCTTTCCTTCTTATTGAGGGTGGGGTTTTTGCTCTTTTCTTTTAACCAATTAGGCCTGCTGCGAAAGTAACTGCATTAGTCAAAACCCACGTGCGAACTAAACACGACGGCCCGCGCCCTCATTTGCATCCGCAATCTTTCTTCCCCGCACTTGGTCCCCTTTCCCAGTGCGCACTCGCTCTTTTATTTATGGGCCCCGGCGGCGCGAGTTTTATTGCCGTGCCTGTTCTGGGGCCGGTGCCGCCTCGATTTTTCACTTCCCTTTGAAAGGTGTGTTTATCTCCTTAAGGAGCATGTTTATACACCAATTACAGGCCCTGCTCAGACAACCTCTCTTAGCTCACCATTTGTCTCTCTGCTTGTTTGTTTATTATCTTGCCTTTTTCGCTTTCTTTTTTTAATTCTCATTTTCCTTGCCCCAGACAGCGGGATGGAACGGCCTCATCCATCCTGGGGACAAACGATGCCCGAGTTCCAGCCCCCACGAGCCCTCCTCTGGAAGGTGCACCCACGCTGCCTCCTGTGGGGTGCTGGAGGGGGTCCTTCCCGGTCATTTGGCGTCGTCGAGCCCTTCCTCCTCTGACTCCAGGGCCGTTTCCTGTACCTGCCCCCACTGGGGAGGCACAGGTGCCCGGGGTGGGCGCTCCCAGGTCCAGCCATCCTTCCCGTGGCTCCTCTCTCTCGCTCTCTGTCCTCTTATGTGGGGGGGGGGGGGGGCTCAGGCCCACAGAGGGGGACTGACTGTCGCCTGTGGTTCCCGAGCCTTCTCGGCACCCACCCGTGGGGTCCTTTGGCTCCCTAATTCCCGGCACTGGCACTCGGCTCTAGGGGTCATTCCACGATCTCTAGAGCCCACTTTTCCATCAGCCACGAGTCTGGGTCACGGTGCCACCTCATTTCCTTTGTCCCAGCGTGGCCCCCTCTCTCATGTATTCATGTGCATCCATGAATATGCACAAATACATACAAGGTCTGCTGGACCCTGCGTGTACATGAACATTCATGTATGAACACACGTTTTCCTTATTTCTCCCTTCCACTCTCTCACTTCTTCCTTTCTTACACCCTTTCATCCTCGGAGCTCAGTTCCCGAGGACAGAGAATCCCGCAGCACCTGCCAACACCCACCCGGACCCGAAGCCCCAGGGCCAACAATTCCGTCCGTCCTTCCTTCCGTCCGCCTGTCCTTCCTTCCTGTTTTCTTCCTTTTTCTTTGTTTTTCATTATAATTTTTAATTGCTGTTCTGGTACAGTTGTCTCCGTTTTCACCCAGCCCCGCCCCGCCCCCCCCTTCCTCTCAGACGCCTCCTCCTCTGGGAGTGGAGGGCAGCACCCAGCCTGGGCCGGCCGTGACCCGCAGCCCTCCAGGGTCCCACGTCACCATTCCCAGCCTCACCCTCTCCTGGGGCTCTACCCGTCTGTCCACTTGGTCCTTGTCACCTTTTATCCTTCCTGTCTCTCTCCGGCCACCGCTCTCTGCACACCCCCACCCGTCTCCCCTGCCCCCTCTCACTCCCAGAGAGCCCCCCCAGAGGGAGCTCCCGAGGGCACCCCCGCCTCCAGCTCCTGAGGAGTTGAGGAGAGGGGCGCCACACCTGCCCCCACCCTGTCCCGTTGCTGTTTCCGTAGCCTCCCTGCTGGTTTATCTGGATCCTCACTGTGCTGTCCAGAGTCCCGAGGCTCTGGACTTGAACTTACCCTAACCCCTCATTCACCGCCCTCCCTACCCCCTCCTCCTAGCTGCAGTAACAAACACCCAGTAACGTACTTCCGTGCCTGACGTCTGGAGCTTTTTCTCCCAGAGTTCTGGAGCCGTAGCTAGATTCTCTCTTTCTTTATTCTCTCCCTCCATCGACCCTTCACAGAGCAGAACCCAGCTCCTGGGACCAATGGTTCAACCCGAGACCCTCACGCCCCCCTGCCCCCCGGGGCCAGGTGCTCACTGCACTGTGCGCTCCGGCACTCTCCTGGGGGTGGGGGGGCTTTCTTCCCTGGCTATTTATTTATTTCTGTGTGTCCAGAACTTTTAAAAAAGCCTTTGGCTGAAGTTAACTCTCCTCTTTGGCCCCCTGGTTCCTCTCCCTTTCTCACTGTTCTTTTCACTCTTTCTCCGTTTCTCTTCCTGCGCCAGGAGCACCTGCAGTGGACGGCTGGTCCCAGGCTCCGCTTACAGGAGTCCGACACGGCGCCCCTTACAGTTACCCGCCACCTAGCCTTTAAAAAACCCTTCTTCCCAGCCCTGGCTGGCGTAGCTCAGTGGATCGAGTGCGGGCTGCAAACCAAAGCATCGCAGGTTCGATTCCCAGTCAGGGCACATGCCTGGGTTGCAGGCCATGACCCCCAGCAACCGCACATTGATGTTTCTCTCTATCTCCCTCCCTACCCTCTCCCTTCCCCTCTCTTCCTCCCCTCCTCCCTCCTGCCTCCTTCCATCTTGAGGGGCTTCCTGATCTCACCCCCACCCTCGGGCTGTGGTTTTCCTCCATGAGGCCTTTCTCTCCACCTTTTTACTTTTTACTTTTCGGACAAAAAGCCATGCCTAACACATGTAAACACACACACATATCTGCAAGGCTGGAGCCGCGTGCACGCCGAGCGCCTCCAGCACAGCCCGCGGCGTCAGCCTGTGGAACATCCGAGAGCTCCCCCCACCCTTCCGTCCGTTGTCACCGTCGGTGAGAAGGACGCTTTCCACAAAAGACACGCCTTTAGCAAATGTGCACACGTGCAACACGGCACTGTCACCATTTGTGTTGGGTTTGTGCAATTCAAACGATTGATTCTCCCTTTCATTTAACTTTTATTCTTCTGTTGAAAACTTGCGGTGCTGTGCATTTAAACTGTACACATCCCTCAGTCCCCGCCGACCCCATATGGGTTCCCGTGTGGCCCTCCTGACACAGTGATCTGACACTTCATTAACGTGTGTATGATTGGTCTCCTGTGCCCACTCACCTCGTTACCTGTCCACTCACCTTGTTACCTGTCCACTCGTTTGTCCGCCACTTCATGCTTCCATGTGTTTGTTCTTTCAATTATTTGGACCACGTAATAGAGACAGTACCAGCAACATGGCCTCCCACCCAACACACACGATTTGTCACCGTATTCGAACCCTCCACCCGAGTTCACCACCAGGACCGAGGTGCAGGTGCAGACTCAGCCGTGCCCTCCCGGGGCTCCCACCCCAGACCAGCCGGGGGCACCCCGGAGGGGCCACCCTCGTGGGAAGGCAGTTTCCGGACAGACAGGGGAGTGCACGGAGCCGGCCAGCGCATCCCTGGCGGGACAGGCCGGGACGGGGCCGTGTCTGAACCGTCAGCTGTGTGTGCAGCAACATGAAACCTGTGTCGGCCCCTCGGGGCCAACACGGAAGGAGGTACCCGTGTTACCCCCCCTGAGGGTCTCAGCCCCAAACGACAGAGAACTTGAAGAGGGCTGGCCCGACAGTGTGAAGGCAGAGAAGCTGCCCACGCTGGCTCCCAGGCATTTCGGGGGGCTGCCCGAGCTCGTCCGAGCTGACACCCGTGTGCGAGGCAGGCCCCGCCGCCCACAGCCCGTCCCAGCCTGTGCAGGGCACGTCCCTCCTGGTCTGCCCTGTGGCCCCAGGGGCCACAGGACACTCTGGAATGGGGAGACCGTTCCCTTGGGGGGCGGGGGCGAGAGAGGAGAAAGTCTGGTGTCCTGAAGCCGCCCAAGGAACTGAATTCTCCGCTACGACACACGGATTCCAGGGGTCCTGCCTTCGGACACTGGTCCCCAGGCCCGCGCTGGACTCGGCCAGCTGGGCGCCCCCTCCCCACGAGCGGGCCGCCCGCCTGTGCCCACCCGTCCCTCCCACGAGGCGCGCCCGGCAGTGTGCCTCCCCCCCACACACGGACGACCCACGGATGTGTGTGCCGCGCTCTAGGGACTTACGGTTCTTCGGGGGCGGGGGCGCGGGCGGGGGCGGGGGCGGCGTCCGAGGTCCCTTCCCACGACGAGTCCGGGGTGTCTTCGGCTGCAATGACAAAGCAACGGTCACTGGACGGAACCTCACCCCCCCCCCCGGCCCAAGCAGGGGCTCCCCAGCCCCCTGGACGCGGTGAAACTGAGAAGCTCCTGCAGTTCGCAGGGTCACGTGCCTTGGGCCTCCCAAACGCTGCTTCCCCCAACTAGTTGCTTGTATATATTAGAAAAAACTAGACGTCTTTTAAAAGCAAGTGCTAATGGGCAGTTCCCAGCTCGTGGGCGACCACGGGCAGACTCTGGTTATCCCAAGGCCCTGGGGCCTCCATTTTGTGCCGGACACCACCTGGGGCGTGGCTGTCCCCCCCCAGGAGCGCCCCCGGCGACTCCAGAGCCACCAACTGCAGCAAGAGGGACCCGCGACACTGCCACTCCTCTCAACAACAGGAGCCGGGGAAGCCCTTCAGGGGTGGGTTCTGATTTCGTCTCTCTGGTACGTTCATGGGGCCAGTGAACCCCAAAGCTGCCTCCTGCTTCTGCTCTGGGGCCCCCGGGGGCCCCCCAGAATTCCTGACTGCCCCGATTAATGTCCCCGAAGACCCCAGGCTGCCCAATGAAGACGCAGCCCCAGTTTCAAAGCTGCGCGCCCCAGCCCCAGGTCTGCTGGCCTGCCGTCTTAGCGAATGTCGGAGAAGCGGGGGTGAGGAGTCCCTGTCTGGGGCCGACGGGAAACTCGAGGCCTCCCCACAGGGTCCCGGGGTGAGCCACACACCTGTGCTCGAGGTGAGCCACACACCTGTGCTCGGAGACCCCACAAACGCGGGCGCCCTGAGCTCCGCATCCACGCAGGAAGCGCTGGCGGGCCCGCCGACCACACCCTCCACAGCTCACGGGCACTGGAACATTGTAGCTTAAACTCCCAAGGTGTTTTAAAGCCACTCTTTCCTAGAGGCAACCAGGGCCTCACTGATCGGACCCGTCTTTGGTACATTTAGGGCGGGAAAGACGTGAAAAGACCCTTTCTAACGAAGTGATCATTTCTAGAAATAGAGCCTGCGGTTCACACACACCGTCAGCCTCGCCTGCTTCCCACCTGTTGCGTGCAGCCCACCCTCCTAGGGCCTCCCCGGCCAACCAGAGGCCTTTGCGGAGCTCATTTCCTGCCCCTTTGTGGAGACGGGGGGGGGGGGGGGGGGGGGGGGGGGGCCCGGGCAGGACGGGCCTATTTATGAAAATGGGAGAGGTAATTGGGACATCTCTTGAAATCCTGTCCCCTCTGCCTCGCCGCCAATGACCCCCCCCCCCCCAACAGGCCGTCTAATTCCAGTTGGCCGGCCGCAGAGGATGTTGACATGCGCCTCTTCCCGGAATCGCGCTCTCCGCTGCGGAGCGGGCAGTTAGCGAGAAGCGGGGCTGTGCGGGCAGGGGCACGGGGGGCGGAGAGGATGGCGGGCGCAGCCTTGGGGAAGGCAGGCTGCTGGTCTGATCGAGGCTGGCGAGGCTTCTGGTCCCTCAGCTCGGCTCGCAGGCATCGTAGTGACCAGAGTCACCCCACATGGGCTACATACGGGGTGCGCCCCCCGCCCCCGGGCAGTGACCCGGTGCAGGCCTGGCGGAGGGGCTGGGCACTCTGAGTCCCTGCACACGGAAGCACAGAGAGGAGGCGGGGGATGACGGCGGAGCCGGGGCGGCCACAGGCAGGCACGCCCGTGGCTCCAGTCCGGCCCCTGACCGCTTTTCCAGAAGCTGCCGCCTGGATGGCTTTTTCAGGAAAGCCTCCGCTGAGCGGGCCAGGGCGCCAATGGGGGCAGGGCCGCGTGTCTCGTGGCCCAAAGGCACAGGGTGAGCCACAGGGGAGGGTGCAGCCAGCCACACCCTCCCGGGACGGCAGCCATGGGCCAGTCCCATGACACAGTGACCGCTCCGCAGCCCAGAGAGGCTTTCCAGGCCTGGCCGGCGGCCCACGCGCTTGGGAAAATGCTCCGGAAAACGCGGTCCTGGCACCGAACTGCCGCGTGGAGCCGTGTGGGGGGCGCGAGCACCACGACAAGCAGTGTTCACAGGCTGACCGGGGGGCCTGCCCACCACTGCGGCCCCACACCACAGCGGGACGCGCAGCCGGCCCACCACGTTGGCCTCGGGTTTCTCATCTGAACAGTAGACCCCCCTAGAGGGAGCAGACCCCCCTAGAAGAAGCAGACCCCCCTAGAAGGCTGGGGACCAGGGATCTCAGCCCCTAACCCTGAAGACCCAGCAAATACACAAACACACCACAGGTGGCCACGGAGGCTGCCGGAAGGAGCCCGAAGCTCCTAAGGCCCTCCGATTGTGGTGATGGGGCACTGCTCCACTTTACAGATGGGAGAACAGAGGCCCAGAGGGCCGGAGACAGGGGCCAAGGTCACCCGCAGTTGGTGTTGTGCATGGGCTGGGACCAGGTGTCCAGAAGGCCTCTGGGGCTGCCACCTGACCTTGGGTCCCAAGTAGCAAGGGGTGTGGCCTTTACCCCACAGCCCAGCCAGGACACTTGGGACCTGTGTCGCTCCCTCTCTGGTGTAATGGGGACCCTGGCCTTCCCAGTAGGGACAGTCCTGGGACCCTCCTGCCTTACGCAGTAGGCAGGCCCGACAGGCTGCTGCACCCACTTCCCAAACAGGAGGGCCAGCGCCCCAAAGCCGGTGCTAGCTGGGACACGGGGCAGGACGAGTCTGGGCCTCCTTCCTCTCAGACGAGCACTGGCTCCTGGCTCCCTGGCCCTCCGGGCAGCGTGGGCAGTGGTGGCACTAACTGTCCTCCCCTCCAGCTCAACAGGTCCCCTTTCTCAGGATGCCCCCATTGAGCCCTGAGCCCCAACTTCTCAGCCTGGCAGGAATGACTCTCTCCACCCACGAGGAGACCCCCAAAAGAGGGCCGGAAAGGCAGCAGCAGCCGCGCAGCCGCTGGCCCCTGACAGAGCTCCTCCCCCAACTTCCCGTCCTGGGCTCTGTCCCTCGGCCCCACTCCATGTCCTGGGCTGTCTGTCGGGCATCAGGCCCGGTTTGATCCAGCTCCTGTTCGCGGGCACAGCCGCGGCTCCTCCCTCCTGAGAAACTCGCAGAAAGAAAGCCTTCGCACCAGGCGCAGGGGCTCGGCCAGGCCAGGCCAGGCCACGCCACGCCGCCGGGGCGGCCGGCGCAGCGTGCCATTGTGCGGCCTCCGGTCCTCGCCTCGGAAGGCGCACACAAGGGCCAGGGGCTCCCGGGGGAGGGGGGGGCGGCCCCCACAGGGGACACACACACACACACACACACTCCCACACCCTCCTCCTCCGGGGAAGGTAATTGAGGTTTGCTTCTTTTCATCGGAAGAAAAGGCACCTTCTATTGAAAGCGTGCATTCAGAGACCTGGGAACACTCAAACGCTCATCTGCGCTCAGCCCTCCCAATTATCCCCAGGTGGCTGTCCCCCACGGGGGCTCCCCCACATTCCTTTCTGCCCACGCCTTTGTTCCCGTCTGAGCGGGCCCTGGGAGCCCCCGGGCTAAGAGTCTCCTCCTTAAGCCCCTGCCAAAGACCCTATTCACGGCGCGGAGAGAGGCCAGGGGAAAGGTGGTGGGGAGCCTTCCTTTGCCCCGACCCCCAGGGTGGAGGACTTAAGAAGTCTCCATCTGGATTTTTTTTCTAAGCCCAAAGAAACTGGAGAGCAATTAAGAGAGTCATGACTACACTCTCCGCCGTCCTCTCCCTTAATTAACTCCCCTCTCACACCCCCCCCCCGAGTTGGGGCCCGCCCCGGCCTCAGCCACCCAGCACCTGCTCCGCGCGCTGGTCCCCACGACCACCAAGGTCTTAAGGGGGAAGGGGGCCGAGGAGACAATTACGGACATGCCCGGAGACTTCCTAATCACACTTAGCTCCCGAAACAGAGGCCGGGGCGATCGGCTTTCTAAGGAACGCTGGAACACGAGACCCAGGGTCCCCGACCCGGAAAGCCCAGGAAAGCCCAGGAAAGCCCCAGATGCCCGGGCGCCCGGCGGCTGGCCTTGGCACAGGCAGGGGCTCCCTCCACTTGCACTGGAGCCAAAGGACCTTGGGACCCCTCTCCCTGCTGTGCCATCCGGCTGCAGTGCCCAGGCACCCTGGGAGGGCCTCCCCCCTCCGCACCTGTCCTGGCTCTGAAACCGTGGCTCAGTCCACACCCAGGAGGGGCGCCTGTCCCTGCGACCCCCCTTCCCTCAGACTTCCCGCCCTCCTGCCCTACACCCAGACTCCCGTCTCCGGGCTGCGGAGTTGATTCAGGATGCTGTGTTTCAACTCCTGTGATCGAGACCCTGATCTGTTTGTGTATGTTTTATGCCTATGCCACACAAGCCCCCACGCGCATGCTGGCCCGACACTGGACACTGGCGAGTGCGCGTGAGCAGGGCGGGGCCAACCCAGCTGCCGAGCAGGGCAATGGGTCGGAGGCCGGCGGGGCCCTCACCCTCCACTTGACTCTGCCCCTCGGGGCTCGACCCACCCGTTGGGGTCCTGAGATGCCCCCAACGAAGCCCCTAGAGTCCCGGGGCACTGGCTCAGACCAGCCCCACAGACCTTTCCGGTGCGCGCCCTGGCTACAAGCCCCGGGGGTCCTGCACGCCGCTCTTCTGAGTCAAGGTGTTTGCAGGCAGCTTGGCAAATGCCAGCTGTGGGGTAAATGTCACAGGGCCCCGTCTTCCCGGCGCGCCTCCCTGAGCTCAGCCCCGGGCACACGCTCCCCACCTCCCTGCAGTCCACGGGCTCCCCCGAGGGGCGGGGCGAGCAGACAAGAGCTCCCCAGGCCTGGGCCCTCAGCCCCTCACTACCTACACTGATGAGGAGTTTCATCCAAAAGTCACACCCACACCCCATTTCCCTGTCCGTGCAGGAGGCGGGGCTGCCACCTCTGAACACCCCCATGAGGCGCAGCGGGGGGACCCCTAAAGGGAAGACGCCCACCACTCGGCCTCCTCCTCCTCTCTCAGTGTCACCTCGCTCAGCTGCCACGTGGCCCGTGTCACTGTGTGGGACCTCCCGGGACACTCGGCTTGACCCTCTGGGCCTGGAGGCAAACCTGGGCGTGGGCCCGAGTGTCCAGGGAGGCAGGGGCACGCCCCGAGGGACGGGACCCGCAGATGGACAGACGCCCGCCCGCCAGAGCGCTGGGGTGGTGGGGTCCTGCTCTCTTCCTCTTCCTCCCGGCCGTGAGAATTTCGTGTAAACACACAAAAGCATTCCCATCGCACTGCTGCCGTCGCGGGGGTGGGACGGGAGGCCGAGCGAAGAGCTCGCTTGGAAACCACTGTCTGATTAGAGGGCCTTGGCAAAGCCTCGTGGGGGGGGGAGCCAGCGTCCTCTCGGGGGCTGGCGCTACCCCGGCCGGAGGGGTGGGGATGGTTTTCCAGCTACGGGGCAGACGAGGATTCCCATGGCCGCGTCTCTGACGCGGGGGGGTGCGTACGCGAACGAATGCACTGTTTTCATCTCATGAACATGCTCAGCGGAGCTTCGGGGAGGACCTACTGTGTGCCTAGCCCAGGCCGGTTGGCAGGGCCTGGGGGTGGAAGCTCCTCACTTACCGTGCGGGGCCCGCAGCGCCCCGTCCACCAGGGTGGGTCCCAGGCCCTCGGGCTCCATGAGGCCAGGGCAGCGGCTCTGGGGGCTTCCAGAGCGCAGGCCCCGGGCTGCAGCGGAAGACAGTGGCCCTGCTGGTTGAATGTGTGTGTTCGTGAACAGGGACATGTGCTGGGCCTAACGAAGTGTCGCCGTTGCAGGAAAAGCGAGAAACTCACCCCAAACCAGGAAGGAGGAGCCAGGCCAGTCAGGAGAGGCCAGGGGGCCGTCTGGAAGAAGGGCTCGGTCCAGGGCGGCGGTCCTCAGGGCGGGGCTCTTCTGCCTCTTGCATCCAACTCTTCAGCCGACCCAGCCGAGGGTCAACCCTGGGGAGGAACAGGAGGTCAGGACACGGCCATGCCGGCAGCCCTAAGGAGCCACACGCTTTCCAAGGGAAGGCCCAGAGCCCAGTCTCACCTGGGATCTGGTTCTCAGTGGAAGGGGGGTGGCTCACAGGTAGGAGCAAGGCCGGGAAGAGCTTGAGGCTGGGCTGGCCTGGGGTGGGCAGAGCCGGGGCGCGCAGGGGCAGGGCAGGCTGCGGGAACACCTGCGCGCAGGACGACAGGGGTCTGTGGGGGAAAGGGCAGGTGCAGGGCCCTCGGACCCCAGGAACCCAGGCCAGGACAGTGGGGGGAGGTGGCCGACCAGCAGGGGATTGTCCCTCGGGCCCTGGAGACCTGTGGGCAACCCGGGCAGCACCGGGAAGGGGGCGGGGGGGTGGCTCTTTGGGCTGGCGGGGGTGGGGGGGTACTTAGGGCCAGAGGCAAGAAGGTGAAAGGTGGCTGAGGCGGCAGGCGGGGCCAGGTGACACAGGTGTGGACTCGGCACAGCAAACTGCCCCGTGAGACAGAGGGCTGAGCAGCAGGGTGACCTGGGCACAGAGAAGGGGCGGCGGGTCAGGCCGAGCAGGAGACTGAGGCAAGCGGAGGTGCGGGGGGCGCCCGCCCCAGACAGTGGGGGCCAGGCAGGGGCCCCAGGCAGCGAGGGCAGACAGGCAGGCAGCCGGGCAGGGGCGCAGCCCGCAGAGCTCCCTGGAGGTTCCCAGCCACTGTCTGTTGCTGGAGGCCAAAGGAGTGGGGTTTTGCCCCAAAAGGAGGAAGGTTATCGTGGAGGGAGGGGTCCAGATCGCAGACCCCAACTCAAGAGGGAGACCTGTGTGGCCGGAGCCCAGGGGGACGCACACCACTGTTCCGGGTGCCCAGGAGCCGGCACTCGGCTGCAGGCTGAGTGTGGGAGGCAGGGAGGACGGGAGGGGAGGGGCGGGCCGTGCCACAGGTCCCCAGCCCCCTCGCACCGTCTGACCTGCGGCTACGGGGCAGGAGTCGCTCACTGCCCCGGTGCTGGGACAGCAAGGCTGTGTCCTCAGCAGAGGCAACCCCCCGGCCCATCCTCCCAGGGGCAGAGGCCGTCAAGGGACAGGCTAGCGTGGCGGGTGTCCAGCCCGGGGCCGGGCGGTGGGCCTGCTCAGTAAGGATCAACTGTTGAATGACGGGATGGACGCACGAGTGAAGGAAGGGGCGAGACTGGCGAGGCCCCGCTCCAATGGGGCTCGGGGAGGGGCGGTGCCCGCTCCGCCCTAGACAGAAATCCGTCCCCCACCCCTTTGGCCTGCCTCTGGCCCCGGCGCCCCCTCTAGCAGCCTGAGTGTAAGTCCAGGTCCTTCATTGACTCGTCTGTCCAAACTGACATCCCACATACTCTTACTGAACCCCACATGGTGCCAAGCTGGTGCTGGGACACCCAAAGGAGGTGGTGGGCTGGCCTAGGGCACCCCCAGAACACCAGAGTAGGAAGGGGTGAGGGAGGGGTGAGGGAGGAGAGCAGGGGGCACGGAGAACAGAGGCAGGAGCAGTGGGACAGTCACAGCGGAGAACCAGAGCTCACCACGGCCGAGCCTCCCAGGCTGACTTAATGATGAGTGTTGAGACCAGGGGGCCCTGGGGGTTGGGGGGCCAGCACAGGGGGCCCTGGGGGTTGGGGGGCCAGCAAAGGGGTCCCTCTGGGACCTCTGGCCTGGAAGAGTGGGACACAGGCGTCCCTTGAACACGGGCACACGCGTGGGCGCCGCATCTACACTCAAGGCAGCCATGGGCTCAGACCCCTCTGCCGGCGAGCTCAGAAAAGCTCAAGGTGGACCATTCGTGTCCGGAAACCCATGCGGGGGCCTCACTGCTGGGCCCCGAGGGCCTGGGGCTGGGACGCTCCTTCCTGGGACGGGTGGGGAGGCAGCAGGGGCCTGGGAGCTACTTTTCTTTTTAAAATGCACCCTCTCACTTAGAAACACCAGGAACTATTCTGTGACGTCCCTCTCCAGTGCCCTGGTCTGGGCGACCCCCGGGTCGCCTCCGAAAGGTGGAAGGAAGTCCCTCCGCGTCTCTACCGGGGAGCCAGAGGGGCGCGGTTCTGCTCGCAGGGGGGAGGGCGGAACTCGGACCCTCGCCCTCGGCGGACAGAGGAGTTAGGGGAGGCCTGTGAGTTTTCCTCGACTCGTTTTCTTGCTCCGACTGCCCTGCTTACTTTGTCTGTTTGTCTGGTTGTCCCTTTCCCGTTTGGCTGCAGGTCTGCTCAGAGACTGGCAGTCAGTCGACTCCCCTGCCTCGAGTGAGAAGTGTCCCGAACTGGGCGGGACACACAAGGGCAAGTGGCAGGCGGGAGGCCCACCGGCCAGCACCAACGGGAGCGGAACCTCCTCTGCTGGGTCCCTGGGACCCGCACGTGAGCCCTGAGCCACGCCCTTCCACGCCGAGGGGCGCCGATGCCCCCGTCACCTCTCGACCTGGATGGGGGGTCCCGCGCCTCTGCATTGACCCTGCGGGGGCTACGCCTCGGCCTTGGCACTCGTCTACCCTCCGGTGGGCTCGTTTCGAAGCATCCAGGGGGTCCTGACACGAGTCAGGTGCGTGCTGGGCCCCGGGAGGGCGGGTCCCCCACGCAGGTGGCACCCCTGCCCGGCGCACCTGTCTGCCTGTGGGCCCCACGGAGGAGCTCTCTGCCTCGCGGCCCCGTCCCCCAAGCAGCCTTCCACCTCCAGCCCCTCTCCCTGGGCCTTGAATGGGGAGCAGGGGGAGCCGAGGCCCCGGGCCGGAGACCACAAGTGGGGGCTCCGGCCCGTGGCCCCTGCCCCGTGGACGCCACTCCGCCTCATTATGATAATCAGTGTTTTTTTTCCTCGCAGACAAAGCCGGCTCCTTGCAGGAGGAGCGGCGGAATCCGGCAGCCGCCTCATTAGCGTCTGCAGCCTCTTCCTTGAGGAGGAGGCCGAGCCCAGCCCCGCGTTCGTTAGGGGGAAAGGGCGGAAAGTGGAAGGAAAGTGAAAAACGCGGCTGGGGGGAGGGAGCGGGCCCTTTCTGTCGGCCATTCATTCCCTGAAAGACTCCGGGCACCTTCGGGATTTAATCAGCAGCCAGGGCCGGGGGTCTCGTCGGGGTGAAGGAGGTAAAGAGGTTAAACTTGATAGGAGTTACAACTCCACCCCCCCAACTCGGGGCAATTTGATTTGAAAGCTTCCTGGGATTTGTCACTAGGATAATTCATTTAAACCTTTTTTCCTGTTCATTTTAGCCCAACCTGACACCAGGGGAAACCTTTCTCAGGACGTGTTTTCGGGAGTTGTTGAGATTCCCTAAGTCCCCCTTCCCCGCTCCGCCGCCTCTCCGCGTCTTTTTCTCATGCTTTTCGCCTTCCTCTCCCCCTCCCGCCCCCTCCTCCCTTCTCCGCTTCTTTCTTCTCTCTGCGGTCCTCCCCGTGGGAACCTAACCTGTAAGAGAATCTGATGGCCACTCTAATTATATTTTCTCACAAATACTTTAATGACCTTATTTCAAGCCCCTCCAAGAGTGTCTGGTTCTTACCTGCGACATAATCCCACCTGACCTGCCAAGCTAACGTTATTAACTCTGTTTTGCACCTGAGACCGGGTGGCTTGGGGGGAAAAAAAAAAACAAAACTGACCCCAGGGCCCTCGAACTAGGCGGGCTTGGCCAGGGCTCCCGCGTCTGGGGCATGAGGGCAAGAGGCAAGTTCCAGAAGCGGGGCGCTCTGGACCTGCGAGGTCCCGAGGAGGAGCAGCTAAGACCTGGGGGCGTGGGAGCAGGCGTCCCGTCCTGGGGACTTCCACAGGGAGTGTGCGTCTGGGGCCGTGGGCCGGCGCCCCGGAGCTGTGTGAGAGGCCGGCCGGGAATGTGTCAGGTGTCCGTGTGTCCCTGAGCCGGAAAGGTGTCCGGGTGTAAGCTACAGAAAGGTCATTACCTTAGCGAGAGGCGCCCGACGGAGCAGAGAGGGCAGGAGGCAGTGGGCTGAAGAGGAAATGGAGGTGAGGAGGGAAGACAGCAAGTGCAGACAGGCCTTGGAGAAGCTTGGCTGCGGAAGGAAAGAGAGAGACGGTAGTGGCCAGAAAGGAGGCGACAGGAGGAGCCCGGGAGGCTCAGGCTGCGGAGAGAACAGTTAGGAAGTCGGGGGGTATGACAGGGGGAGGGGGCCGGAGGGGGGACAGGAGTGGCCAGTGCAGGAGACGCCTCTTCCTTGCCAACACGAGAGGCGACAGGGGTGCGAATGTGCCGCGTCCCCAATCGGAAGGGCCGCTTGACGGCTCGGTGCCCTCGGGAGGAGGCAGGCCAGCCCCGGGTCGGGACAGGGAGTTGTGAGGTTCCAATGAATTGGCAGCTGCAAAACGGCCTTTGCTCAGAGCAAAAGGAGACGTGAAGGTTCGCGGCGACCGCTCGCCGGCAGTGGGCAGCCGGATCTCGCAGCCCACGCCAGGGCGCACCGGGGCCTGGATTCCACTGACCATGAATTATGCGTCCTTACATTAAGGATGTAAAGAGCGCTGGTAAAAGGTCCGCCAGCCTCTGGAAGACAAAAGGTTCCCGCCTAATAGCCTGGATTAGCTCAAAGCGGGTCTCCGCCCACTTCATTCGTCACCTTCCAAGTCACCCTTCCACCTTCATTTGCCATATAATCCAATCAGGCCCTTTCAGAGGCCCGGCGGCCATTGTCCACGCCAAGCTGGGCTTCTCAAAGGGGCCTGAGTTGTTTTGTCTTGTCTGGACAAAACTGGTTAGCTTAAAAGGGGACGAAAAAAAAAGTGCCGGTCAAAGGAGGGTCCCAATTAGCCTCCGAGAGACTGTTTGCACCATCTTTGTGTCACAGACCAGGCCTGGTGCGCCGGGCATGTTGTGGGAGTTTCCAGGAAAGGTCTGTTGGATTGATTCTGTTTTTATGCGTTTCGAAACTCCTTTCTCGAGCGCAAACACTCACAGCACCTACTGGGTGCTGGCCCAGTCATGACGAGAGAGGACAGGGCTGGGCATGCACACGGTGAGGGGCGAGCTCGGCCGGTGAAGGACCCTGCAATTTCCACAGCGATTTACAAAGCACTTTCCTAGTCGTTTCAGCGTTTTTGGTCTTCAAAAGCACCCCGTGGGGCAGCTGAAGGTGGGCGGGTTTTTTGTTTTGTTTTGTTTTGTTTTGTTTTAATCCTCATTTAGGCCATGAAAGGCACGGAGACCTGGAGGAGTTCAGCGACTGGTGTAAGGTCACACGGTTATTGAGAGGTGCAGCCAGCACAGGGGAGCGGCACTGGGGCCACCCAGACCCCCAAGACCACCCTGGGCAGTGGATTGGAAATCAAAGCTCTTGGCCTTCACGCTGGGCCGGGGGGTGGGGGGTAATGGGCAGCTCCAGTGTCACCCGGGGTCCAAGTCGGACCCCTTGTCTTGCCAGCAATGTGACAAAATACTTACATTCCTCCGGCCTCGGCGCCCTCACCGTAATTGTGAATGAACCCTGTCCCGTAGGAGGGGCGGCTCCGTCCCCGCCCACCTTTTTACAATTGCTCGCCAATGCCGAATTCATCCTCGTCTGGGAGGATGTGTGTCTGGTCACGTGTGTCTGACACGGAAGTGACATATCTGGACGACGCAGAAAGTGCTCTGGAAATGACCACATGCATGATTCACGTTCCTATATTCAAGTCAGCCCATCACCCTTGTTGGCGGCGCCCCTACCTGTGCCAGGAGAGCCCCGGGGAAGGGGCGTCGAAGTGCTGTGGGAGAATAAACGAGAGGCGTTAAGACACGTGACACAGACGGGGATGGACTGACCTACCTACCGAGCCTTCAACACACATCTGTCGGCCGCCTCCTGGATGCCCAGCCCTGCCGCCCCGGGCCACTTCGGGTCACTGGACACTCACAACAACCCTGGGAGGCTGCTCTTCTCACCACCACTCCCCCAGAAAGGACGGGGAGGTCCCCGGACAGGCGGGGATGCCCACGGCGTCAGGGCTCATGCTCGTTCCAGAAGCCCCCCGGGCCTTGGAACCGCCGGAGAGACGCTGGCGGAGCCCTCGGCCCAGGTCCCCCTCCTGAGAAGTCCCCGGAGGGATCCTTCCGTGCGGGACGTCGTGTGGGCAACCACGGGGTCAGCTGAGGAAGACGGGCCCCCCTCAGGGAGGGGAACACTCCAGGTCGCTGTCACGTTGACACAAGCAGAGACTCACAGGGAAGCACTCAGAGCGAGAGGCACAAGCACAGCAGAGGTCGGGGGTGGGGGCCAATGCCCCCTCACTAGGGCATTGGTTCAAGCCTTTCGTCAAGACGGCAGCTGGCTGGCGGGGCGGGGTCCTCTTCAGCTTCCGTCGTCCTGATCCGGGGTGGGGGTCTCTGCCAGGGGCTGCGCGGCGTGCGGGTGGGAGCCCGGGGGTCGGCACTCCTGCGTCCTCTGCAACGGGGGCAAGGTTAGAGGGCCCACTTAAAGGTCCCGACCTAGGAATGGATTAAACTTTAAATGAGTTAATTACAACTAAAACGAATTAGTTACCATTTAAAGTCGTCCTTTAAATACTGGCGGGCCTGGGGGTGGCGGGAGGAAGGCGGCCGTGGGGGCATCCGGCCGCCATGCCGTACACACGCCGCCACGAGGAGGGGGCGCCTACCGTACGGTGGAGCAGCGAGCGCCTTGGCGGCGGCTGGGCATCAACAGGTGGTCCTCGAAGACGAGGAGGTGGACGGTGACGTCATCCCCGAAGAGAGAACCTGTGGCCGGGGAGGGGGCCGGGTTAGAAACCATCCTGACGACCTCTGCCGGCCAGCACAGGAAAAGCAGAGAGCGGGAGGGGGTGGTCAGAGGGAAAGGAGGGGGGAATGGGAAGGAGGGGGAGGGGTCAGGAGGGAGGAGGGAGGGGTATGGAGGGAGGAGCAAAGGGAGAGGAGGGAGGGAGGAATGGGAGAGAGAGGAGGGGGAAGGAGGGGGTGAGGAAACCAGGAGGGGAGGGGGCAGGAGGAGAAGTGGGAGGGGTTAGAGGGAGAGGAGAAATGGGAGGGGGAGGAGGGGGAGCAGAAGTGGGAGGGCGGAGGGAGAGAAGTGAAAGGGGAGGAGGGAGAGAAGTGGGAGGGGGTAAGGAGGACTTGATTGACAAGCCCCAAGTGTTAGCCGTGTGCGCATGCGCAACCTCAAGCCCAGTTTGGCGGGCCGAGGACATTTGCAGGCATAGACCGCTAGGGGGCGCCGTCAGCACCCATAGCCCAAGAGCACACCCACCTGCAGCGCGCGCCTGTGCGCGCGCGCAGCGAGAGCCTCTAGCGCCCCACCCGCGCCTGGCCCGCAGCTGCCAGGGGCAACAGCTGGCAGAGGATGGGCGGGGGGCAGCCCAACAGGTCTCAGACTAGGAGGATGGGCACGGTCCACCCCTAGCCCAACGCACAGGCCACTATGTCCCCTAAAACGCATGCCCACCGTCACCAGCCAGAAGCCACCTGTGGCAGCAACCGCACGCAAACGCCCAGAGGCCCTTTGGTGCCCCACAACTGTGGGGGTCACCTGAGATATCAAGAAGACAGTCCCCTGAGGGTCTTTCCAGAACATGATTCCACTTTTAATAAGTAAAAATACAGAAAGCTTGGCCTCGACCTTCAGTAAATCCAATTAAACATAAGTTAATTAAAATTAAAAAGACCAAGTTCTCAACACAACGTTCTCACTCATATCTGTGGTCTCTGGGCACATGACTATAAAATATGAAATCGCTAGAAAATAATATGAAGGCAGTCAAAACCACCTAACGTCATCAGACCACCATTTCCCCCCCCCGCCCCGCCCCCGCGCAATCTCACCTCCGTTTTTCATTGCAAGAATTCCAAGACCCTTCACGACGGCGTCTAATTAACTATCTTATGGCCTCTTCATCCTGCTCAAATGAACCACACCCTCCTAAGACCCCCCCAAAAACCAAAATCGAAATTAACTAATCCGCGGCCACGCACTTCCACGACCCTCTAATGGCCACAACCACTGCGTATCACGGCATCGCTACCCAGCGCGAGCCCTGCGGCCGCTCCCCAAGGAGCCCAGGGGTCTTAAAACATTCCCCCCTTAGGTAAATAGATCTAGAATTCTCCAGTAAATCTCAAGCCTGACCCCCTCTAGCAGAAGAACAAAGGCCACCTCCCCTCCCCACCCCGCCCCCCAAAATTCCGCAGTGCCATCAGCGCCCTCTGGCGGCCATCAAGAGAACATTCCAGAAACCTGCCACGTAGCAACCCGCTAGCGCCCCCCCACACAGCCCGCCAGCCCTGAGTGGGGAGGGGGTGGCATGGGGGGCTAGACAGGGACAAAGGAAATGGCAAAAGGCGACTATCAAAAATCGAAAGCCCACAACACACCAGAATCTTCCAGAGACCATCGCGCCATGCTGAAAGGAGCCCCTGACCCCCAATTCCCAGCTCCCGGTGGCCAGAACCCCCCCCCACACGCCCTCTTCTCTGCATTTTTCTCTTTCCTCTTGCTTCCCAGACCCAAGGACATGGCCCACTCTTCACACCAAGCCATCCCTCCCTCTACTCTGCCAGTACCCCCAGTGGCTTGGCCCCCTCCCGCCGCCCTTCCTACAGAACTGATCCTAGAGGGCTTCTGGCAGGTCTGCGCTTGAGTGCCATCTCTCTCCACCGTTAGGGAGGTTGGTTTATCGGGGTGAAAACAGATGATAGCACTTAGAAATTTTACTCTTAATTTTCGTGCAGCGTCGGCTCCGCACTGAACCTGTATGCCTGCACCGGGAATCCCTCCCGGGTAGGAACCTCTACTCCTCACGCCCACGGGCAACCAAGAAGCTGGCCACAAACTGCGGGGGGGGGGGGCGATATACCCAGGAGACCCTTCTCTTCGGGTGCTTTCCCCTGTAATCTGTGGGGCACACAGAATGCATCCGCCGCCATATCTCCCACCATCCGTGGTCCCGAAGGTAGCTCCTCCAACACGGAAAACCTGGGTTTTGGACCCCGGTGACTGCGGGACGTTGGATTCCGACACGGGCTTGGTCTGATCCCTCCCGCTCCTCTTAATTGACGCCCCACCACCCTGCCTACCCGCAAGGGCTGGACAAGAATGAGGCCCTGGTTCCTCCCCCCACCAAAAAAAAAAAAAAACCAATGTGCCTCGCGATTTTTCTTTCGGACAGTATTTCGTGGCCGACGCTCGCGAACGGGCGAAGTGGCCACCTTCGGGAGAAGGTCCCGGCGTCTGTCCTCCGGCATGTCCAGGAGGACAGAGACCGACCCAGACGGGGGTGTAGCCTTCTTTTTGCACATCCTTCCTGACAAGGATGGCCAACCACGTACCTGATGGGCAGATTCTCGCGTGGGCGCCCCGGTTCTTCGGGAGGAGCCGCGGCCAAGGCCTGCGAGCCAAGGCGCGCTCCATCCAGCTCTCCGCCGTCTGCGCTAGGGGCTGGCTGGGTGGGGTTTATATGGAAGCGCAGAAGGGGTGGTCTCTGACGTCAGCGCATTCTGCTGCAATGCGCTCATTTCTCCAAAAGTGATTGGCCGGAAAAATGAGCCCCCCAGATTCTATGACAAATTGCTCTAGCCGCACCCAGATTGCAGCAAAGAAGGAGGAAAAAATTCTGCCGCAGTGCCCCTCGCCGCCATGACCAACACCCTGTGCTCGCTGGTGCTCCTTCCCCTCCACGAGCCCCGCTCGCCGGAGCAGGGCGATGCGTGTGCACCATTTGCTGGGAGAAGTGGAGGCAGGGATTTTTTTTTTCTCCCCCTCGGGCTGGCCGAGGGCGAAGCTGGGCTGCAGGGGCAGCAAGCAGATCACGCACCTGGAGGTTTCGGAACCTCTATGGGAGGATGCGTCTTAGGGAAAGAAAATGATGTTTGCTGCTCGTTGTCCTGGAAAATAAAATCCACGGGCAACATAACTGGTACCCACATGTAAGTCGGCGGCTGTCACCCCCTTTCAGCCCACCCATCCATTTCTGATTGGTTACCTTTGACACGGGATACTCGGCACAGCACCTTCGACTAAGGGGCGGAAAAAACGCTTTTTGAGTCCCGGCTCTGCCGCCGACAACCTGTGTGTGTGTACCCAGAACGCTGCAGTATCCCTGCCTCCGCAAGGGGGTCCGTTTCCCCTACGCTAACCAGAGCTGCCCCCTGACGGGGTTGTAATAGGAACCTACGCAGGAGCCCTGTTCCTCTAGGGAAAGTACTTCTCTAGGTCCGTGTCCCAGCTGGAGAGGCATGGGGTACCCCCCCATTGAGGTGATTTCCGCACACGTACACTTTGAAAACCGCCCCCCCACACCCACACACACACATGCACCTCCCCGCACCACCCCGGGGAGACAGGCAGGGACACATGTTGCGGCAGAGCATGGCCGCGCGGCCTCGCGCGCGGGACTTGGCACAGGAGATTCGATCCTTAACAGGTGGCGCCTTCGGCAGCTCTGCCCCGGGCACCCGTGGCGAAGCGGGCAGGGCCGTCAATCAAATGTCCTCTCGCAAAGGTCAAAACGCTGCTGAAAGGACTAAGGATCTATCTTAGGGTGACAGGTGGGTGGCAGCCGGGAGGGCAAGGATGAAGCGCCTGGTGACAGAAGAGGGGTAGGAATGAGTGATGGGTCCCGAAGGGAAGAGGGCAGAGGGGCCCCGCGGGGCTGTCCCGTGAGAACAGCGCCCCCGCACTTCTTGAAGGGGCTGCAAAGCAGCTGCGCAGAGAACCGCCCCCCCCGGGGGCCCAGTTGTCCTGCCAGGGCGCCAAAACCCAGACGGGGCCCTCCGGGGCTGCGTGGAAGGGACAAGGCTCTTTGTAAGGCCAACCGCTGGTGACAGGGGGGTGAAAGGGGACCGCCAGGCCACAGGAGGCCCGGGACCTTGGGCTGGGGGCTCACTCGTAGATGCACAGCGCATCTGGGGAGACGAGGACAAAGTGGGCTTTGGGGCTCATGGCCGAGAGCCCCCTAACATGTCAGATGATGTGAGAGAGACTGAGAACACCCCACTGACCGCTTGGGGAGCAGGCAAGGCACCCCAGAGACTGGAGCTCCCACCCCCCAGCAGGACATGGGAGGCCGAAAGGCCCACACCAACGAGGGACGTCAAGAAAGCCTCAAAAAATCATGGCTCCGAGCATCCCAGTCAACAGAAGAACGTTTATTAGCCACGGTATTAATAGCTAGGAAACAGCCGGAGCCGGCCGGGACCAATCAGTGGCCAGGAGCCCCTGTCGTCAAGCCCGCGCGGCCAATCAGACACCAGCAGGCCGGGTTGCTAGCCTCCCGGGGCAGAGGCGAGGGGCGCGCATTGTCACGGGGGCTCCCACTCGCCCTGCCTGCGTGGGAGGCCTGCGTGGGAGCCCAGGCAGACACCAGAGAGCGTCCCTCGTCACGCACTCGGGGTCCCTGGAGTCTGTCTTAAACACAGTGCCTTCTGGCATCAGCTCCGCAGCCCTAAAGATCGCGAGCTGACACTCTGGGAGGAGCCCCCGGCCTGGGTTGGGGCGCCCCTGGGAGGCCCTGTGGAAGGAGAAACTCCAGACATGCAACGTGCATCTCTCCCTTCCAGGCTGGGCCCCACGAGGGGAGCGGGGCCTCCCGGTGCCAAGTCAGCTTCTCTGCTTTTTTTTTTCTGGATTCCCTGGCTCCTCCGCCTGCTGCTCAGAGGCTCCCAGCACGGCCCACTCCCCTTTCTCAGGGTCGTGCTTCACTGACGGGCCCCGGCAAAGGACCCTGGAAATGATGTGTGTCTGACAAAAGTGTGGCGGGTTTGAATCCCGGCTCTGCCCCCTCCTAGCTGGGAGGCTGAGGTCCAGGCCCTTCTCTCCGGGCCTCTATTTCTTCATCTGGAAAAAGGAAAGAGTTGGACAAGATGGTCCCCAAGGAGCCGTGCAGCCCTGCTCTGCTTGATTTGAATGTATACATCAGGCGAGTCAAATGTCTTCCAGAACATTGTGCATGACAGTAATTAGTATCAGGTGTGCCCTGCAGCCCATGCGGTTACTTCATCACTCTGCTTTTCTTTCCATTGTATTTTATTTTAAACAGAACTCCATGGCAACATGTGTATCCTTCTGGCTTCCTTAAAGAAAGGAAGAGAGAAAGGGAAAGATAGAAAAAGAAAAGGCCAAGAGGAAGAGAAAAGGCTGCTGCCAACGAGTCCTGCTGAGCCTCGTTTCACCACAATACCCCCCCCCCCCCGCCCAAAAAAAATCCATATGTCTAAATGTTTTCGTTGGCTTTTCTGGAGCTCAGAAACTAACTTTTAAAATATTTATGGGTCCGAAGCAATGGGCGATACGGCTTGAAAGAGCCGGTCTATGGTAACCGTGGGGTCCCCACCCGTTTCTTAACCGGAGAGGGGTTTGCCCTTCCTGTGGCAGAAGACGCGAGAGGGCTCAGGCCCGTATCTACGGGGCAAGGCGGACCAGGAAATCCAGGTTGAGAGACCGCTCGCTCTCGCCTCCGTGCGTGCTGAAACCCAACTCCCCTGAAGAGCCTGGAGGGGAGCCAGGGTCCCAGCCGCTCGGCTCAGCCCGCTGCTTTTTTTTTTTTTCCTTTTTTCCACGTAGATCTAATTCAAAGCACACATTTTTCTCCTTTTTTTTTTTAAATTCATACTTGGGAGCCCTCAAAAGCCATGTGAGCGGCCTCCTATCCACATGTACATACTTGCGGGCGGGCGTACAAGCGTCCTCAGATTCAGCCAGGAAATGGAGACAAGGTCCCTCCTCTGTCCCTCTCCCAGGCCCAGGGGGCTCTCTTCTCAGAACCGAACTGAGAGCTTTTTACGAAACGGCATCCTGTAGGCTGCCTGTGCCTCTCTGCTGGCTTTCCCGGACTTCTGGGTGCCCCCCCCCAAAATTGTCACGGTCCCCAGAGAACTCCGGGGGGCCCTCCTGGGCACAGCCATGGGGCGGCAGAAGTAAGGCTGACCGTGCCTGCTGCTTCCTAATCTCCATGCCTGCTTGCAGGGGCTGGGCTGGGTGTCCAAGCACAGTCCCATCTCCTGGGGGCCCCAGGACTGACGGAGGACCCTCTAGAATGCGCAGCGGGGCTCAGAGCCCCTCAGGAACTTGATTTGCCTTCAAAATAGAGTCTAACCCCTTTAGTTTGGTATTTAAGGACACGTGTGATGGGCTTACTTTTCACTTATCCCAATTCAGTTCATACCCACAGTCCTTCCGAGTTGGATGTCGTGAGGGTCCCGTGGCCCTGGGGCTGGGGCATGAAGGGGACGGGGGCTGCCTGCGTCCTTCTGGGCTTCTCCTACCCTGGCCCCCCCACATCTGGAGCGCTCTGCTCCCCTGAAACCTGGAGTGGGTCTGGACGCAGCCCCAACCTTTGCAGAGAGGCGTTTGCCAAACTGTAGATGTTAAAAGACAAATAAAATTCAGCCCTTTGCAAAAGGCCAAGGACAAAGATGACTTCCTGGTAGGCTGCTGGGCCTCCAGGCAGCACACGTGTCCTCTGACCCCGGGGTCCGAGGTGTGCGGGAGCGGGGCGCCTGAGGGACACTGGTCGTGACAGGAGCCAGCGAGAAGGCGCTGGAAGGTAACGCCCCAATTTACACCCTCCTACCTCTGAAACACCATTCGTTGTTCAGGGCAAGGCGATCCTGGTCATTTTTCTTCTGCTTTTATGGATTTCTCTACTGGCATATGTTGGTTTTATAATGTACACTTTTTAAAAAAATGCAACAATCCAAGAACACTGACCGTTTGAGCCTCTTCCTTAGGGACCTCAAACATGCAGTCTTTTCCTAAGTAAATAAAAATCCAGAGACTCAGGACACCCCTCCAAAGAAGCTCAAGGCTCGGTCCCCGACGGAGGCTGAAGCTTGGGGCGCGAAGGGGCCCAGGGGCGGCCCCACAGCCCCGCCGGGCCTCTCGGCGAAGGGCTCTCATGAACCCGCGTGGAGGCCAGCGGTTCCAAGCTGGGAACAATGACAACAAAAAAATGAACTTTGTTGGTTTCGTTCCTGCAGGAGGGGCCTAGAAAAATCCATTTACTAAGGGGCTGAGGCCGGCCAAGAACGGGGTCTTGGCGAGGCAGGCCCCGTGCACGGGGGGTTGGGTTTTAGAAGAAGTCACATCCTGATACTGGGGAAATGTGGCCACGTCGCTGCACCCCGCCCGCGCAGGGCCCCCCAGCCTTGGGCGTGGGCCAGCCCCGGATTCAGGCAAGGGGTTTTCTTGGCCCAACTCCATGGAAATATTTCCTTCGGTGGAGCAAAGAACTGCTTCATTCAACTGCCTGCGGCTAGGGAGGGGGCTGGCTTTACCGTGTTGACAGAGAGCGGCAAGGCCTGGGGAGGGGCCCTAGAGGAGAAAATGTATTCCAGGTAGAACAGGACTGGAAAGTTTGCTTTAAAAAAAAAAAAAAACCACCTAAAAGATTGCTGACAGTTGAAAAACTGCCACCCCACCCAAGAGGCCCCGAGAGAAGACATTTGTTTGCACTGGATTCCAGGGAGGCCTGCAGCCGGGCCTGTCTTCCTCGCGGCACAGGGAAGGGGGCCGCTTCTGGGCACGCTTTCAGTTCAAACATTTGAGGCCTGGATCCTTCCAGAGCCCGCAGCCGCCCTCGCCGGGCCAGGCCTGGTGGCGGCCACGTCCGTGCGGACCCGGAACCTGCCAGCTCACCAGTGGGGAGACGAGGGCGCCCCGGGGGTCACTGCGGTCAGGGGCCCCGTGCACAGGGAGGCAGGGCGCAGGTTTCGGGGGGCACACGTCTTCCCTCCTTCATCGACCCCAAGTCCCTGAGGTGCGGCCCAGAAGCTCATCCGCAAAAGAGAAGGCTTGAGGGGGACGCAGAGTGTGTTCACGGGGAGACAGGATGGTGCCTTCCACCGCCTCGTGCCGTCCAGGGCGTGAGGGAAGAGGAGAGGCCAACCAGGACATGGCATGGCTCACAGGCGGTGCCACTGTGTGCATTGGCCCTGGGCTGCCCTGCGTCGGTCACACCCGTTGCTCCCGGCACCTGGATGGAGGGCGTGACTTCACCGGGTCCCACAGCCGGCTGCGGGCTCTCTCTCCCAGCTCTCGGGGGGGGGGGGGGGGGACCAGCAGTCCGCCTGGAGGGGAGGGTTTGGGCCCTGAGATCAGGCCTCAGGTGCCAGGCTACTGGCTGGCTACCTGTGTGGCTTTGGGTTGGCTGTTTCGCCTCTCTGAACCTCACGCTCACCGTCCCTAGAACGGGGGTAAATGCGCCACCTTCAAGTGAGAAGGTGGAGCGGGCGGAGGGAACCGTGTACTGTACGGGGGTGTGGAGGACAGCGGAGGGAACACTGTCACTAGCAGCGTGGCAACTGTGGAGGGAGCCAGATGGGGACAGGAAGTATCGGGGGGCCCTTTGCAAAGTGTGTGGGTGCCTGACACAGACAAAATAACACCGAGTGTCAGCTGCAACTGAAAACAAGAGAAAATAAAGAAATGGCATAAAAATAAAAGTCATCCTTCCGTTAAAAGCTCCCTTGCTCCCCCCCTTCTTCTTGTGAACCCCTTCTATTTTTGCACAGCCCTCACAGGCCCTCCTACTCGCTAGACAGGATGCTGCCCCATAACAAAGCCAAAAAAAAAAAAAGGCAAGCTGGGTTGTATCCACCACGTGTCCCAGCTGTACGAAATGGAGGGAGTGAGGAGAACTTCTTGGTTTCAACACTGTTTGCGTTTATTTTATAAGAAGCATTCACTCCTTTTGTAGTTTTAAAACACGTATGCATCGAAGATAACCACCAGGTGACAGCGCAAAGGCACCCGGATGCCCTGCCGCCGACACGCCCGCGCCCGTCTCCATGCCCAGGGCGGCCTCGAACGCCGCTCTCTCCAGACAGTGGAGCCCTGCGGACCCGCGGACAGGCCCTGGCGGGCCCCGCCACCGGTCAGAGAGAAAGGAGAACCAGGCCGCCCACTCGCAGCCTCTTTGCTGAGCCTCGGGGTGGGGGCCCCAGCACAGCGGCCCACCGGTGCCCTCTGTGCCCCCCTCCAACAAAGGCCAGCCCTCGGCCTCGGTCAGACCTCCTGACGCAGAGCCTGGGGTCTGTGATGCAGTCTTCAAGCCCACTGGGGAAACAGCTCTTCCAGATACACATATGTCCAGCACATGGGGCCTGCCTCCTCCCCGCCTCCCTGGGGTCGTCCTGTACCTGGCAGGTAGACCGCAGCCTCCGTGCCCTGCAGCCCAGCCAGGAGGCCGCAGGCGAGGTGGGTGGGCGAGGAGGTGGGCTCTGACATCAGATCCTTGCTCACATTCCCATACCGCCGCTTGCTAGCCGCGTGACTTGTGGTGAGTGACCGATGCCTCTCTGGGCCTCAGTTTCTCCATCTCTAAAGTGGGGACAAAAACGCTTCCAGTGTCCCAGTGTTGTTGAGACGATTAAATGGCAGCAGAGCCTGGGTCCCCAGTAGCCTCTCAATACACAGGCAGCACCCTCCCGCCCCCAGCAGACGGCCGCACTGTCTCCAGGGAAGGCAGCCGACAGGCGGGGCCCACTCCCCACGGGCAAGCAGAGCTGGAACCTCTGCCACAGCCTCTGGATGCAGAAGGAGCAGCCCCAGGCCTGGCAGAGGAGAGCAGTGTGTCTCCTGGTCCTGAGAACCCCGGGGTGGGGCAGGGAGGCAGGGGCTGCCGGGCCCTCTCCAGGCCAGCCCCTGCCACGTGCCGTGTCTGCAGCCAGGATGCAGAGGCATCCTGCAGCCTCAGCCCCCCCAAAAGCTTTGTTTCCCCTTTTTGGGGGGTAAGTTGACCACCTGGGGGTAACTTCACCTGGCTCAGTGGGGGTGACGGCGGGTCACCCCAGGTCATTTCAGAATGCCACAGGTCACCACGGGGCTTTGCACGCCCCTCTGGCCTACCAGCTCACTCAGGCTCCTGCTCCACCGCCGCTTCGCCCTCCGCTGAGACGCGGGCTCACATGTTCAATGTACCCTTTAGGTGTTTGCAGAAGGGATGATCCGAAAGGCGCCCGCCTTTAGGCAAACGGAGCTGCCCTGATACTTTGATAATAAAGAAGAGCAAACAGAAGCCGCTTTTCCGGGGCCTGCCTGTTCCCAGCTGGCTCCCAACCCGAAGACACCTCTGTCTGCGTGACCTGCTGGGGGCGGAGCGCTTCCAGTGGGCCGCCGGGACCCCCGGCCTGTGGAGGAGGGTCCTGCCCTCTTCACCCCACGGAGCCTCCCATCTCCAAAATACGCAAAAACCTGAAAATCACACTCATGCCGCAGGTGAGCTCTGAACACGGAGCAAGACAGACTCAGGCCCTGGAAGACAAAACGCCTCCCGCGTTGCTCGGCAGCCCCCGGAGGGTCGGCACCCACGGTGGAAGCTGGTCGCCTGGCAGGGGGCACCCCAGGCCGGGCACACTGAGAATTAGCTGCCTCCCCAAAAAGTCAGCTGAGGTTTTTTTCACTTTTAGCCTGCATTTTGTCACTTTTAAAAAGTGAATTCCAGATTGTTCTATCCCAGCATTCATTCATTCATTCATTCAGTTCAAGAAACCCCTCCTGGCAGGGGTATACTCATAGCCAACAACACTGTAATGGCCACGTGCGGTGTTGGGTGGGCACCGGACCTGTCGCGGGGGATCATCTTGTAAGTGTTCCAAATGTCAGACCACCGTGCCGTACTCCTGAAACTAATACAATATTAAATGTCACCTGTAATTGAAAAACTTAAGAAAAAATAAAATATGACAATATAGATCTATTGGAACAGAAACCTAAACAAAGCTCCCATAAAGAAACAAATAATAACAGTAACAAGAAAGAAAGAAAGAAAAGCAAGGCTGGGTGTCCGGGGTGCCCACCGTCTCTGGTGTCGGGGATAAGACGCCGGGCGGAGGGCCCGGCGGCCGGCCCCTGGCTGTTTGGGGTGTGGGCTGCACCCCTTCAGCACCGGGTGGGGCTCTGGCAGCCCGGGGCCCCATCGGAGGTGCAGAGTGAGCTGGCCCAGGCCCCGAGAGCAGAGAGGGGCCCCCCACCTCCCCGGGGGTGGGGGGAGGGACTGACAAGCAGTAAATTGTCAAGGAACTAGCCGGGCCAGCTGGGAGGGGAGGCGGGCCCCTCTGTCCGCAGGCTCTGAGGACCAGGAACACCAGGACCACGTCCCTTCCCGACAGCCTGGCCTTGGGTACATTTCCCAGAAACCTCACTGTTTACCCTGCGGGGCCTCTCGCTGTGCACGTCCCTCACTCAGATCTCGCTCTGGGCTGCAAGTCGCTCTTGGGCTGGCTCAGGGCACAGGAACCTCAGAGCGTTGCAGGCATGGCCACGTGGCCGCCCCAGAGATCCGAGCAAAACGGTCCGCCTGCCCACCCGAAGCCATCCCGGGGGGAAGGCTGCCGGGTCTGCCCCAGCCCCCGGCTTCGGGGGCTCGCACGGGGGCCCCCCCTCACAGGCGCCCCTGAGCCGCCGGCGCAGACCCAGGCCGCAACCCGTGGCTGCTCTCCACAGCCCCAGTCGGGGCCTGAGTTTGGAGAAACCTGAGTGGGCCTGAGTGGGCCCCGAGGAGGGGGTTGGGGAGCAGCCAGGCCATGTGCAAGCACTCAGTCCCACCAGACCAGAAAGGAGGCCAGGCGACAGTGAGGAAGATGAGCCTGGGGCAGAGGGGTCCGAGCGACTGGCGAGCCCACTCTGAGCCCCCTCTGGGGAGGGCGGGTTTCCCCAGGGAAGAGCACCCCCCTCCAGCCCCCCAACAGGAGGCTGCTACCGCCCCGCCCCAGGGCCTTATCTGAAGGACACGCTGACCCGCATGACCTGGGAGGGACCGCGGCTGATGAAATGTGGACCGACGGGAGGGGCCGGAAGCCAGGCTCTCATTCCTGAGAGGGGCCCTTCCCCTTCTGGCGCCCCCAGCCCTGCAGTCTGGGATGAGGGCGCACCCCACTTCTGGGCTCTTCCAGTGCACGAGGCAGTGCTCCCCAGGGAACACAGGCCCAACAAACGCCCCGTGCCCAGCTAAAGAAAGCAGAAGACAGAGCCAGGGCCGGGGAGCCTGGGGGAGGGGACACGTTGCCCCCGTGTGTGCCGTGGCTCACCCAGTGGGCGGCAGGGGCTGGCCTCCCCGGGGTGTTTGCACACTCTCCAGATCGTGTGTGTTTAGTTAGTTGTTTATCAAGACATGGGTTAATAACGTTATGCAAACTTCAGGCATAGGACAAAATCCCACATCTGTGTAGCCTCTTGCACACCCGCCACCAAAAGCATAGTCTCCCTTCTGGTCCCGGGTACCTGGCCCCCTTTTCGCAATCCGTCCCCCACCCCCGCCCCCGCCCCCTCAGGTGACCGCCATGCTGTTCTCTGCATCTATGAGGGGGTTGTGAGTTTGGAGCCCGATGTGGGGCCCAGGAAGGCAGCCCTGCAGGCCGTGCCCCTCCCGCTGCAGAAATGTGTGAGGGTCTGTGTGGGGCCAGAAGACACTGCAGCCTTTCAGGGACACTCCTGGGCGGCCCCGGCCTCACGGCAGGTCTCCGGAAGGGGGGCTGGGCGCTCGGCCGGAGCCGCTGCCGCATTCCCTGCGTTAAAGGCCACGCTGTGTGTGCCTGCGTTTCGAGCCCCCGGGGGCGGGGGCGGGGGCGGGGGGAGGCAGCGCGAGGCAGAAGCAAGATGCAAAGAAGAGCTTTCGTATCTGCTCCCCGACCCCTGGAGTCCATCAGGATGGCCTCTGGCTGAAGGCTGACCATCCGGTGGGCCGGGCGCTCAGAGCCGCCCCCGCCCCACCCCGGGTAGAAGTCCGTGCTGAGCAAGGCACAGATGCAGAACTGCGTCCCCCGAGACCAGGGTTTCACACTTGACCCCGTGTTCCCTCTGAACAAAGGGGAAGGCCCAGTGCCACCCCTCTGACTCCAAGCCAGGCTTCTCTGGTCCCTGGCAAGACCAGGCTCTGGCTCCGGCTCCGGCTCTGGCTGCATCTGCATCAGACCCTCGTGCGCAGTCAGCCCCAGCTCCGTGACCCCCCCGCACCCCGGCCTGCAGCCCGGCCCCGGTGGAGGTCTGTGGGCGTCTGGGTCCCAGAGGCCGGCACCCCCCCAGGGGGCCTGCGGATCGTAACCAGTAATGCGTGGTCAGGACCCTGTCACAACGGGCCTGTAGGACTTCTGTTTATCTAAGATGCACACTCTCGTACTGAGCGATTGGAGGGCTCATGTGGAAATGCCGCCCTCACCCCACCGCCCCTGGGCCCCCTGGGTGGCCCGCTGCCGCGCTGCGGTGGGAACACGCCTTCTGGAGGGCCTGCTGGCGGCCCAGAGCAAACGTGGCCACACGCACCAGCCCCAGCCCGGCCATTTCCTCCAGAAACGGCTCCCGCTGTGCACAGCGACAGGGGGCCGCAGGGTTCCTAGGGTTGTTTGTGCGTCTTCACAGCTCCTCCGCTGCTCGCCCGGGAGGCCTGTGCTCTATCATGCCTGTTTACACACAGGGACACTCAGGCCCTTCCCACGCCAACCCTTCAGCAATACCGGGGGCGGGGGGGGGGGCACGATGCTGCCCCCCAGGACCGAGCTAAAGTGAGGTGTGTGCCATGCCCCAGGGAGTCACAGAAAGCGCTGAGGACCCCAGCCCCACCGTGTCCCCAACACTGGGGGTCCGTGTCAGCCTCTAAGGGTACACAAAGCGTGGGGCGGTGAGGCCGGTGCCCACGCACTGCCAACCCCGGGACCGCGGGCGGCGACGATGAAACGGTGCGCCGGATTCTCGCAGACCCACGGAAGGTCCGACGCCCCTGGACCATCCAAACCGCCCCTCTTCAAAGACGCCCAGCAGCCCGGGATCCCACTCCCCTGCCCCAGAGTCATCTTTCTATCTGCTCAGGGGGTGAGCATGGCCAGCGGGAAGTGCCCAAGAGGCCTCAGGAGGTTTGGGGGCGAACCCCGCGGGCGCCACACCTCCTCTGAGACTCGCAAATCCCCCAGCTCCTTCCTCCGTCCTCAGGCTGAGCGGGAGAGGGGGATGGGCAACCTTCAGCCTCACCCTTCACCCCCGTGCAGACAACAGGCATTTGCAAACTAGCAAGACCAGGCTGGGGGCCTGAAGACTCCCGGCTGGAGAGCTCTTTCCTCTTCTTAAAGGAGCAGAGCAAACCCAGCTGGAAGCAGCTTGCACCGAAGGCCCCCCGCCCTGGGGGAGTTCATCCTGTTCGCTTTCGGGGCTCAGTCACACACTTCTCGCTCTGGGCTGGGGCCTGGGAAGGGGCAGCCCCCCATCCGACACTACTGTGGGGAGGACGCTTTGGGGGTTCCCAGGAACGATTTCAGCCTTCCTCTTGCAATTTATTGCGACGTTGAGGATCATGGCCCACTGCTATGTTCTTCTTCTGCCCCCAAACCCTGCCCCACAGAACGTCCATTCTTCACGTGGACAGACGCCTCGGCTGGGCACCCAGAGGCCCGAGTCTCGCCCCGACCCAGCTCTGACGGGTAGCCTCAGAGACAGGCCGGCCCCAGGGAGGGGGACGGCCGAGCCTCCCTCCTCACTGCCCCAGGGCGGTCGCTGGCCTGGGGATGGCGTGAGGGGCTCAGGGTCCACCGTGCGGGCCCTGCATCATGACCCTGTCCTTCCCGGCACCCCTGGCAAGAGGCCAGTCGCCAGAGGTCTGAAGGGAAAGGGCACGGCTCCAGGATGGCTGGGGTCTTCCAGGTGTGTGAGGTTGAGTCCACCGTGAGCCAGCAGACCGCCCCCAGGACCCGAGCTAGGGCCGGGGACGTCTCCCAGGTAGCACATCCCCACTGAAGAGACTCCTCTGTCCTGAGACCCTTATCCCAGTGAGGCAGGCATCTCGGGGGCTCCGAACCTCCTCCCAGTGAACCCCAGTCCTCCCTCTGACCAGCTGACAGCCTCGTTGTCCCCCTTTCTGGAAAAGCAAGACCCAGGGCTCTGCTCAGGGCTGGGGAGCAAGAGCTGCTCCTCCCGAAATACCCCAGGGCGGGGGTCCCAGCTGCTTTGTGTCTGGAGAGAGTCCAGGTCCAGCTCCTGCGCAGGGAATTGGCCCAGAGGGCTGTGTGCGTGAGCGAGTACGTGACCGCAAGCCTGTCGCATGCGTCGGGGTGGGAGCAATGCCGCCTGTGGCGTATGACACAGCTCAGGCTCACGCAGGCCGGAGTAACACACGCGGCTCGGCGTTACACCCTAGCAAAGCCAGGGCGCCCGGGAGCGCGCCCACCACCGCTCAGGCGGCCCAGAGGGCTGCAGTCCACCAGGAAACGGAGGATGAGGCTGAGCCACCCTTTGACTCCACCATCCCCCACCTTGGGCTGGTGATTCACTGGTAACCAAGAGCCTTGGGGGAGGGTCAACTAAGAGTCAAGTATCAATTCCTCTTGAAATGCAGAGTTTCAGAGGGGGAGGTGCAGAGCCAGGGCCTGCAGCCTCTCACAAACACTCGAGTCTTGCACAAAGTTGCCCGAGGCCCATAGATAGATAACTCTTGGAACTGGGGATTATGGGGGGCCCATGAAATCCCGAACCACAGTGAATTACGGGGAATCACAGTCAACTTTGCTACAGAGAAAGGGATCCAGGAAGCCGGAGGGTTAGGGCAGATTAGTGTGGCCAATTACACTGCTAAAGGATTAGAGCGCCCTGGACCGCGGGCAAACGGCGGCGAACCACTGGCAACCCGTGGACCGCGGGCAACTGGCAGACCGTGGGCAACTGGCGGCGAACCACTGGCAACTCGTGGACCGCGGGCAACTGGCAGACCGCGGGCAACTGGCGGCGAACCACTGGCAACTTGTGGTCTGCAGGCAACTGGCAGCCAACCACGGGCAACTCGTGGACCGCGGGCAACTGGTGAACCTCAGCGCAGCACCTCCTGTCCCAGACTCGCACACACGGACCGTCCCTGATTGGAGTCTGGGGCATGAATTTCGCCCTGGCTCCCAAGCAGCCCCGCAGCCCACCTCAGCACAGCGGGGTTGTGCTCTTTGTTCTAAGAGCAGGCGCACAGGTGCCTAACCTCAGACCCCAAAACTCAAAAACCCAGCCCCCAGCCTAAAAGAGCTGGGTGTCACAGAGTGCATTCTTAAAACAAAACCTCAGGCCAGTGGGAGAGCCATTTGCAAAATGCGGGCCAGGTGGGGGCCAGCCCCACCCTTGGAATTCAGGAGATGAGTTGATCTTTCCAATTCTAGTCATTCTTCTTTTTTTTTTTTTTTTCTTAAAGGAGCAGAGTGTCCCCAGGAAGGCTGTGGGGGCAGCTCCGTGGATGAAGTGTAGGGAGCTCACCTCGGCTTGGGAAGCCAGTTGTCACTCGCCTTGTCTTCTCCCACACCCAGCATGGGAGGGTCACAGAGCAGACACAGACACTTAGGAGCAGTCCCAGCAAAGCCATTGTGGTGGCACTGTCATCCCCAGACTTGGAGAAAAGCCAGTGTGATCAGCCACACCTTGCAGATCAGGGACTTTGGGGTACCTGAGGGGGCAGTTCTGGCACAGTCTGGCAATTAGTGGGGTTTTCAGGAGCTGTACCGCGGCGTTTATTCCATTGATTCGATACAACAAACTAGGAAACGGGTCTTCAGCCCTCCCGTTTTGGAGGATCCCAACCTCACACAGCGGCTGGGTGTGAGGTCCACACAAACCGTAACAGGGAAGAACTGGGGGTACACATGGGCTGTCAGCAGGAGAACTGGATCTTTGGGACCCCACGAACAATTTTGCTAAGTGAGGACAAAGGTCTGAAACACTTTCCACTGCAGAGTTGCAGCAAATCCTTGCGCGTGTAATTGTGTGCCGGTACCTCGCCACGAGAACCAGTGGACCTGAGAATCGCAGAGACCCACGATCGGGGCACATGGGGGCGGCGTGGGGCGGGGGGGGGGGCGGATCGCAGTAAACTGTGCTGCAGAGAACAGCCTCCAGGCAAGGAAGGGCCAGGAAGCCAGGGCTCAAGCCGACTCGGTGTGGTAATCACAGTGAGTCAGGGTGACGGTACTTTGGACCGCGGGCAACGGGCAGACCGCGGGCCACGGGCGAACCCCAGCCCGAGGGCAGACCGTGCTCTGTCTGCCCAGAATGGTAACTAGTGATCTTGGAGAAGGCTGCAAGTGCCCACCTTCCTGAGGCCCCAAACTCAATTTCCCAGACCCCCAAACCTCAAGGAAGTTCTCACTCTCAGGGCGGACCCGCCTCGGGCAGAGAGAGTCATTTGCAAAACAGTAAGGGAATGCTTAGCCTCTCCGGAATTCAAGGGCTTTGGGTTCATCTCTTCTTAAAGGAACAGGGCATCCTCCACAGGTTTTACGGGGCTGCCTTGAGAATGAAATCTATTCAAGTTATCCCGGAGAGGTGTGGTTGTTACTATCCTAACCTCGGGCAGGATATGCACTGAGCAAACCCCAGACATTCTGGCGCACCTGGCGACTGGCCCTCCCAACCAGGAGAACGGTCACTCGCCACTCCAAGAATCAGAAATTTGAGCAAACGCCAGTGAAACGTGGCATCACGGTGAATCACGTGAACCATGGACACAGACCACAGTCTGGCAGATGTGGGGCAGGGAGGCCAGGGGAGCTATGGTGAACCTCAGCACGTGTGCAGGATTACAGTGCTGGGTGCTGCTGACCACAGGCCACTGGCAACCATGGGCCACCAGCGAACCACGGGCTACCAGTGAACCACGGGCCACTGGCGAACCGCGAGCTGCTGGCAGCTGCGGGCTGCCGGCAAACCGCGGGCCGCCGGTAAATCTCTGGCCATGTGTGAACCGCGGGCCGCGGGTGAATCACGGGCCCCGGGCGAACCGCGGGCCGCGTGGGAACCACAGGCCCCCAGTGAACCACGGGCCGAGGGCGAACCACGGGCCGCTGGCGAACCACGGGCCGCCAGTTCCCCATGGTCCATGGGAAGTCACCTCTCACAGGCCAACACCTTTTGCAATCCCTGTTTAGGGGCTGAGGCTGGAGAGTGTTTTCAGCCTCTAGCCACCGGCAGCCCAACTTTGCACGTAGGCTCCGCGATCTCGGGGGTCTCCCGCGGGAGCCAAGCCTCATCGGGAACCCCGAAGTTCAATTCCCCAGTCCCGAGGGCCTGAAAGAGGGACGGGTCTGTTCTCATTCTCCGGGGACACTTTGCCCCTCCCGGTGCTCAGCCCCTGGCAGGTAGCCATTTACAAAGCAGCAGGAGGGCGGAATATGGTAATTCTTTTGGTGGTTTGGTCTTTCCCGACCGGGTGGGATTCCTCTTAAAGGAGCAGAGGCGCCCCAGCAGGCTTAAAGGGGCAGTTTCAGGGGGGAAATGTGCCCGTTCTTCTTGGGAACCAGCATGTACTCATCCCACGCAGTCCCCCCCACCCCCCACCGAGGGGGCCCACGGAGTTCTGGAGCGGCCCTAGCTAAGTCGTTCTGGCTAAACCACCCTTTCCTCTTGCACAGGGAGGGGCCGACATCAGGGGTCTGCTTCCTGTGCACGCTCGCCAGGTGGAGTTCCTTATCGGGCCGCGCCATTGAGAACGCAGACCTCCGGGCCCCGAGGTAGCAGAGCTCCAAACGGGTTCATCCAGTGCACGGAGAGCGCTGCAGGGCCTCGCACACCTGGCGACACCGGGCAGAGGTCACAGCCCGGCTGCCGGAGATGACTTCACAGCAAAGGCCCGCAGCAGTTTCCATGCCCCAGGCTTTGAGATAATTCGTGAGACACAGAGCAGCCACTAAGACACCGGGGAGCACGTTGTCCCACGTAGTGAGCCACGGCACATGGCTACTCGAGGTCACAGGGCCACCAGTGCACCACGATCGCGGGTGGACACCGGAGCACAGCCAGTGATGAGAAGCCAGGCGCCCGCAGCACCACGGGCAGCGTGGGGCCATGCCCGGCGCACCGTGTGCCGCGACCCTCGGCACTGCCAGGTGGAGCGGGTCCCTTCTCACTGCCCCCCTGTTGGTTAGGAGTCGGGGGGCCTTCATGGCCCCTGGGCAGCCCCACCGAGCATCCGTGCATCGAGAGCCCCTCGGCTCAAAGGGGACGTGTGGTGGGCTAAAGGTACCCACGGGGCCCCAGCCAGTACATAAGGACACTTTCCCGGTCCTCGGCGCGCCACGGGCCTCCGGTCCGGCCCCCCTAGCATTCCCAGGCCCCCCAGCCTCCATCCAATGTCTTCAGACCAGCTCAGCTGGGTAGGGGGCTGGGAAATGTAAATTGTGTTCCCCTGAAGCGCCCCTGAGTGCCTAGGAGTTGTTCCCCCTTCTTAAGGGACCGCCCTGCCCTGGGGATGCTCACTTCCTTTCACTTCCTGGGCCAAGCCCCCAGCCCCCAGCCCAGGCTGGGAGACCCCCCAGGCCATCCTCTCGCAGCTTCCCAGGCTCCGGAGCTCCGGCCGGGCCTCGCTGCCTCCAGGGGCCAGGGCGGCCGCGTTCCTGGTGAAACCTACCGCAGCAGGACGCCCAGGGACCCCAGGCGTCTGGCGGCTGCCTGTTCTTCAATTTACTGTGATCTCGGGGGTCCTGACTGGGCAGTGTATTTCACTGAATCCTCACGACACTCCCTGGAGGTCTGGGTTTTTTTGTTTTGTTTTCTTTGTTTGTTAGTTCTTCAACACCCTGGACACCTAAACCGGCAACACGAGGGCACGTGACCCCCTGCAGTGGCTGCGGTAAGGTGGGCCTCCCAACACCATGCCTGCCCCAGGCTGGGGCTCTGCTCGGAAGGGGAAGCAGGGGCCTCAGCGCCCCCCCCCCCCACCTCCCAGCACAAGAGCCTGTAGACGGAGACTGGGGTGGGCCAAGGTGGGGCACGGTCTGAGGCCGTGGCCGCGGCGATGGGCCGTGGCGGGCGTCTGAGCTCTGGACTCGGACGGGCAGGTGGCGGGCTGGCAAGGGGGAGTCCTGAAACAGGAATGGCACCCTGAATTCTTTGGGGCTGCAAATTCCAAAGATGTAAGGGGGCCAGGAGGGTGGAAGTCCTCCTGGAAGACCCCGCCAGAGAATCTGTCGGGTAGAGGGTGCCGGTAGCCGGGATCTGATGAGTGATAACCTCAGGGGACCCAGCCGCTCCCCGCAGACGACTGAGGCACGGAAGCCAGGTGACAGAAAGACGGTGCCACTCCCTGCGTAATCGGAAAGCTCCGGAAAGCCGCCCCGGCGGTCCCCTGAGCCGCATGTCATTTAATTCTCCCAGGGGCGCCATCAGGGAACCGTCATAATATTTTAACCTTTAAGACAATTACAGGAGTAACTCTGTGTCTTGGTTAAAAAAAAAGGGGGGGGAGACAAGAACAAACAAGGCAAAACAGAAGCAGAAGGACGCAGCAGGTGACCAAGAAAAGTGATATTTCCAAACGCCCTCCCCACCTGCTCCCCAGGGGAGCCGGGCCCGGCTGGGTGTGTGGCGTTCCACGTGTGCTGGGGGGCGGGGGGCTGTCTCAGAGGGAAGCTCCGCATCGCCACCGGTGGCTCAAGGAACACACTCGGTGTTGGGGTGCCCCTCCCACTCTTTAGGACAGTTGAGCGGGGGGCCAGAAGGGAGGGTGCTGGCCGGTAGTGGGAGCCTGTTTGTGTCTTGTGAAGGCAATGTGTTCGTCTGCTGAGGGGAAGGCAAACTTCAGAGAACTTGGAGTGGAGGGTGAACCCCAAAATGCGGGGAGAGGGGGGACATGGCTGACCTACGAAGGTAGCTCCTTCCCCGTAAGCTAGTTCCCAGCCCCTCCCTCCCTCCAGCAATGAAGGAAATTGGGGAATCCTTGCAGGGAGGGAGGGGGCGGTGCTCCAGAGTCAGTACTGACTGCAACGGCCCCCAGGGTGCCAGCCCCGCATTGTCCAGGGAGCTGGTTTGCAGGTTCCCCTTTAACCCGGGGGCAGCTGTGTTAGTGGAAGTCACTCTTGAAGCAAGGATGCTGGGCATGGGCGTGGGGGGCAGGGCGGGGAGAGCTGACGCCGCGCCCCCACCAGCTCCATTCCCTTCTTCTGCTCCCCAGGTCAGGAAGTTGAAGTTGACCTTGACAAATGGAGACTTTGTTTCCCCTTCCTTCCCGGGCTCTTTATCACCTCTCCCTCCCCCTTGCTGTCTCCTCCACCCCTAACCCCAGAGCCAGGGCCTCCCTGGTCTTCCCTCCACCCAGGGAGGGCAGGAAGTGGGCCCAGGTACGCCCAGACCTGACCCGCTGTCCCTCCTTCTCCCCTAGGGCTCGGCCCCCAGGGGGGTAGCTGCTGGGGAGGCTGTCGTGTGGGCTGGTCCTCACTGACCCTTTCACGTAGCTGTGTGGTGGTGGCAGCCCGCCGCGGTTTCCGATGGGCACTTACTGCCTTCTTTGGGGAAGGGTGCGCTCCGGTATTTTGCCCAGTTTTCACTGCGTTCTTTGTTTTCTTGGTTTTAAACTGTGAGAATCTTTCTATAGGCCAGACGCGAGTGTTCCTTCAAATACATGTGTTGCAAATGTTTTCCAGCAGGCCGTGGCTCGAAAGCTTTGGAAAGAAAAGTGTTGAATTCTGAAGAAGTCCAGTTTATCAATCTGGGGTGTGTGTGTGTGTGTGTGTGTGTGTGTGTGGAGGGGGGAGGGGGGTCTGTCTCTGCGTTCTCTGTTCTGTCCCACTGGTCTGTTTTGGCCCTCTTCCTACCGATGCCACACTGTTTTAATTACTACAGCTTTACAGTGAGCCTTGACATCGAGTCGTGGTGGCCTGCGGACTTCATTGGGGTTTTGGGTTGTTGTGGTTTTTTTTTTTCAGAGTATTTTTTTGGCCAGCCTAGGTGAGTTGCCATGTGAGTTCTAGAATTAGCTTAGAATAGGCTTATCAATTACTACCGTTAAAAATCCTGCTGGGATTTTGATCAATATGGTGTTTATCTATTGGTTAATTTGGGGGGAGACCATGACCAAGGTCCTCTGCAGTTTTTTTTCACCTGTAATTCTGTCCACAGTTTTGTAGTTTTCACTGTACGAGTGTTTTGCATCTTTTGTCAGACTTAACGTATTCAGAAGTGTTAAATAAATGTATTTTTAAGATGTTACTTATTTAATTTAATTTTACTTTTTCAAAGATTTTATTTATTTATTTTTAGAGAGAGGGGAAGGGAGGGAGAAAGAGAGGGAGAGAAACATCAGTGTGTGGTTGCCTCTCACATGCCCCCCACTGGGGACCTGGCCCACAACCCAGACATGTGCCTTAACTGGGAATTGAACTGGTGACCCTTTGGTTCGCATGCCAGCACGCAATCCACTGAGCCACACCAGCCAGGGCTAATTTTATTTTTTTATTTAATCTGTATTGTGTATTTTTTCATCAATGCTGAGTCCCCTTATACCCCCCCAGTAATTAATATATTTTGATGTTTTTGTCCATGGAATTTTAATTCTGATTCCTGATTATTTGTTACCAGTGTACAGAGTTTTTATATTGATCTTGTAACCTGCAGTCCTGCTAAACTCGCTAATTAATTCTGGTAGCTTTATGGTGCTAGGTTCTGTGAGGTTTCCAACACCGATGATCAGGCCGTCTGCAAATGAGGACGGGTTTACTTCTTCATTTCCAACCTGAACTCCTTTTCTTTCTTTCTCTCTTGTTTTGAAATAGAGAGGTTAGGAGGTAGACTAGAACTCCCGGTACAATATCGAATTAGAGGTGAGAACAGACTCCCTCATCCGGTTATTGTTCTCGGGGCAGGGGGGGAGCATTCAGTCCCCCATCATTAAATATGATATTAGATGCAAGGTTCTTACAGATGCTCTTTGTCACACCGAGAAAGTTCTTTTCTTTTCCTTGTTGCTGTGAGTTTTTAACACAAATGGATGCTGAATTTAATTAAATGCTTTTTCTATATCTATAGAAATGTTCTTATGGTTTTTCTTTTCTGTGTGCGTTGATGTGGCGAATAACAGTGACTGATCGGCAGGTGTGAAAGGGACCCCGTGTTCTTGCCACAAACTCCATTTCATCGGGACTAGTTTCCTTTTTATGTATTATTGGTTTTTTTTTAATTTCCTAAAAATGTGCCGATGTTAATGATGGATATTGATTCACAGTCTTCTTTCTTGTAAAACCTTTATCTGGTTTTCATGTTGGGTTAATGCTGGCCTCACAAGTAAGTTAGGGAGCCTTCCTGCTTCTTGAGGCCTGTGAGCAGTTTGTAAGGCACTGGTGTTATTTCTCCTTTGACTGTTGGGTGTCGTCGTCATCTGGTGGAGCCATCTGGGCCTAGAGTTCTCTCTGTGGGAAGGGTTTTCACTATCAATTCCATTTCTTTTATTTATATATATATATATATATATATATATATATATATATATAGCTAATTAGGTTATTCATTTCCTTTTTCATGAGCTTTCATAGTGTGGTATTATGAAGATCTTTTCCGTATCATAAGAGTTGCAGAATTTCTATGTAGACTTAATATTCTTCATACTTAGTATCCTTCGTAGTATGAATATTCTTCATACTAAGTACGCATGATATTCTCGTGTGCTCCTGTTCATAACTGCCCCCGGGCCGCACCACCGCCCCTGCTGCTGGTGGGTGGCCCGCCACCTCTGCCTTCCCTGGTGCTGGTGGTTTGCCTTTCCTGTCTGCGTCTCCGAGTCAGCCGGGCTGGTTAGCAGTTCTCTTGGTCTCCCAGAGGAACGGCTCTAGGTCTCATTGGTTTTCTCTATGGTTTTCCCGTTTCCTAGTTCACAGGCTTCTCCTGTGATCTCAGTGGCTCGGTCACTCCTCCTCTGCTCACGGGGAGTGTAATCTGCTGTTCATTGCCCTTGCTCATTTGGAAATGGAAGTCGTTGCTTTTAGACCTTTCTTGGTTTTAAATTTATTTTTAGAGAGAGGAGAAGGAAAGGAGAAAGAGAGGAAGAGAAACATCTATGTGTAAGAGAACTGCCCATCAGCTGCCCCTCACACTCCCCGGACTGAGGACCTGGCCCACAACCCGGGCATGTGCCCTGACTGGGAATCGAACCGGCGACCTTTAGGTTCACAGGCTAGTACTCAGTCCACTGAGCCACACTGGCGGGGGCATAGACCTTCCTTCTTTTCAACACAGGCTTGAGATGCTCTAACGTCTCACCTTAGTACAGCTTGGGAGACATTCCATAGATTCTGATATTTGAAATTTTATCTTCAATTCAAAATACTTTCTACTTTCCCTTTTTATTTCTCTTTGGCCCGTGAGTTATTTGGAAAACGTGCTATTTAGTTTCCAAGTGCTTGGACATCTTTTTCTGTTACTGCTGTTGAACCTAATTCCGCCCTGGTCAGAGAACAGCCTTTACGTGACTTGTATCCCTTTAAATATACTGATACTTGTTTATGGCCCAGGATCCGATCTATCTTTATAAATGTTCCATGTGCACTTGAAAGGCGTGAGTGTCTGCAGTTGTTGGGTGGAGCGTTCTATAAATGTGAGTTATGTCAAGTTGGCTGATAGCGCCGCTCACGTCGGCCCGGGCCGCATGGACTCTCTGCCCACTTGTTGTATCAATTACTGGAAAGGCAGAATGGAAACACCCAACTCTAACCGCAGATCCGGCTGTTTGTGGTTCTCAGCCTTTACTTCCTGGGCTTTGAAGCCCCGTTCTTAGAGGCACAATGTCTCGGGGTTGTGATGTCCTCTTTTTTTTTCCTTTATTTTAAAATATATTTTATTGATTATGCTGTTACAGTTGTCCCCTTTGGTTGTTATGTTCCCTTGACGAACGGCGGCATCTTCATCATAAAACGACCTTCGCCTGGGCCCTGGGGCCGGTCTTGGCTCCGAAGCCTACCAGTCTGGCGTGCCCCACGGCCGCCCGGAGTCGCTCGCGACAAGTGCTCGCAACGAGTGCTGGCGGCGTCTGCCTCTCCTCGCCCTGTTAGTGCCTGTGCCCGGGGCGTGCTTGTCAGAAACGACACTGGGGTCTCACTTGTGTGATCAATGGGGCCGCTCTCCCCACTGCCACTGAACGCGGTTACCGATGTCACCTAAGTGTTAAACCGGTCATCTTCCTGTCAGCGTTCTCTTTGGGCCAGTGGTTCTTCGTTATCACTTTCCTCTTTTTTTTCCCCCCTGTATTCTTGGAATCAACTCTGATGTTTATTATTCCAGTCGACCTCCTTTGGGGACGTGTTAGCTCTCACTCTTCGTTTTGTCGTTGCGGTCGTTATTTGAGATTTATAGGATTCACCGTGCACTGACCGCTGCTGCCCTCCGGGTGGACATCGCTTTGCACCCAGTGTGCGACCCTTTCACGTGGGACTCCGACTTCTCTCCCCCCAGCCTCCGTGCTGTTGTTGGGACTTTTCCTGGTGCGTGTATCAGAAACACTGCGACACATTCGTGTTTTTATTTTCACTGCCCACTGTCTTTCAAAGACATTTCACGAATAAAACAACAGCCTTGAGCATGGACCCACGAAGTTATCAGTTTGGGTGTTCTTTCATTTGTTGGAGATTCACATTTCTCTCTAATACCACTTTCTTTTTATTTTATTTATTTATTTTTAGAGAGGGAAGGGAGGGAGATAGAGAGAAACATCAATGTGTGGTTGCTGGGGGTCGTGGCCTGCAACCCAGGCATGTGCCCTGACTGGGAATCGAACCTGCGACGCTTTGGTTCACAGCCCTCGCTCAATCCACTGAGCTACGCCAGCCAGGGCTCTAACACCACTTTCCTCGGGCTGAGGACGGGACCTTTCCTGGGGTGCAGCTCTGCCGGTGAGGGGTTCTTTCAACTTGTAGCTGAGCATTGACTTCACCTTTGTTCTCGGGAGAGAGTGTCACCAGCCGTGTCGGTGAAGCTGTTCTGTGCCGGTGAAACTTCTCACGGGACTGTTTTGGGGTGTTTCCCCCCCTGGCATCTTACGGATTGTCACTCTGTGTCCGCCTGTTTGCACTGTGTCCAGTAAGAATAGCTCCTCATTCGTCCTTAGTTTTGTACCTAGGCAGTAACCTGTCTTTTTGCCTGGGGCTGTGTTTAAGTTGTTTTTCTTTATTACTGTTTTTAAAAGAGTTTATTTATGTGTTTTTAGAAAAGGGGGAAGGAAGGGAGAAAGAGAGGGAGAGAAACATCAATGTGAGAAACACCGAAGTTCTGCCTCTCGCACGCCCCCAGCCGGGGCACCTGGCTTGTAACTCAGGCATGCGCCCCGACCGGGAATCAAACTGGTGACCTTCTGGTCTGTGGGACAACGCCCAGCCCACTGAGCCACACCAGCCAGGGCTCTAGGACTGGTTTTAAGCCACTTCGTTACGCTATGCTCTGGTGCAGTTTCTTCCTTGTTCTTGTACTTGGGGGGTCACTGAGTTCCTGAGATCTGAGGGTTTATAGGTTCATCAAATTTGGAAAATTTTTGGCCATTACTTCTTTTTTTTGGATTTTATTTATTTTTAGAGAGAGAAAGAGAAGGAAAGAAACAACAATCGGTTGCCTCTTGCTCACCAGCCTCCCACTGGGGAACCTGGCCTGCTATCCAGGCATGTGTCCTGACCAGGAATCGAACCGGCAAACGTTGGGCTTGCGAGGTGACGCCCAGCGCACTGAGCCACACTAGTCAGGGGCCATTACTTCTCTAAATATTATTTCTGCCCCCCACCCCCCTCAGCCTTTAGGGTCTTCAGTTACCTCTGTATTAGGCTGCTTGGCATTGTCCCACAATTTATTGATATTTTAATTTTCCGGAATTATTTTCTCTGTGTGTTTCATTTTGAATAGCTTCTATTCCTCAATTGTCAAGTTAATTATCCTTTTGTCCGCAGTGTTTAATCTGCCAATAATCTCACCCGGTGCAATTTCCTCCTCGCCCTCCGCGGCCTTCGGCTCCGCAGGTTCAATTTGGTTCTGTTTTTATATCTTCCATTTCTCTACTTAACCTCCCGAACATGCGGGATACGGTTACAATAACTGTTTCAGTATCTCCTCCTGCTAATTCGAACATCTGTGCGAGTTCCACGTGGGCTCTGAATAATGAGTCCCCTCCGTGTGGGCCGCGCGGGCGCGACACAGTGGGAGCCTGGCGGGCCGCGACCCGGCGCCGGACCCCACGCGTCCCACCTCGTCCGCGTGCCCCCCCCCCCCGCGCCCCCCCGAGTCTTTGTCCTCCTACAGATATCCTGAGCTTCTTGCTGGGACTCAGTCGAGTCACCTGGAAGCTGCCCGACCCGGCTGGATCTCGTTGCTCTCATTCGCCGGGCGGGTCTGCAGCAGCCTCTCGTCTGGAGCTTCCCGCCGCGGAGGCCGGGCCTCCCCGCGAGTTCCAGCCCGAGTCCTGTGCACAGGGGTGTCTCCAGGCTGCCGGGGGGACGCAGACACTCTCCCCAGCCCCACCCCCACGTGCATACTGGGACTGCTCCCCTACTCTTTTGCGGTGGTATAAGTTGTGGTTTGTTTGGGTTTTCTTTTTAGTTCCTGGGTTTGAGCATTTCGGTGTGTCCAACCTGAGGCCATGTTCTTCCAGGCAGGCAGGACGAGGAGCATCCGGGCCTCCCTGGCCCTCGCGGTCCCCCGCCCTGACGCTCCTGTCTGCCCGGGTCCCCAGCCTCCACACCTTCTGGACGCGAGGGCCCTCCCTGCCCTGCAGCCCGGAAATCTCCCAGGGAGACAGTTGGGGTACAGGGGGCCGCACCTCACTTGGGTCCCTGCTTTCAGCGAGGGCCGGCGGCTTGGAGGCCCCGTGGTTCCTGTATTTTGTCCGGTGGTTGTGAAGGCTTCGCGTGGGAGAGGAAATCTGTCTCCCGCCACCCTGCCTTAAGCAGAACACTGTGGAGACGCCTCCTCGCCCCCCGGCGCCCGCAGTGCCCCCCGGCCCCAGCACCCTCGTTGTGAAGCTTCCGTCCCCCCGACGGGAAGGCTGGCCCTCGGGGAGGCTGTGAACAGGGCCCCACGGTCTGCAGAAAACCCAGCCCCGGCGCGGGCACGGCCGCTGGACCCTCGGGCATGCCCACCCGTCTCGGCACAGCCGCCCAGAAATCAGGAAAACGGCCGTGACGCTCTCTGCCAGACAGACGGACAGGAGGATGGCAGGAGTGTGCGGCCCCCAACAGGACGGGCTGAGGGTGCTTGTGGACACAGCAGGGCAGGGATGGGACCCCCCCAAAAGGAAACAGAAGCAGGAGGCAGCGGCTCTGTGGGTGCTGGCCGGCAGGGACAGCGACAGAGATGTGGAGGGGGGAGGGGTGACATCAGCCACTCTTGCTCCTCAGGCGAGGAAGGGGGGCTGGGGCTGGGAGAGGCCTGGGCAGGGCTCGGCACCCCCGTCAAATGGCAGGATTCGTCCCTGAAGTTTCCTCTTGCTGCTGAGCCGAAGTGAGGCCTGGGAACCAGCCCCCTACCATCGCACACCCCGCGTAGGAGCCAGTGGGGTCCCCGGGGCCCGCCCAGAGCTGAGGCAGCCCAGGCTGGGCCTGCCGGGGCCTGGAGCCCGCACGGCAGAGCCGGGAGCTGCCGGGCTACCAGCTAGTCCCCCTAAGAGGCCGGCAGGGCGGGATCCTGGCCCCCTTTTGTGGAGTTCCCGCTCACTGAGCTTGCAGAGGGGGCGGACTGAAGGACCCGCTGAGGCCTTCCTGTGTGCCGGCCACGGGTGCTCCCCTCACTGGCCCTCAGAGCTCAAAACCTCTGCTCCCCAAACGCCCCGGCTGAGGGGCGTCCAGACTTGTCCTGGGCCCCAGGCCCGCACGCACGGCCCCCCGCGGTGCGTCTGTGCCACGCACACGCGCTGAAGGCCTGCCCGTCTCCCCTCAGGCCGTGTAAGTCCCCAGAGCCGCAACCAGTGCCCCGCTGGCACGGCAGGCGGCTCCCGAAAGCCTGGAGGGGGCTGGCCCGGGTCTGCGGCAAGGGTCTGTCCTAAATAGGTCATGACGAGTCCCCAGCAGGACACCCTGCGTCCTGCAGCCCGAGACGTGCGGGTCTAAAATTGGAAGGTGCAGAGGTGGCCTTGGCTTTTTCCGGCCTTGGATCATCCACACCCCGCCTTCGGCCGGGAGGATCTGACAGGTGGTCCCCCCGGCCCCTGGGCCTGTGTGCCTGGATTCCTGTGTCCTCAGCAGAGGCCCGAAAATAGACCGGGACATGACCGCCACGGCCGTCCCCAGCGCCCTAGGTCTGCGGGGAGCCACGGGGCTCCTGGCGGACTCTCGGGGCCCGACTTCCCTGTCCCCCAAGTCTGCACGGACAAGGGGGCTTTGGCGTCAGGCAGGCCTCGCCCCATTTTTCCACTCGAGGGCCTGTTACCCTTGGTCTGGGGCCGATCAGCCACGTCCTCTGGGCCCCACGCTTCCCCTTTGCTCACATCTTTTCTGCCCCTCGCTCCGTGGCGGGGCCTCGAGGGGTGCCCTTCTCCCGAACCCCATCATGAAGGGGCCGGCTTTCTCCTCCTCAGGTTCCCCAGACACCACCGGGTTTCCCCCAACCACCCCCAGCGCCCAGAGCCCCGCTCTGCGCAAATGTGCTCTGAAGACTGCCGTTGACTTGGGCCTAAAGCCGCCGTCCTGCGCGTAGGAGTTTCAGTGTCACCGGCTGACACGCGGGGGCAGGGCCGAGGCTGCTGCTTTTCCTGGCGGAACTCAGGCTTCCTGGTCGCAGACTCCGGGCCGAGAGGCCCGGGGGCCCCTTCTGGGGAGAGGCAGGGCGCGGCCTGAGTTAACGTGTCAGAGCGGTTTCTCCTAGGACCGTGTGGGACTGCCCGGGACACTGAGGCACGCTCTAGGGGAGAGCGTGCTCGTCACGTTCACACAGCCAGCCCTGCTGGGACCCCACCCCGGCCCCGGCCCCGGCCCCGGCCCCAGCCCCGGCCCCGCCCGGAATGCAGCCGCAGAAAATGTTAATAATGGTCCCTTATCCCCAGCCTGGGGGCACCAGCTGCCGAGATGCTGAACCAGAGCTTCCTGGCGCCGCGTCCCATGTCGCAGGCTATTTTGGGTGTCAGGAATTCATGCACATTTAGCGCGTGGCCAGGCCCTGAAGACGCTCTCCCGCCCTGCCCACCCCCGTCAGCCCACCCCCAGACCCTTCTGCACTGTCTGGTGGGCGGCTGTGAGGAGGGCGGGGGGCGCCAGCTGGAAACCCTGCCCTGGAGGAAGTCGGCGGCCCGAACCCGAAGGCTGGCTCCGCCGGACGCCCTCTGACCTTCTGTCCCTGGCCCGTGACCTCGGGACCTCTGGACCTCTGGATGGCTCCGGCAGGTCTCTCTGAAGTGGCGGCCTCCTTTGTGCCACGGAGCCGGCCAGGCAGCTGGCCTTCTGTCCGGGAAGCTTGGTGGCTTCCGCCCTGCCCTAACGTGGCTCTGGGTGCCCGGTCGGTCCGTGGTCATCTCAGCCAGCCCTTGCCCGTGCTCGTGTCCGGGCAGGGCCAGTAGGGGCTGCAGGAAAGGGGGGTTGGTCTGAGAGATCGTGCGCTTTCTCAACTAGGCCACCCCGAAGCTCTGACAACCCCCCAAGGAAGGTCTCCTGTCTCCCGTCCGCAGGAGGGGGTCACCGAGACCCCCAGGGGGCCGGCTGTGCCCGCAGTCCTTGAAATCAGGCGCACCCGTCTCTAAACGGCATCGTTCCTCTCTGTCGGAGTTCAAACACGTCAGCCTTCCGAGCCCTGTGCCTCCCAGCAGACGGTCAAGGGCAGCGCCAAAGTGGTGCGCCGTGTCCCGAGCTGTGTTCAGGCCCTGCGTGAGTCACAGGCGTCCACGCACTGTCAGCCGGTGGCAGGACCACCCGAGGGTACCCCCGCCCAAGAGGGGTGGGCGCAGCAGGGCGAGGACAGGCCCCACACCCTGCAGTTTCGGCTGACTCCTCTCAGCTCTGCCATCAGGCTGCAGGGGCTCGGCTGCGGAGGGAGCCTATGTGGGGGGGCGTCCTCTCTGCCCGGGGGTCTCTAGAAGGTGGTCTCTGCGTGCAGGGAGTCTCAGAAAGCTGTGCGGGCCTCCTGGGGGGGCTCCGGGTTTGGAAGATGCAAAGCATTTCAGGGATTTCGAGGTCAAAGGTTGACGTGAAGGCCACCCAGCTCACAGCCCCTCGTTTTTACGTGTGGGTGAGGGGTGAGGGTGTCCCCCGGGGGCACCCGGTGCAGGGACCTGACACCTCCTTTCGGGCGTCCCGGTGGCCACGGCTCACTGCCCTGTGCTCGTCCTCCCAACAGGGCCGTCCGTGCAGACGGCTCTGAGCCTCCACGTGCCCTCCAACCCCCAGCAAAGGGACTCTGAGTTCACCCCTGCACACTGCACCCTCCGGACCCCCGGGGCCAGCCGGAGAGGTGGGACATCCTGACTGGCCAGGAGGGAGCGGCAGCCCCAGGCAGGTATCGGGGGAGAAGGCTCCCCATGCACAGAGATGCCGGCCCACCGAGGCCCTCGGGGTGGGGCGGGGCTGCACCCCCTTCAAGTGGCCCCAGGACGGACCTGCTCTCCGGGAGGCCACTTTGCTTGCACACGAGGGTTCAACGGACACCAAGGGTTTAAAGGAGAACTTCTTTGTTTTGTCTTCTAACAAAGGGGACTTGGAAAGGGCTTCTCCCGAGCTCGGAGAGCCCCTGGAGGGGGCTGGGGGCTCCCCGGGACAGCAGGGTGCGGGGTGCTGCCGGGAGGCCCTGTCCCCGGGACCGAGGGGCCCTGCGGCTGAGGGATTGGCCGAGACCTTCAGGCCATATGGAGGCCCCACCTCCAGACGTGCCTGGCTTGGGTTTCCCGGCCTTGGGCGCTGGAGGCCACACAAAGATGGTATTCATGGCGAAGCCCTAAAGTCTCTCCGGAATGAGGCAGGGTTTAAATAAATACATAAGAAAGTTGGATGCTGGGGCCCGACTGGGCTTGCCCGGGGGTGGGTGCTGGGAGCTCTGAGAGAGAGAGCAGGGGCCCTTCCCTCCCTAACTCCATGCCGAATCAGTAAGAATGCTCCTTCTGTGTCCGTCCGTGGGGGGCTCCCATGCCCCCCACTCAGCGACAGGCAGGAGAGACTTAGGTGTATTGACAGCTCCAGTGACCCGGCCCCTCTGTCCAGGCGTCCCACGGAGACTGGCTCCTTCCGGCGGGCTGAGGGAGCAGGCCCTGGGTCCGAGTCTTGCGCCCACACAGCGGCCGGCAGTGGAGCAGAGCCTGCAGGCGCAAGGGCCCTGAGACTAGCCAGGTCTCGGCTGTTGTTCCGGCCGGGGTCTGGATCAATTAGAAAATGAGATGAAGAGATAAAGAGATCTCATTTTCTGCAGCAGAGCCGGGCCTGGAAACTGCGTCAGAAAGGCACTGGGGCCCGTCCCAGGCGCCCTGGGTTGGTGGAGCAGGCACCATCTGTTCTGCTTTCGAGGTGAAGAAACTGAGGCAGGGAACCGGAGGGGTGCGTGCTAGGAAGTGGAAACTAAACCCTTCCCCCCGGGCTCGGACCATTCTGGTCTGTGTGTGCCTGCCGGGGGCAAGGGTCGGGGGGCGGTGCTGAACCTCAGGACCACCCCGCACCCAGCCCAGCCCTAGCAGGAAAGGTGTTTGAATGAACTTTGGCTTCTGGGAGCAGCCCAGGCAGGGGGCCTCTCGTTTGCACTTTGCCCGAAGCCGATGGCTGACTTGTAACGCGCTCCGAGGATGGCGGGAGCACAGAGGCAGGCGGCCCACCAGGCCACGTCACCACCCCTGGGCCGGGACACCCCCAGTGATGAGTTCTACCAACCAGAGAAACACAGGCCCTTCTTTCCGTCTCCCTCCGCGGAGGATTTGGAAAGAGCTGGGGCGACCCCCGCCCTGCGACCCGGAGCCACGCTGGAGCCGCCGCAGCAACGCGAGGGGCGGCGTTCGGGTGCGGTGGAGCGAACGTGGTGGACGTTTCGGTCTTTTCTCCACCGCGCAGCACCGCATTCCTCTTGGAAACGGGACGTGGTTGGAGAGACTCCACCTCCCCAGACCTCAGGCACGTTCCCTTGCTTGAAAGGGGTCCTTTAAGAAATGCAGGCAGGCGCCCAGGAGGGTCAGCCCCTCCCAGGGTTGATAAATGACCCTCCAGCACGGAGAGCTGGGTGGTCACGGCCACTCGGGACTGTGACGCCATGGAGCGGGCTTGGCCCTCACAAGGCCCTGCGAAGCCAAGGGGAGCAGAGGCAACAGGGGCCTCCCTCCAAGTCTGATATTAAGTTTAAAAAATGTACACGAGCGCTGCTCTCCCTGCCCTTCTATTGCCTCACTAGTTCTAATCTTTTTAAAAACCACACGCCATTACCGAGCGTAGATTGGGGTGACCTTTTTAGGAGTAACCTTTCAAACGCCCTTTTGCTGTTTCGCTGAAATGGATGGGGTGTTTGGGGCCTGTGTGGGTTTTTTTTTTTTCCCCTTCCTTTGGCACCATTTGTAATTATAAAAAATTGCAGCGACCTCTTTATCTGTCATTAGAGAAATGGCTGGATGAGCCACGGTGACACGCATTTACGGAATACTGGTTTCCATCCCACTGACAGGCAGGCGGCGGCAGGCGGCGGCAGGTGCTCGGGCCTGGGAAGCACAGGCGCCCGTTGTCGAGAGCGAAGAGAAGCCGGAGGACCGTTTGGGCCGGAGGGCCGCGTCTGTTAAAAAGTGCACCCGCGTGCGTATTGAGTTCACTGGCTGCGTCTGTGCCTGCACATGTTGGGAAGGAGCCACAACAACCGAGGTCACGGTGGTGGCTCTTGGGGACCGCACATCCCTCTGTGTTTGAATAAGGCAACACCACTTCGCCACATCAGTGCCGGGGTCAGAAGCCCATCACCCAGCCTTTGGGTGACATCGCAGACCCAGGAAAACGCCCCCCCCGTGTGCCCCCTGGGTTCTGGCCACATACCCATCCTCATGACACCTGCGTGCTCAGGTTGGAACGCACACCCCTGGTGTGTGGCCTGGCCACAGGATGCCTTGGGGGGTCCCTGGCGGACCCACCCGTGCTGGACACAGACTCGAGGCCCTCTATCTGCCAGCCAGCCGGGGAGGACACTGCCCAGGATGGCCTCTGTTCAGATGAGCTGGGTCCCTCCCTTCCTTCTGGAAGTGGGTGCATGGCAGGGCGGATGCCCCCGGGAGCCCCCCGGAGGGAGACAATGGACCCCATTGTCTGTGCCTGGGAGAGTGCAGTCCCTGCCCCCCCGGCCCTCGTTCAGCGGTTCATGACGAAGACACTGAGCTGTAGCAAAACTTGCTGTCTTGTCCCTTCCTCACTCTGTCTCAAGACCTCCTCATCCAGCCACCTCTGATTTTCGTCAAGGAGGCCGGGGTGGTTGTACCAACAGGCTCCATAGGCCGGGCCAGGGCAGAGAAGGGGGCCGCCCAAACCCCCAGGACTGGACGGGCAGCTGAAACTTCGGGTACCCATATGGCGCCAGGACACAGGCCCCAGGGCCCTAGGGAAGGTGCTGGAAGGCAGAGAGGAGGGTGGAGGACCAGAGACCCGGGTTGCCAGGAGGGCCTCGCTAGGTCCCCAGGAAGGGTAAATGGCCCCATTTCTGAGAGGGAAAATAATCTGCTGATGACAAAGGCCAGATGAGAAGCAGAAGAAGCTGGCTGTCGCTGACGGTGCTGGCCGGGCACCTGGCACACGGGGAAGGCCAAGGGCGGAAGGCAACGGCCACAGGAAGGAGTGGGCGGGGGCCGAGGCCAGGAGACGAGGCTGGGGCCAGGATTGGGAGGCAGGTATATAGAACAGGAGGTGGTGGGCAATCAGGGCCCCCAAACCCACATCTTGCTAGACCTTGGGCCGCTCCCTCATGTCTGCAGCCAGTGTCCAGCCTGCCTGCAGCGCCCGATCCTGGGGCGGGGCCGGCCCCAGATCTCCAGCAAGGATAAAGAAATCAAGCCAGCCTTAATTAAGTCACATACAGGGGCTGGGGGTCTGGAGGGGCCGTGCCACCTGCCCGAGGCCCTCATTGTGCACCGCTAATCCTGTCCAGGTGTCTGCTGGCAGCCCCTGATCAATTAGTCGCTGCAATTGAGGCTGAGTGTAATTAATTATTCAATTTTGAGCTATTCCAAGCCTAATGCGTCTGCAATGACATCATGCAGCCCCCGAGTTCTGCAGGCGGGGGACGAAAGGCAAGCAGGTCCAAGCAGACCCCTGCACCTGACCTGCTCTGAAGCCCCGCTAATCCCGGGTCTCCCGGCAGGGACCCGCTCACCTCCGCACCCTGAAGTCGCAGCAGGCATGCAGCCCGCACGTGGGGCCACTCCGGGGGCCTCAACCCCAGGTCACGGACCCCCACCCCCAGCCAGTGCTCTGTCACCACCCAGTTCACAAAAGCCCCTCCGAGGGGCCTTGGTTTGCCCCCCACGTCTCTGGCTGAATTCACAGATCCAGCTCCACTGAGAGCCACCCCGCAGGTCTTCCTGCTGCTGCTGCCACTCTGCCCGCCCCCCCCCCCGGGTGGGGGACTGTGGCCCCTCAGGAGACAGACGAGGCCTGTGGGGCGGCTGGAGCAGGCTCAGGGCCCATGGCTCCGAGGTGGAGGACAGGCTGCAAGCCTGGGCAGGGGGCCTCCTGGACGGCTCTTTCAAGGAGAGGCGGTGGGCCCCTCGGCCCACCCCAGTCTGCGCCACCAGAGTCCAGAGTCCAGAGAGCACCCTCCCCCTGCCCTCCTCCACCTCGGCCCGGACCCACCCCCCTCCTCACCAGCCCGCTCACTGGCCCCAGCATCTACTGAGTGACCGCCTTCTTGCCTAAAACAGCCAGTGCCTGGCTGCCTGTCACCGAGCTCAAGGGCAAGCCCTCGGCCTGGCTGCCAAGGCCCCGGGGTCTGCACCCCGCTCCCCCCTCGCCCACGTCCTCCCCTCTCTTTCCTCACACACTCGTCCCTGGCCTTTGGACTCGGGATGGCCTTCCCAGGCCTCAGCGCTCCCACCTCTACCTGCCCAGCAAACCTCTAATCTCTCTTTCCTCGGAGATGTGTTTGTTCTCTCCCGCTCCCCACCCCCGGCAGGCAGCCGCCACCCCCTGCTCCCACTCCCCCACGGCCCCTCTTATCTCGGTGCATCCTGAGCCTGCAGGCAGCGGGGGGGGCGGAGGGGGGCGGGCCAGCAGCCCCTTTCCCTTGCCTGTGTTTGCCCAGCGTCCCGCACGGCGCTTAACACATAATGGACCCTCCAGAAATGTTTGTTGAATTCGTGAAGGAAGAAATTATTAAATCGGTCAAATTGAACTCATTATGTCCCCCCTTCCTCCTTGCCAATGAGGGAGGCCTCACCCGCTGCAGCTGGGATAATGGTGTCATTATCGGCCACTCAGCCCGCCCAGCTGCAGCGGGCCATTTTCGCCCGCACACACGCACGGCCCGCAGCCAGCGGTATTATCCTGGCCGGCTCCAAAGACCCCCAACCTTGCATCTTCCTCCCCCACACCTCGGGCCTCATTGTTTCCCCTGAGCCTCCGCCCAGGGGGTCCCTGTCTCCAGCATTACCCGCCACCCCCCAAGGCAGGCCCCAAATGGGCTTTCTGACACGCGAGACTGGCCGAGAGCCTCTGCGCCTTAGAACGCAGCTCCGCCTGTAGGTGCGCACCCCGGGGGGGAGGACACCGGGGAGCCGGTGGGTTGCTGTGCGCCCAGCACCCTTGTCCCCAAGAGCCAAAAGGTGGGAGCCACTCGGGCGTCCGCGGGCAGGTGAGTGGACGCAGGGGACGGAACGATGGACGTTACTGTCGTGGAAGGAAAGGGAGCTGACAGCCGCGGCCACGTGGGCGGACTCGCGGCCATGACACTGAGGGAGACAGCCTGTCACAAAGGTCAGATCCTGTAGGTCCCAGGTGTGGGGGCTTCCGGGAGCCGTCAGCCCCGGACAGCATGCCGGGAGAGGTTGGCGGGGGCGCGGGCAGGGGTGTGGGGGCGGGGGCGCTGATTCTGGGGGATGCGGTTCCAGCTGGGGGAGGCCGTGGTGACGGCCGCACAGCAGTGTGAGTGCTCACACCTCGGCCACGCTCTTAAAAATGGTGGAAATGGTCCGTTTTGTGTTACGTGTGTTCTGCCACAAGCTTTCTCAAATCTTCACAAATAAAGAATTTTAAAATGCTCAGGTGACATCAGAGTCCCTCACAGCCGCCCCCACCCTCGCGCCCTCCCTCCCGCTGGGCCCCCTGGCTCCCTCCGGCGCCTGGCTCCCCTCCCCCGGCCTCTGTTCCCGGTTCCCCAGAAACCTGCGCACCCACCCAGCCCGCCTGTTCCGAGGGCTGGAACCTGTTCTGTCTCTCTCTGTCCCCCCAGGCCTGGCAACGCCGGCCAGCAACACAACACTCTGTAAATACTGGGCGTGCACGAGGGGGAGGGAGGAATGCTTGCGTGTCTGTGGGCCCCCAGCCTCCACGTGGCCTTTCTGCTCTCATGGCCTCCGGCTGCCCGGAACTCAGGGCCCCCATCCTGTGAGTTCCCCCATCCTGCCGAGGCCCCCAAGGGGAGGGGCCGGGGGCCTCAGAGGAGGAACACGTAGCGTGTGCTCTGGGCAGTGGGACAGGGGCCTTGAGATTTGGGGGTGAGTCCTGGGGACAGCACCCCGGGTCGGGGCCGCACCCCAACGCACAGGTCCCTCACTCTCGGGGTCCCTCCGCAGAAGAGCAAGAGTGTCCCTTGTCCCCCAGGTGGGGCGCTCTTTCCGGGCGGGTCCTGCCCCCTGCTGATGACTTTTCACTTGTCTGTTCAGAGGGGCAGCCATTTCGGGGCCAGATGGACTGAGTCTCAACGTCGTGCCCCCCCCCCCCCCCCCCGCGCCCCCGCCCCGTGAAACAGGGACTGCAGCCCCGAGGTGTGATGGGACGGTGGCCGCAATAGCAGCTGCCGCCATCTGGGGGCTCTGTCCGCAGCAAGCGCCGCGGAGAAGCCGCAGAGCCCAGGTCCGGAGTGGAGACAGGCCGGGGGCCAGGCGCTCCGGCGGCGGTGCCGGGGCCCAAACCGGTCCAGCGGGCCGAGGCGCCGGCATGGTGAGCGCGGGGCGGCACCCGCTCACCAGCGTCCACCAGGAGGTGGGGCCCAAACGGCGGCAATGGCCAGACTCGGCGTCTCCGGAACCAGACACACCGCGTCCTCCGGCGCAGGGGGTCCCGGGCCCACGCCGCAGAGCCCGGGGAGGAGGGGGGCTCTCCCTCCACTCTGGGCACACACCCGGCGGCCCCACGGCCACGGGCCTCCCAGGGCGCGCTCCGGTCTCAGGGAGCACGCACACAGGGTCCCACCGCCCTGCGGGCTCAGACGGGGGAGGGGCCGAGCCCTGCGAGAGGGTGGTCTTGACCCGGAAGTGCATGAAAGGGCCTCCGCGCTGCGGGAGGCGCCGCGTCTGGGCCAGTGGCGTGGGTGTCTCCGTTGGGTGAAAACACATCAGTTGGCACACCAGGAGCACTTTGTTGTGTCTTTAGTATGCTTTATTGCTATTATTTTTATAATTTTGTGTTTGTTGGTTTGAGAGAGAGAGAAACATCAATTTGTTGTTTCACTTTTTGTGCATTCATTGGTTGATTCTTGTGTGTGCCCTGACCGGGGTTTGAACCTGCAACCTCAGTGCATCGGGTCGATGCTCTCACCAACTGGGTACATGATGCTTTCATACAAGGGAGGAAAAGGGGGAGGGGAGCCACGGGAGACCGAGTCAACCAAGGTGGGCCCATCTGGAGGGTCTGACTGGTTGAGGGCAGGGGGGCCGTTTCCGGGAGGGGACACTGGACTTGGTCTGAATGTCGAGGAAGACCAGGGGGACGGCGACGAGCCACCAGCAAGGGCCCGGCTCTCTGCAAGGTGCTGGAAGGTGCTCTGAGGCCTTGCACGGAACCCAGCCTTCTCGCTGGAAAGGCTTCTGTACAATTAAAAACCGTTAAATTGGTCCATTTGATGTTGTGCAACAGATCTGACCACAATGCACACACCCGGGTGGCTGGGCTGGCTGAGCCCGGAGTCTGGCTCCGCTGGAGGGCGGGCCGCGCTGTGCCCGCTGTGGCGACGGTTCAGAGCGGGCTGTCAGCCCCGAGCAGGCCCTGGGCCCGGCCCTGCCAGGGAAATACTGGGCAGGCAGAGGTGAAGGTCAGGGGCAGGGAAGGCCACAGTGCCAGCCCGACACACCCCCTTGGCATTGAGCCAATGTTTCCGATCCCGCCTGTGGCTCCGGTTCCTGGGAAAAACCACGTTTCTGTGGTCGAGCCTCCTTCTCTCCGTCCGTGGCACGACGGGGCTGGGGCTCCGTGCCCGGGACCCTCGGACCTGTACGTGGCAGCCAGGGGCAGCCGGGACTGCCCTCTGCACTCCGATTCTGCTACTCGGCATGCTCAGGGCGCATCCGGGAGCGCCTGGTGCCCAGCCAGGCCACTCGAGGCGGCCCAGGGAGACGGCGCCGGGCTGGCACGCTCCCCGCCTGGTCCCGTCCAATTGCCGCCGCCGAGGCCCAGCTGATCAGCACGGCAGCCACCGGCCTCAGGAAGGAGGCGGACAGCAGAGCGCCAGGCATTAAGCCGAGACTTTGCAAGTCCCTGCCCCTGCCTGCCCCTGGTGGCGAGCAGCATGGGCGCCCACGGGCAGAGTGTCGTCCCACCTACACGCTCGGCCCCCGTGCTCCCGCCTGTCGACGAAAGTGGGGTCATGGAGAGGCAAGCCCCCCCCCCTCCGCGTGGTTCCCCCTGGGGCAGCTCCCGTGGGGACCCGGGGACCTCATTTCCCCAGAAGCAACTCCGAAGGGAGTGGCATCCCTGTCCTGGGCGGGGCTGCCCCTTGCACCAGGGGGAACACCGAGCCCTCGGCTTTCTAAGAAAGGATTTGGCTAACGCCTGTGGCAACGGCCTGACCGCAGGGCTTGGCCACGGCCGCGGCTGCCTGTGTGGGATCCTCCAGGAATCGTTCGTCTCGGAGGATGCGGTCAGAGGCGGCGGGGGCGGCGGGAGGCTGAGCGCCAGGGCTGCGGCCGGCCGGCCCGAGGGAGGTGTGGACAAGCACACAGGTGGGGTGAAGGCGGGCCAGCTTTATTTTGTTTTGGACTTTGTTTTTTGTTTGTTTGTTTGTTTGTTTTTTGACTTTTTAATGATGGGATGTATCCGGCAGACTGGAAGTCAGAGAGAATGAACGGACCTCCCCGCACCCTTGACCTAGATTCGCCGGCAGGACCAATGCACCCCTAGTACACTGGCGGGGGGGCCGGGGCCCAGCGCACCCCCTGCCCTCGGGCTCTGACCCTGAATCCAGTGTTTCTCCACCCAGGTTGGCTCTCTTCTGGAAGCTTTCTCCACGCCCCAGGCCCGAGTCCTTGGAGAGCCCTCTGTCCAGACGAGACCCCCGCACATGCGCACAGAGTTCTCTGGAAGGTCCCTCCAGGTCCTTGGAGGTGTCCCCTGAACAGGTGGCCCGACGGAGAGCGAGAGCTACTTTGGGCACCAGGGCACGGCCGAGTGCCCCTGGACGCGGTCCGAGCCCCAGCGCCGGTGACAAATGTGCTCAACCCCGACCCGGGCTTCAAAGCGGGCCCCCCCCCCCTACCCCGGGCAGCTCCAGAGCCTGCCCCACTCCTGGCACGATCGGGTTTCATGGTTTCTCCTGCAGCCTTGGTTACGGGGTGGCACGCACCTCCTGGCTCCTTAATTATAGTTCTGGCATTCGGAAAGCACACCCATAGTACCTCCCCCTCCCCGGGCGCCCCACCTCGTCCCTCCCCGCCCCCGGGTGCTCTGAGCACCACAGATAATCCCCGGGAGGTGTATGACCGTCCCCAACCCTGTCCCCCCCCCCCCCCAGCTGACCACATACTCCTTGGCCCATGCCTCTCGGCTGCCTTACAAGGTAATTCTGCCAAGAGACGCTACTTTGGGACGCGCCAGGAGGACAGAGAATGTCAGGATCTTTTTTTACGTGCGTGGCCGAGCCATCCAGGGGGCCCCCGAGAGCAGGTGGGCTCAGCCCGGAGACGACTGGGACACATGGCCTCTCCCCAGGGCGGGGCGCGGAAAAAGTAAGCCCGTGGCCTCTCTCTGGCCGGCGGCGACGGAGCCAGCTGAAACGTTGAGGAATTTTCCCCTTCCAACTGCAGATCTGCTCTCGGTCTGGTGTCTGCGGACTAAATTAAAACAGATGAAAGTCAGCCTCGACCATGTCTCCGGGCGGGGCGGGGCGGGGAGGCCCGGCCTCCGTGCCGGTGGGGAGGGCGCCCGCCTTCTCGGCGGCTCTCCTGATGGGCGGCATCTCCAGGGTGGGCACTGGAGTCGGCATGCAGCCCTCCCATCCCCCCCCATGGCCCTGTCCACACGGGCAGGGGACAGCCGAGGGCAAACTTCGGGGTGACCCGAAGTCCGTTGGAGACCAAGGGAAAGACTGAGGGGAGCCACCAAGCCCCGGAGAGCAGGGTGGGGACCCACGGGGCTCCTGGTGTCTGAGGGGCAGTGAATTAACTAGTGGGCATGCCCCCCACACCCCGACGCTGCCTCCACTCCGGTTGTGTGAACGGGGCGACGCGTGCACCACACGGGAGGGGCGGCCCTGCGCCGCCCGGCCCTGGTCCCGCGTTGTCGGAGGAGAGGGGGGCTATGAGCGCCCTTAGGCTGGGGCGTGGGCAGGGGGCAGGGCGCGGGGCACTGAGCAAGGAGGCGCCGCGGCTGCCGGGCTGGGAGCAGGCGCTGCGGGGCAGGGGGCAGCGTGGAGGTCACCGTGGGAGCAGGAGAGACACCGATGTTGTGTGCCTGCTGCCCGGCCCCGCACCGCCCCTGCAGCCCCCCCAGGGGACAGAGATGGCGTCGGGAGCGGGGTGGGCAGCTGCCGGGAGAGGCCCCCCCCACGGAACACTCCCGCTGAGCCCTCTGCTAAGCCCACCAGACAGCTCCCGTGTTCGTGCTTCTGCCACGAAGCCGCCGAGAGGGAGGCCCGAGGGGGTGGTCCTGCGCCCCTCCTCTCCTTCCTCACTCCCCCCCTCATCTGAGCCCCCAGGGACCGGCGGGGCGCCCTCCCAGAGCTCAGCTCTCCCCCGCCAGCTGCCGCCCTCCTCCCTGCCCTCGCCCCTGTCCCGAGCCCGCAGAGAGGCCCTGCACGTAGGTCATGCCGCCTGCCGCTGTCCCCGCCAGATCGCTGACAGCACCGATGGCACCTGCTGTCCCCGCAGATGGCTGTAACCAGATCGGCCGAGAGCCCCCTGCCCTGTCCTGCCGGGCCCTGCCGGCACCCTAAAATAGCCCCCGCGCACGCATGGCATCCCCTGGAACGGGACCGACCGGAGCGCTCACACATTCCTGGCGTGTGCTGTGTGCCGGGCGGCTCCGGCGAGGCAGGTGCTGCCGAGGGGCCTCGCGCCCGCGGGGCCCTGGGGTCGGCAGCACACATGTCTGCCGTGGCCGGGCGCTGACGGCAGCTGCCCGTGGGCGCCTGGGCTGGACGAGGGGCCGCCACCCGGGGCCGACATCGATAAGGATGGGCTGGAACCTGGACAGGCAGGAGCCCAGCTCCAGAGCCCTGACCCCAGCTGCTCCTTTTTTCATTTTTTTAAAGGTTTTATTTATTTTTAAAGGGGGAAGGGAGGGAGATACAGAGAGAGAGAGAGAGAAACATCAATGTACAGTTGCTGGGGGTCATGGCCCGCAACCCAGGCATGTGCCCTGACTGGGAATTGAACCTGCGACACTTTGGTTCACAGCCCACGCTCAATCCACTGAGCTGCGCCAGCTGGGGCCAGCTGCCCCCTTTATAGAGAGGGAAACTGAGCCCAGGGAGGTCAGCGTCGTTGCACAGGGAGCCGGGGGCCCAGGCGTCCCTACACTGTGTCCACGGGCCCTGCTCTGGGCTCAGCGGGAGAGGAGTGGGCAGGGAGTCGGGGTGCCCTGAAGGCCACCGGGTGGGAACAGAGGTTGTCTCTGGTTCGGCCAGAGAGGGGACAGGCCGTTGGTGCCTGGGAATGGGCCCTGAAGAGAAAAAGCAGCTGGCGGTGCAGGAAGGGCCGCCGAGAGAAGACCCTCAGTGCGTCCCGGGAGAGCCCAGACGCCCACCCTCAGATCACGCCGGGGGGCCGGGTCTCCAGGCCAGGGGGCTGCGTGGTTGTGGTGAGGGGACTCAGCAGACTCCCTAGACCCCACTCCGCACATCCCAGGAGCGTCTGGTCATGACAGCCCAAACTGTCTCTGGACGTGGCCCGATGTCCCCTGGGGCAGAATGGCCCCAGGCTGAGACCCCCGCTGAGGGGGACATGACCCCTTCCTGGTCTGGGCGAGGGGCCTGCGGCTGCCCCCGTCCACCCGCCCCCACCCCCAACTCTCACTGCCTCTGTGGGCTCTGGGGTCCAGTTGCTGACCGCCCCCCCTGGGCTGGGGGCCGTCCTGGCCAAGGCCACGGAAGGCTGGGGCCTTGGCATTGGGTCCCACGTGGTGTGGACATGCTCCGGGGGAGGGGAGGGAGGGCGGAGGGACGGGGCGGGGGGGTGAAGCACAGGTACAAAGGCGGAGGAACGGATCGATGTGGCCTGTGTTTGTCCAGGGGGACAGGGGACGGGGGCAGGGGAGGGCGAGCCAGGTGGGAAGCAGGCAGGTGAGGAGGGCACCGTGGGAGCGGTCGGGCTGAGCCTGGCCTCCATGCGGCCTCTGCCTGGGCTTCCTCCCGGCTGCCCCGCAGGCAGGCAGACCCCCTGTCTCTCCTGGGCAACCGCTGCCCCGTACCCTGCAGTGCAGGCCCCTTCTCCAGGGAACCCCCCCTCCTCACCGGGCCGCTCGGCCAGGCCCCCAGCCCCAGCCTGAGCTCAGGAGGGGAGGCCACACCAGCCAGGGGCCCGGCAGCATGAGCCCGTGCGAGGCTCCGGAGACCCCCGGTTCCTGAGCCTCCCTCTGCCCACCTTGGGGAACGCCCTCCCCGCGGCTGGGCTGCCCATCGGGTGCCGGTGGGCCCGGGGGAACCAGGCGACGGGGGGCCGGGGGCAGACGGGATGCATGCGGAGGGCTCCCGGACCGTATAGGGGGGACGTCTCGGCAACAGAACCCAGGGATCAGGGCCAGGGAGCCGAGGGTGGTGCTGGGTCCCGGCCCAGATGGGGCGGCCCGGCGGGCTTCTGCGCGAGCATGCTGCCATCGTGTGGAGGCCCGGCCCCGAGGGCCCAGGAGCCGTGGGACACCCCGGGGCCCCCAATGGGACTCTGGCCTGGCCGGGGAGAGCCTCCGGCCCCAGGCAGCAGACCTAACTGGGCCCAGATGGCCTTGGCAGAGGAGGCCCCAGAGCGGGGGCCAGGAGCCGGGGCCGGGCGGCTGGTGTGAGTGGGCAGACCGACTTGCAGGGCCTTTCAGGGAAGGTTGGCAATGTGTGTGTGTGTTGGGGGGGAGGGTGTCAGGGGTCACCTGGCCCGGAGGCTGGACACAGGCCCGGCCCTGCTCCGTGCCCCCTGCCTGGCCTGGCAGCCTGGGGCCGCCTCACGCGTCCCCAGGGAAGCTGTCTCAGCACACGCTGCGGCCCCGATTGTGGCCCTGGCTTGTCGCCTCGTCCCCGCCCCTCCCCCACACCCCTGGCAGCGCCCCGCCCCGCAGGGAGAGCAGGTTTCCCAGAGGAAAGGAGGGGAGGACGCTCCTGTCGGCCCCAGACCCACCGCGCTGCTGGCACGCCCCACAGCTCAGCCTCCCGCGTCCAGTGCCGGGGTCCCCTGCCCAGGGCCGTCTCTCCCCACCCACACGGGCAGCCTCGGCCGCCTCATTCAAAACCACCACCGCTGCGTCCCTCAGGGTCCACAGGAGGGAGGGGTGCGCTCCAGGTGTCTGACGCGAAAGGGACAGTCCAGGGAGGTGTGGGAAGGGTCAGGGGAGGCGCCCTCTGGGGAGTGGGCTCCGCCCGGGTCCCAGGACTGGGCTGTGGGGGGTGGGCTCCCCGGGGAGGAGCAAAATGCCAGCCTCGTGGGCCTCCTGGGCTGCAGAGCAGGGTGAGCCTGGAGCCGGGCAGAGGCCCCGGCGTAGGGTCTGGGCCAGGTCTGTGTCCGGAGCCCGGGGCCGTTGTGTCTCCCAGTGGGGACCTGCCGGCAGCTGGGGGCAGCACACTGGCACCCACCTGGGCAGCCACCCTCGGGCTCCGCTGGGACGGACACTCTGGGGAACACGGTCGGTGGGGGAGGTCAGGGCACACGGACAGGGCACAGTCCGGACCAGAGGCTGGAGGGCGTCCTCGGCGCTGGCCCCCCACCTGCAGCCCTGCCCCGTCCCCTCTGCTCCCTGGGCCCTGGGTCGCCTGGGCTCCTGCCCCCTCCCGGCCCTGGCCCTCAGTCTGCTTCGGTCAGCTCTCCCCCTCGGAGCCACCGGCGCTGTTTCCCACCGGGACTCGAACCCCTGAACACCTGAGTGGCCGCAGAGACACACGCCCTTCCGCCAGCAAACGTGCTCATTCCAGGGCCCCCACGCTGGGTCCAGCCTCCTCAGGTGGCTGCCGCAAACACGGCGACTTCCTGGGCTCAGCCCTGCGGCTCCCAGGTCGGCCCACCTACCACGACTCCCCACCCCGCACCTGCCCGGGGGTCCTGCACTTGGCTCCAGCCCTAGCCCAGCGCCCCTGAGAACCCCACCCGGGGAGTTTTCTTCCCAGAAGTCCCAGGAGATACTTCCAAGTCTCTGCCCACGGCTGGTGCGGTGGGATCTGGCCCCACCACTGCGGCCTGGGCCCCTCAGCCCCCCTGGCAGCTCAGCACGGGGCTTCTCCAGCTCGCCTCCAGGACCACCGCAGCCCCCGTTCTCCGAGACGCCAGTCCCAACCCACGGCCGCTCCGAAAGCCTCCTGTTTTGTTTTGTTTTGTTTTGTTTTTTTCATTTGGGGAGCTTCTGGAGTGGTCTTCTCCTCTTTCTGCCCTCAGTCCCACCCCGAGCCCCTTGGGAGTCCCCTCCCCCCTCCCCGTCTCCTGGAGCCGGGACACACGGACAGCACGTGGGGGCCATGGGGCCGCCGAGGGGTCCGGACCCTCACTCTGCGGCTGCTTGGGCCTTGCCTGTCCGCGGGCATCAAGGAGGATGCAAATCCCCTGTCTCCGGAGAGCCCGGCGGACTTCCGGAGAAGGTCCAGGCGAACTCTTAAAGTGGTTGATTGAGAATTCAGCAAAATGCCTGTAATTTCTCCTGGCAAGCGCGGCCCCTGGTGATTAACATAAAACAACCTAATAAACACCCCAGAAGCCTTTGCACATATGCCCTCGCAGCGATGCTTAAGGAAATTAAGGGCTGGAGTGCTTTTTTTTCCCCCTAGCAAGAAAGATCGGACCACTTAATTAAGCACTATCCTTAATCTCGGACAAACTAGGTCTAATTTCTTCCAATTATTCTGCATCTCACTAATTTCCCCCTCGTACTCAAGGGTGTCTGAGCAGGAATGCTCGGAGCCATTTTAAAGGACTCGAGGTGGATTTACTGTCTCACCTCCTCCTGACGCGAACAGGGCATCTGGGCACCTGTCATTTGCGTCAGGAAGAGAAATAGGGCGCCTGGGGCTGGGGAGGCCGGTGCAGTGGGGTGGGGGGCGGTCTGCAGACCCCTGGATCCCCGCTGCGGGAGCCTCCCCCCCAGCCCCGACGGTGGCCGCGTCGTCAAAGACAGGGACGGCCACCCAGCGTGACAGACGGAGCAGCCTGGGTTGTGACGGCACGTCAGGCAGAAAGCGCCCGGGAGTCCCGGAAGAGGGGGCGCCGCCGTGGGGGCCCTGCAGCCGCCTCGCCCACCAGCAGCTCATTTTGAAACCTTGCTGGCAGTCAGCGTCTGTTCTCTGCAAACTCAAAACAAAACAAAACAAAACAAAACAAAACGCTGGAGGGAAGAAGGGACCAGCGGCAGCTGAGCGTTGAGGAACCCAAGGCCCGGAACCCGGACCCGCGCCCTGGCCCCCCCCCCCCCAACTGGTTCTGCCACGGCCCGTTTGGACCACTGGGGAAACTGAGGCTCGGAGCCTTCACGCCCAGGAAGTGGGGGGGCTGCGAGGGAACGTGGGCATCCCAGGTCCAGAGGCTGTGCTCGCCCCGCGTGCCGCGTGTCTGCCCCTCAGGGTGACAGGGGGACACCACCGGTGCTGGGACCTGGTCCCCTCCCTGGAAAACAGACCCCCCCATCCGCACTTGAAGCCGGAAGGGCCTCCCCCTTGGGGGGTCAGTGGAAGACTCCGAAGGAAGGCGCCGAGGGCCCAGGTCAGAGAGAGAGAGAGACTGCGCCGGGGTCGGCCACGCTGGGCTCTCGGGTCACGAGGGAACCAGACCCCCTTTCTTTCGACCTCGGCCTCCTGGGGTGGGCTTCCTACATCAGCAAGTGTGAGCATCGTCACTGCTGCACACCTTGGAGACAGGACTGCCCAGCCCCCGGGCCTGGGACCAGGGTCCAAGTCCCTCGGGTTTATGTGGCAAGCGACACCAGGAAGCGCCAGTAGGGTGAGGGCCTGGGGGGGAGAGCCCCTCAGGGGACCCAAGTGAGCATTTTCCCCCGTGAGCACCTGGGGCTCACTGAATAGCCTATTCCACCCGCCTCCTTGTCCCCCTGGAGGCGCGAGGGGGGCTGCTCAGGGACCACAGCCCCCCCGGAAGCCCCAGCAGCCGGAGCCGCGTCCCTGCAGAGCTGCAGTGCCGGCGTGTGCGTGCGCTGGGGAGCCTCTGGGGCGGGAGCTGAGGGGCCAGGACGGAGCCCGCCCCGGGGCCGACACCTCCTCACTCCATCGGGGGACAGCGGAAGGCCCGGGGCCTGTGGAGGGACAGGCTCACGGTGACACAGCGCCTCAGAGGCCCCCCGGGCCCACGGCAGCCCCCCAGCCTGCTGCCCAGGGGAGCACCACACCCTGCCCACCCCACTTCCTTCAGCTCCCCCCGCCCCGCGGGCTGGTCCCAAGAAGACACCCTGCGTGCAAACCCGGTCTCAGAGGCTCAGGGCCAGGGAACCAACCCAACGTGCACCAGCGGGGTCCACGAGCCTCTGCAGTGGGGTGTAGCCTGCGGACTCTGCTGCCAGATGGCTGGCACTGAGGACCCCTGCCCCGGAGACGGGGGCACGGAGCACCCCTGGCGGGAGGTCGAGGCAGAAGTAAGAGCCGCAGAACGCCCCGGCGTTGGAGGACAGCCCGGGGCTAGTCCCCCTCCCAGTGGTGGGCTGGATGGCGGTTGCTGGGGGCAACTGAAGCTCGGAGGAAGACAAGCAAAGCCTGAGGGTGGTTAATCGCCAATTAAAGGCTAATTAAGATAACCAGAGGGTCTCCTTCGTGCAGCAAATTAGAGACTCTCCTCTCCTCTCCTCTCCTGCAGCTGGGGGACCGAAGGCGCCGGGGATCCGGCCATGAAGGCCGGACGTCGTCATGAAGACCACCGGCCTTGGGGAGAGGTTCGACGTTCAACCTTGGCCGATCACGGATGCCGGGCCGGGGCTGGGGCCGGCCTCCCCCGAGGGCCACTCACGAGCGTGTCCGGGTGGGGAAGGCGGACAGCTGGAGCTCGAACAGCTGGGGCCCCTCGGGGCCAGCTGTCTTCATCCTCCTGCGTCCCCATCCACCACCGTCTGTCCCCCAGAAAAGCGTCAGAGCATCTGGATCTCTGACAGGCCGGCTCCGGCCTCCCAGCGAGTGCCTGGGGAGCCGGCGTGCGGCGAGCCAGCCTGCCCCGGCTCGTCTGCGGCCCGGGCAGTGGTGGCAGGGGCACCCTCCCGCCCCCTCTCCCGCTTCGCACGGAGGGAGTACCGCTCCAGGCGGCGTTACCTACGGATTCCTGAGCAGCAGAACGTAGTTCTGTTGGCCTGTTAGGAGCGTGCGGGTCCGGGAAACGTCCAGCCGGGAGGAAGAGGCCCGAGCAGCAGGCGCGTGGGCAGCAGGCACGTGGGCTGCAGGCACGTGGGCTGCCTTCAGGAGAAGGAGCAATGTGGGGGGGGGGGGTGTCTCCACATGGCCGGGCAACCAGGAAGAGGCAACCGGTCCCCGAGGAGATGAGGTGACAGGGCCAGCTGATGTCACCAGACTCAGGAGCGGCCAGGTCAGGGTGGACAGGGCACGGGACCGGAGTAGCCACGAGCCCAGCAGCCTAGCCAGCCACTGACCGCCCTGCCAACAAGAGGCCAAGGCTGAGCTCCTGGCACAGCGCATCCACTGAGGGGACCACCGGCTGCTGGGAGGCCCTAGGCCTCACGGGACCCGCCCACTCTGGAAGGCAGCGGTTCCCTCTGGACCGGGGCTAACGGGCCGGCGCGCTCGCTGGGGTTCCTAGGAGAGACAGGCCCGACAGGGGTGCCTGTGCAGACAGAACGCGACTGGTTTAAGGCCTGGGCTCACGTGATCATGGAAGACGGCACGCTGAAATTTGCGGTGTGGACCAGCAGGCCGGGGCCTGGGGGGCCCGAGGGAGCAGGCGGAGTTCACAGGTGGGCTGCTGCAGGGCAGCATCCCTCTTGCTCCAGGAGGCCCCCGGTTTTGTATCCAGTCAAGCCTTCGCCTGATCGGGCGAGGCCCACCCCCCTCCAGAGACAACCCTCTTTACCTGGAGCTCCGCGATGCCAGCGTTCACGCCCTCCCCAAACACCCTCCGAGCGGACACGTAACATCGAGCATCGCATTCGGGAAGTGGCTGGCCTTTCTAGGCCACAGAGCCCCGCCCCCTCCCCCCAACTGAAGGTTCTCGGAGTGTCTGACCCACCGACACGGGAGCCACAGGACACGCCCTCGGAGGCGGCACGGCGGCGTGACCAAGACCACCTCAAACCGGGGCACCCAGAAGCTGCAGGACCTGGGCGGTGGGACGGCTCCTGGGAGGCACCGTGGAGATGCCAGCTAAACCCGACACCCAGGGAGAGTGGGGTGCTGTCCCCCGGGACAGGCAGACCCTGACTCGATGACAACGACATGGAGTTCTGCCCCCTGTAAGGCAAGCGTGTGAGTCCAGGAACCCAGGGGCCGCGGCAGGAACGGCCCTGCGACTCACGCCCCCTCCCCGGGGCCCGCGTGGAGAGTCTGTGGTCTGTTCCCACGGCTCCATGCCCTGTGACGCCGGCTCTCAGAGGGGGACCCTCCCCCCCCCCCCGGGGGCACAGAAGGCATCTCGGTAAACTTTATTTTAACAGCCTCGTTTCTTCCTGGAAATTCACCCGTTTTAAGTAATCAAGTCAATGACTTTCAAAGCAGCCGTTGCCATAATCCAATTTTAGAGCATTTCCATCGTCTCTGTAAGAGCTTTCACCCAAATTTACAGTTAATCCCATCGCAGCCCCCGCCCCAGGCAGCCGCAAATCCATCTCCTGTCTCTGCAGATTTGCCTGCTCTGGGCATTTCATGTAAATGAAATCATACATTATGGGGTCTTGTGTGCCTGGCTTCTCTTGCCTAATCTGTTTGTGAGGTTCATCCGCATCGCAGAATGTATAGTGACTTCATTCCTTTTTATTTATGTTAAAGATTTTATTTATTTTATTTATTTTGAGACAGGGAAAGGGAGGAAGAAAGGGAGGGAGAGAAACATGGATGTGTGGGTGCCTCTCACATGCCCTCAACTGAGGACCTGGCCTGCAACCCAGGCACGTGTGCCCTGATTGGGAATCGAACCGGCGACCCTTTGGTTCTCAGGCGGGCGCTCAATCCACCGGAGCCACACCAGCCAGGGCTTTATTCCTTTGTATCGACAAATAGAGTTCCCGAGTATGAATAGGCCATATTGTTGTGCATCCATTCACCAGTTAATGGGCATTCGGGTTGTTTCTGCTTTTTGGTTAACAGAAATAAAGCCGCTGTGAATATTTACATGCACGTTTTTGTGTGAACCTGCGTGTTTATTTCCCTTGGATAAATCCCTAGGAGTGGGTTTGGGGGGGGCCATAATTTAGTAAATTTATGTTTACCTGTTTGAGAAAATGCCGCACCATTTTTCCAAGTGGCTGTATCATTTTACATTTCTACCCGCCTTCCAGGAGGAAGCCCATTTCTCCACATTCCAGCTAACATTTGTTATTGTCTATCTTTTTAATTATAGCCATCCTGGTGGGTGTGAAGTGGTATTTCATTGTGGTTTTAATTTGCATTTCCCTAATGACTAATGATGTTGAACATCTTTTCAAGTGCTTATTAGCCTTTGTTTATCTTCTTTGGGGGGGGGGGACCGTCTATTCAAATCTTTTGCCCATTTTTTAATTGGATGTTGGTCCTCTTGCTAACTTCTCCGTGTCGTCCGGATTCAAGTCTTTCATCAGATAGGCGATTTGCAAATATTTTCTCCGTCGAAAGCTTGTTGTTTTGGTTCTCCTAATGACGTCTCCTTTGAAGTACGAATGTTTTTCGTTTTGAGGAAGTCCGCGCCATCCCTGTTTTTCTCCCGTAGATCGCGCTGTTGGTGACGGGCCTAAGAATTCTCGGCGTAACCCCAGGCTGCGAGGGTCTGTGGCTGTGTATGTGTCTTGACGGCCGTAGCTTCAGCACTTGCCTTCGCGTCGGCAGTGCATTTCGCGTTCATTGTGGGGTGCGGCGTGGAGCTCTAGGTTGATCTTCTGTAGAGGGCTGTTCGGTTGGCCCGGGGCCCTACGCCGAAAAGCTTGTCCTTCCCGCCATCGAATGGCTATGGCTCCTTCCCCCAAAATCAATGGACCCTAAAGGCGAGGACTTATCATCAGGGCCCCCCCAGTCCAACCCACTGGTCCGTGTGTCTGTGTTTGCACCAGTTTAAAACTGTCTTGTTGACCAAAGCTTTAAGGGGTGTCCAGCCTTTTGGCATCTGTGGGCCGCACTGGAAGAAGAAGAGTTGTCTTGGGTCGCACATTAAATACGCGAACACTGACGAAAACGGATGAGCAAAAACATGAAGTTTTATTTTAATTTTTAAAGATTTTGTTTATTTATATTTAGAGAGGGAAGGGGGGAGGAGAGAGAGAGAGAGAGAAACATCCATGTGCAGGTTGCTGGGGGTTATAGCCTGCAACCCAGACATGTACCCTGACTGGGAATCGAACCTGCGACTCTAACATGAAGGTTTTAAGTACGTTTACGATTCCGTGTTGAGCCGCGTTCCTCGCCATCCCGGGCCCCGTAGCGGCCTGCGGTCCGTGGCTGGGACGCCCCCGCCAGAGTAACTTTTGAAACGGAGACGTGAATGCCCTCCCGCTTTGGACTCCGTTTTCGAAATTGTTTTTGCTGTACTGGGTCTTTTTTTTTTTTCTTTCCATTTTCATATAAATTTTAAGATCAGCTTGTCGATTTCTGTCAAGAAGCCTGCTGGGATTTTGATAGAAACGGTGCAGGAGCGGCAGCCCCCTCAGAGGGGAGTTGCCACCTTAGCGACACTGGTTTTCTCGTCCACGGACACAGAACGTCTCTATTTACCCGGACGGCCTTTAATTTCCCTCGGCAACAGTTCGCGGCGCCCCGGCGAACGTCTCGCGCTTCCCTTATTAAATTTATCCCTACGTGTTCTATTCTTTTTGATGCTGCTGAGCGGATTGTTTTCTTAATTTCATTTCCAGATTGTTCATTGCCAGGATACAGAAATGCAATTGATTTGTGCGTGTGGATCCCTACCCTCGCATCTTCCCAGCACTGGAACCCCGGGCTGGGGGGCCTGGGGTGGGGCTCAGACCCCTCGCTCCGAGACAACCCTCCCGAGGTTTAGCCGCCGCTCGTGCGTGCTAGGGGACCAGTCCATCCCACGTCTCTGCCCCTCCTTCCCGGTCTCCGCCTGGTTTCTTCTTTCATTCCGAAGTCGTAGGACTTCCGCTCAGCTCGGTTTCTGGTGGCTCTGAGTAACAACGGTGGTTCTGCAGCTGAGCTGTCATTTCGACGTGGTCGTGCGAGGAAGCGAGTGGTGTTTCCCCACGCTGCTACCTGAACCAGAAGTAGCCTGGGTGTTTTCTTTTATGACCGACAGTCTCTGCTTTTTTTACAAATTAAATTCACTTTTTAAAAATATTTTATTTATTTATTTTTAGAGAGGGAAGGGAGGAAGAAAGGGAGAGAGAAAAACATCAATGTGCAGTTGCTGGGGGACGTGGCCTGCAACCCAGGCATGTGCCCTGAGTGGGAATCGAACCTGCGACACTTTGGCTCACAGCCCACACGCTCAATCCACTGAGCTACACCAGCCAGGGCTGGTCTCTGCTCTTTGAGCACTTCCTCGATTCACATTCCCCGTGTCGCTGGGGTGGTCGGTCCCACGCGCTCCTGCCGCTTCGCTGTTGGTGTTCTGCGTGTCTCCGGTCTCCGGGGTTTCTCTCTGCCCCTGCCGTCCCTGCATTCTTTCGTGTTAAATAGATATTTTTTCCAGACAATTATTGTAATGCTTTTTTTAAACTCTAATTTCAAAATCATTTTTCTTAGTGGTTGTTCTGAGGATTACAATATGCCTTTTGACTTAATGTACTTAGGATTAATACTAACTTAATTCCGATAAGCGATAAAAACTCTGTTCGATATATCACCTTCGTGCCCTCTTCTTTGTGCTAACGTTGTCCTATAAACCACATCTTCGTGTGTCGTGAGCCCTATGATACGGTTTTATGATCATTGTTTCATGCAGTTATGCTTTTACACCAAGAGAAGAGTAAAAATGTATTTATAGTACGTTTACGTGTGCCTACGTGCTAACTTCTGTGGGTGCTCTCTATTTCTTCACGTATGCTTCAGCCACCAGTTACCACCTAGCATCATTTCTTTTCGCCTGCAGGATGTCTTTTAGGGTTATTTTGTTTTCTTTTTTTATGCGGTGGGGGGGGGGGGGGGTAAGACAGGTCTGCTGGCAATGAACTCTTTCCGTCTTCGCTCGTCTGGGGAGGTCCTTACGTTGCCTTTGTGTTTGGGGGTGACTGTGCTGGAGAGAAGGTTCTGGACGGTTGCTGTCGGCCTCTGGCCCCCCCTTCCTTCTGAAGATCAACTGATTGTGGCTTTTCCTGTTCTTTTTTAAAGTTTCCATTTATTTATTTTTAGAGAGAGGGTGAGGGAGGGAGAAAGAAAGAGAGAGAACCATCGTGTGTGGTTGACTCTCACATAGCCCCCACTGGGGACCTGGCCCAAAGCCCAGGCATGGGCCCCGACTGGGAATCAAACCGGCAACCCTTTGGTTCTCAGGCTGCTGCTCAATCCACTGAGCCACCCTGGCCAGGGCTGCCTGGGGCTTTCCGGCACCTGAGGAGCGGTGTTGTCGCTGTCCCTTTCAGACTCTGTCTCTGATGGCAGAGCTACATAGCAGGCAACAGCCATAATCCTTCGACTGCGATGTGTCACGGTGCGGACTTCTGCAGTTTATCCTGTTAGCGGTTGTTGAGCTTGCTGTGTGCATATACCAATTTTTTTATGTTTAACCCTTTCACTTTTTTTTTAAGATTGTTTTAATTTATTTTATTTTTAGAGAGGGAAGGGAGGGAGAGAGAGAGAGAGAGAGAGAGAGACACATCAGTGTGCGGTTGCTGGGGGCCATGGCCTGCAACCCAGGCATGTACCCTGACTGGGAAATCGAACACATAACAATTCTTTTAAAATCAAGTTTGAGAATGTTTCAGTTATTATTTCTTACACACACAAAAAGCTGCGCCTCTCACCGATGGTCTCCCATTCTTTTCACTTTCTGCTCTTGGGATAGTTTGCATTGCAGTTAGATTCCAGTGTGTTGAGTCTTCCTTCCCCAGCTCAAACCTGCCCTGGAGGCCCTCTGGTGAATTTCTCATTTCAGTTGTTACACTTGGCCACCCCAGGGCTTCCATCCCAATCTTTTTCATACTCTGTGTCTCTCTGTCGAGTCCACGTTGTCAACCCTGAAGCCCTGAAACACAGTGTTCTCCAGATCTCGGAGCATATTTGCAATAGCGGGTCCCAAGTCCTAGTCCACTAAGCCTCACACCGAGGGCCCTTCGGGGACCGTCCCAGCAACTGCTTCTTTCTCACGTGTGGACAGCATTCCTGTTTCGCCGTGTGGCTTGCAATTTCTGTGAGAAACCGGCTATTTTGGTAACCTAACACATCTGGAGTCTGATCTGCCCTCCCCAGGGGAAGTCCCCGCATTTGCGTGTTTGCTGAGCAGCTCGCGGGGCTGAGTTATTTCAAGTCTGTCTCCCCCGCAGTGTGTAAACATGAACATCTATGCGTTTAAAAATATGCATATTGGTTATATTGTTCAACCTGGCTTCCTATAATACACTGACCCTGGGTGGACACAGCGTCACAGCCAGCGAATGGCTGGCCAGAGGCGTGGCGCGAACGCCCTGAGCTGGTGCGGTTTCCAGCCGTGGACGAGTGGGGGGCCCGTTCAAAGACCAGAGCGTTGAAAAGTCTGCCCGGGCCTCCGCCGCCTGCTTGCACGGGGCCCCACGGTCCGCCAGGGACTGGCTGATCCCAGGCCCTCTCTGCTCTTCCCTGAACGTGCCCCTGCGCACGTCCCTGTTCCCCAGACCTCTATTTAAAATGTCTGGCCCATCTGCTGCTTGCCCAAATCAATATTATAGCCCCGGGGCCCCTGCAATATTAGCCTCTCCTGATTGTTGGCGAGATAGACGGCAATTGCTTTTGACAAAGCCCCTGGACCGGGGGGCTTTGCTCTGGAGCCCCAAATTAGATCAGCCCTCCCCAGCAGCGGCAAGGCGGCCGCCGCACCCTCCCGGGCCTCACGTTCAACGGCCCAGAGCCCGCCACTGTCGGCGGCCCAGGTGCCCTGGTGCCTCTTCAATAAACGTCTTTCACGTTGCTTGATTTCCAGAGCTCCGAAGGGGCTGGTTTTGACAACACTGTCCAGCGCTATCGCTGCTCGTAGGGAGACAGAACTTGCTGGGGTCCTTCCGACACCCCTGCCCCCCGACTCAAGGCCAAGCTCAGTTGTTGCCCAGTCACTGCGGCTCTTCGTGCAAAGAGGCCAGTAGACAAGGAAAGGGGTTGCCATTCCGGCTGAGGAAAGTGAGCCTGATCATCAGGGGGAGGGGGGGGGCGGTTATTACGTTACAGTGACCGGAAGCAACATAACCCAGCTTATTTTCTGGGCCTCTCCTGGTGCATCTTTGCTCCATCTGATGGTGAATGCGCAAGGGCGGCAACAACGGCCTGGGCTGTGCACGCCCACCGAGGTTCCAGAGTCCCCCTGCAAGCCCCCGGAACCCCGAGCAAGGCAGGGCAGAAGTGGGCTTGCAGCTGTTCCTGTGGAAACTAATGCCGTACACTGTGTTTCGCGTGCTCACCACTGCGGACCTACTGCTGCCCCTCCCTGTAGGGTGCACGTGAGAGGGTCTCGGGTTTGAGACGTGGGAGGCAGTGAGTGTCCGTCACAGCCTCGAGGCCAGCCGCCGGCGCGGGGGCAGCCAGTCACCTCGTCTACAGTCCCCTGTGCGGTTCCCCGGGAAACAGGGCCCATGGCCTCCGGGAGCAGCTCCTCTCGGAAACTGTGATGTGAAGCGAGGGAACCAAGTGGCCCCAGGGATGGCCCGGAGGGGACACTGTTAGGGACTGAGGCGTCCACTTCTCCAGCCACTGGGGTGCTGGTGGCTGACAGCTGTCCGCTGAGCCCCACCGCTCACTTCCACCGTTGCCCCTGGCTGAAAAGAGACTCCTTCCTTCCCAGGGTCAAGGCCCCTGCCTGGGGCAGCCCACACCCAAAGGCAGGTCCGCGTGTGGGCGGGGAGGCCCGGCCCCTGAGGGGCAACTCTGAAAGGCCCTCCCAGCTCCTAAGCTCCACGTACAGCCATCTGACCACGCAGCCCACCCCACCGTCCACTCCTGGTCCTGCCCATCTCTTGTCCATAAACCCCACTTAGAGTACACATCGGGGGGACCCAGCCTGCAGCAGCTGGTATCTCATCCTTTTCTTTTCTTAAAGAGTTTATTTATTTATTGTTTGGAGAGGAGGGAAGGCGTGAGGGAGAGATACATCAGTGTACGGTTGTCTCTTGAGTGCCTCCTACTGGGGACCTGGCCCGCAACCCAGGCGTGTGCCCTGACTGGGAATCGAACTGGCGACGCTTCGGTTCACAGGCCAGTGCTCAGTCCACGGAGCCCCACCGCCAGGTGTTCTGTTCTCGGTCCGAGCCACGCCGGCCAGGCCCAGGTCTTCCTGGGAGCCGGTGCCCAGCTCAGCCTCCCTGGCAGCGGCGGGAGCAGGCTGGCCGCAGCAGTGCCGAACAACCGCTCAAGGGGTGGGTGTTGTGTTCTGTTTTATTAGCTTCATTTTAGTGATTTTTTAAAATCACAGTCTACATTTACCGTATTTTCCAGACTATAAGGTGCACCCCCCAAAAAAAATTTGGGAGGGAGGACAACTGGGGGTGCGTCTTATAATCCGAATGTAGCTTTACATTGACATTGGTGAAATATGATGTTGTTTATGTTATTAAATATTTCACCACATTCTTTGCTTCAAGAAATTTTTTTTTTCTATGTTGCTCCTCTAGAACCTGGGTGTGTCTCATGGTCCAAAAAGTACGGCGACCTTGTTTTGTTTTAGGCGCAGGTGCATAGCTGAGCGGTTGGACGACCACACGCTGTACTAAGCGCTCCGCCCGCCACTCCGCCTGGCCCCGGACGCGGTCGTTACCATGGCACTGGCTGTGCTCTCCGGGCTGTGCTGTACATCCCCGTGACTGTTTTTTTTTCTTTAATTTAATCAGTTGATAGCTGTAGAAAATGCCAGTTAATAGCAATGACTATATCAACATACACATTCCCACTTTTTAAAAAACATTTTATTCATTTATTGTTAGAGAGGGAAGGGAGGGAGAAAGAGAAACATTAATGTGCAGGTTGCTGGGGGCCGTGGCCTACAACCCAGGCATGTGCCCTGACTGGGGAATCGAACCTGCGACACTGTGGTTCGCAGCCCGCGCTCAGTCCACTGAGCTACGCCAGCTGGGGCTCCATGACTGGTTTTAACTACCAGTTTGTGCTTCTCGGTCCCTTCGCCTTTCCCCCCAGACACCCTCTGGCGCCCATCAACCCGTTCCCTGTGCCCGTGTCAGTTTTGTGTGTTCGTCCATTTTGGCCTTTAGATCCCACACGTCTGTGAAATAGTGCGGTGTTTGTCTCTCTCTCTCTGCCTTGTTGCACTTTGCGTAATAACACCCTCTAGGTCCATCTGTGCTGTTGAGATGGTAACATTCCGTTATTTTTATGACTCAGCGGCATTCCAGCGCGTAAACTGTGCCACAGCCTTTGCATCTGCTTGTCCGCTGGTGGACACGCGGGTTGCTTCCAGGTCTTGGCTATTGTAGGTAACGCTGCAGTGAGCATAAAGGTGCACGTATTCTTTCGAATTAGGGTTTCAGGATTCTTCAGATACAGTCCCAGATGTGGAACCACTGGGTCATGGGGCAGCTCCATGTTCCATTGGTTGAGGGAGCTCCGCACTGCCGTCCGCAGCTGCTGCACCGGTCTTCGGTCCCCCCAGCGGTGCGCTGGGTCCCCTGTCTCTGCATCCTGCCAGGACTTGCTGTTTGTCGATGTATCAATGGTAGTCATTCTGGCAGGTGCGTGGTGATGTCTCATGGTGCTTTTCGTGTCTGTTTCTTAGATGAGTAGTGACTTAAAGCTTCTTTTCATATGTCTCTTGGCCATCTGCATGGCCTCCCTAGAGAAGTGTCTACTCAGGTCCTCTGCCCATTTTTTTTTAAGATTTTTTTTTTATAGAGAGGGAAGGGAGGGAGAGAGAAACAACAATGTGTGGTTGCTGGGGGCCATGGCCTGCAACCCAGGCTTGTGCCCTGACTGGGAATCAAACCTGGGACACTTTGGTTCACAGCCCGTGCTCAATCCACTGAGCTACGCCAGCCAGAGCTCTCTGCCCATTTTTAATCAGGCTGTTTGTCTTTTCCTGGTGTTGAGCTGTGTGAGTTCTTGGTAAGTTCTGGATGTTAACCCCACATCGTGTCACGGGCGAATGTCTTTCTCCATTCAGCAGCTTGTCTTCTCGTTTCGTCGATGGTTTCCTTTGCTGCGCAAGACCTGGGAGCAGCAAGACGAGCCCAGGAGACCTTCTCCGTTCCAGACATGCTCCTCCTTACCTGCAGTGCGAAGCAGCACCCCGCTTTCTCCAAGACCGTCAGCACCCCCCAGCCAGGACAGCAAGCCCCTCTTCGCTGGCCGAGTCTGCACGGCAGCGAGTTTGAGCTTCCACATGGCGCCCTCCACGCCCCGCTCGCAGAATAACCGTGCGTCCGCGGTGGAAGCAGCCTGCAGACCCGTGGGCGGTCACGCTGGCAGCGGCATGGAGGCCAGGGCCGGCAGATTCGAGCCGGGCGGAAGTATCTACTCCAGCAGAACAAGGCGCCGCCCCCTTCCCTGACCGGGGTGGTCCAGTGTCGTCAGTCCACGTCCAGATAGCTGGTGGTCCCCAGCGGGGGACGACACCGCAATAGGACTCAGCGTTGGCCTCTGCTCCTGACAGGCTGGGCGCTCGGCCACAGCTGTGGATGGCCAGCCTGGGAGCGTGGGCGGGTGCGATGCTGAGCGCAAGTGTCCCCCCCCAGTCCCCGCCCCAAGGGGTAAGGAGCCGAGTGGCTGAGAAGCAGGGCTGTCCGATGCCCACACGCAGGTCGACCTGGATGGCAAACACGTCCCCTGCGGGGGGCACCCTGGGTGACTTGGGGGACCATTCACACGGGACACGGCACCTTCACACTCCGTGCTACTTGCGGGGGGGGGGGGGGGTCTGCCCTCTTCTGTCTCCCCCAGACCTTCTTGTCACCAGCTCTCCAATCGTGTCCCTTCCAATCCTCTGACCACCCAGCCAGCCCGCTGGCCACGGGCCATGAACCCATACAGACCCGTCTCTCTGGCCGTCTCTCCTTCTGGATCAAACGGACAACCACAAGTGCGGCTGGTTTGCGGGAGGCCCCCTCCCCCGCTGTCCCACAGGGCTGTCCCAGGCAGTGCTCCCGCCACGTCTGCGTTTTCGGACGGCGCCCGTACCTCATACAGAGCCGTGTACGAATCATGGTGGAAACTTTTCGCTTAGCCGGGAGCTCATAGGCACTCCCTGCAAAGCCGTAAGGGCAGGCTGTCAAGAAGAAGGTGATTTAACAAGGGATAGGGGCCTCAGGCTCTGGGTCACTTCCTCCTGCAACTTACCTCTGCCTTAGGGTCGCGCTTGCAATGTGAGGTTATACCCACTCCCACCTGAAGAGGGGGCACTGCCGCGCACGTCCGAGCTGAAGGCGTCCTGGCCCAGGTGACACCTAGTCCACCCAGGGTAGCCGAGTACGTGGTGACCTGGTTGCCCGTGGTCAAGGGTTCAGTCTCTACTAAAGCCCAGGAGCAGATCAAAAACCATTTTTCAACTGCTCTCGGATGGAGAGTAGTTACTTGTGTGCAGAGGACAGCGGGAACCAGCTCCCGAATCCTAACGGTCTGCTCTGCGCTGCGCTTCCCCGGGGGCGGGGCTTGCAGACGGCGTCCCCGTTGGCCCCTCCCACCCTGAGCACCATTGGGTCTGCTGGGTCATGTGGTCCAAGGGGCGGGGCAGCTTGGATGGCAGCCGGAGGAGCCTCCTCCAGTTCTGAGACGCAGTCAGCACCTGCTGGTCGTCCGCGAAGGAACGGGTCGGAATAAACACGCCCAAGGACGGCGATCGAGGTCGCCGTCCCAAGCCAACGAGCTTCTCTCCAAGTTGCGTTTCTTGCACATAGACGGGGGGGTAATAGAGGAAGCAACCTGGCCTTCACCTTGGAAAGACTAGTTCGACATGACCCCCAAATTACTGAACTCCCAGAACTCCCGCCCAAGCGGAAGTCCCATGAACTTTGTGGGACGCATCTCCCACCCCTTCGCACGCCAGGGATTTACCGACGTGTCCTGGCCCGCCAGGTCCCATCGGCAGAGTGTCGTCACCGGCCTGACCCCACGACCCCATGGGGGGTAAGGGGAAGACAGGCAGAGACAGGGCTGGACAGCAGCTGCACCGCCCAGGCGGCACGGCGGTGCTGCGCTGCTGGCCTCGCTGCCCGGGAGCACAGCGGCGCGCGTTCTTCCCCGGCAAGGAGAGGAAAAGAGGGTTTCCCAGCGCAACGGCTCCAGGCCCGGTGTCGGCGATGTGTTGTGTTGTTGGTTTGCTTCTGCGATGAAACCACGGCCAGAAGCAGCTGCAAAACAGGGCCCCCCCCCATTCAGTGTGCGATAATGACCGTCGTCCTCCACGACCCACCTGTCTTCTTCTCGGGCCAGACGGGCGCGCCGGATACGAATAAGGGTGCTGCAGGGGCTGCCACCCCGAGTGGTTCGAGTCCCGGGCTGTGAGCGGGTCTCTGCGGCCGGGCCCCCCGGGGCGGCTCCGGTGCCCTCTCCGAGTGGGCAGAGGCAGTGCTGCTGGCTTCCACTTGGCCCTTCCGACCACCGCGGCCCCCACGCCACAGTCACAGCCTCAACGTGGGGGCGCGGACAGCTGTTGAATGTGTCGACTTCAATGGTCCGTTTCGGAGTGGGGAGGTCACCACGGGTGGGTTCAGGGACCCCCGGGGTGTACTGAGAGACAGACCTGAGTCGCACTTCACTAGCCGCCTGACCTCCAAAAGCCCCTAGTCTGACTGGGGGACCACCGCGACGCTTCAGGCCCCCCAGGGGTCAGTGTTAAGAGCCAGTGTCCAGCAACCCCTGAGAAGTTGGATGAGATGCAAATGGGGCTTAGGGTGGGGGGTGGGCTGCAGGGAGAGGCCGGGCGAAGGGCGCAGCTCCCAGTTAGAAGCTGGGGGAGCCCCAGAGGTCCAGTGCGCAGCGTGGCGGCCAGCGCCAGCAATGCCGCATCGCATTCCTGCCATCGGCCGGCTCGCCAGCTCCTCGGTGTTCTCCCAGCCGCAGAGGGAACTCGTGAGGTGCAGGGTGTGGTGGCTGACTTCACGGTGGTGACCGTTCGGCAATGTGCATGTGCACCAAAGCACCACACCCTGCCCCTTGCCCACAGACAGTGCCGTCGGTTGCTGTGTTTTGGCAGGGCTTGGCCGGCAGGAGCACGGGTCCGGTGTGGCCACGCGCCAGTGTTCCCAGGAGCCCCCCTCTCACCGGGTCCCCCTAGGCCAGGGCTTCTCCCCTGGGGCGATGCTGACATTGGGGGCCGAACAGTTCCCTGCGGTGGGGGCCGCCCTGGGCCTTGCAGCCCGGCCTCTGCCCCCTGGGTGCCGGGCATGCCGTCCGCTGTGATGGGGAGACACGGGGAAAATGTCGGCCGTCCTTGCCCAGTGTCTCCCAGCGTTGAGACCATCCTCAGGTGGGAGCTGCGGGCCAGCCACCCCGTTGGCCTCGGTTTCCCTGTTTGTTAGCGAGCGGGTGAGGCGGAGGCCCGGGCTGACTTCGAGAGCGGCCGCAGGGTCACTCGGCGGAAAGCCCATCGTCCTGAGGGCTGCGCGCCAGACGCAGGGTTTCCATGGCAATGCCGTCCTGTCCTGCTCCAATGGATCCGACGGAGCCGCTCAGCCCTGCACTACTTTTTTCCTTGATTCTTCTTACCATTTCCTTTTTTCCAGGTAAATGTTGGGATCACGCCGTCTAGTGATCTAATGTCAACCCACAGCATTGGGTTTATATGGTAACTTGGGGGGCAGTTGGCAGCTTGATAACATTTGTACCTTCGTTGTGTGGTTGCCGTGTGAGAACATTCAAGGTCTAGTTCCTCAGCCAGTTCCCAGCACACAGACGCCCTCCTCTTCCCGCCCGTGGTTCGCGGTGCACAAGCCTTTGCGTCTGCGCGGTGGGCGCGCCGGCTTCCCGTGGCCTCTGCAGGCCTCTCTCTGGGGTTGGGGTGCGGACCCCCATGTCACCTCCGGAGATCGCAGACTCTCTTTTCCAGCGGCTGTGCCTCGGATCCTGTTCCTGCCTTGTCCGACGGCAGGGCTCCACGTCCCAGACAGCGGCTGCGCTCTCCGTGTCTGCTTGCTGGGTCCTCGACGGAGTCCTTGCCGGGAAAAATCCCCATGTTGAAGGTCATATGCGGTTTGGGGCCTTTCGGGGGGTCACTGTGTCAGGAGGGTCCCCAGGCACGCTCGTGGGAAGTGGAGCCCCCATTCCCCCCGCCCTGCCTCAATCCTGGTGCCCTGGTCTTGAACTTCCCAGCCCCGGAACTGGGAGAATAAAGGCCTCTGGCTGTGGCGGGCAGGTCCACGGCACTGTGCTCCCGTGGCCCACTGCTGGCTGACGCACTGCTCCTCTGCGGACAGGCAAGGGGACCTGGAGACAGCAGGTGGCCCCAGGGCCAGAGTTAGGGGTGAGGCAGGCCTCTCGGACCCTCGAGCCGGAGCCCAGGCCGCTGTGGAGCGCCTGGCCCGGCCTGCCCCTGGGTTGGGCTGACCCTAACCGTAGTTTCAGACAGGAGTTTGTTCATGACACTGAGGAGATAAGTACTTTTTCCCTAGTTTGTTTAGACTTTGAGAAATTGGAAATGCATTTTATTAAATTTCCTCTGGCATCTATTGAATGGGCATTACATCTTTTGTTCTTCTTTCAGCCTAGTTTTGGGCTGACGCTTGGTCCGCCCTCCTGCGTGCGTCTTCCCTGGGGTCACAGTGCAGCCGTGCCCCAGCCAGACCCACTCCTGGGGGGGGCGGGGAGCAGAGCCCCTGGCGCTGTGAACCTCTGCCCCCCACTGGGACTTGGGGCTGGGTCTCGGGGGGATGTTTCTTGGGTGGGTGGTGTGGGGGGGCAAACGCTTTCTCCTGCAGCCGTGGGAGTGGCCCCGACAGAGACGAAGCCACGGGCCTGAGACCACAAGTGCACGGGGATTGCCGGGAGGCGGCTCAGCAGCCACCCCCGGACCCGGGGCCCAGGCGGCTCCACGATAAGCCTCCCCTGCGGTGCCTGTCCAGCTGGCTCCTCCCTCCTCACTCCCCTCCAGGACCCTTCTGTCCGCCGGCCCCCGGCTCCTACGGCTCCTCTCTCCCACGTGGAGCTCACGGGGCACTTTCCCGGCCGGCCCCCGAGGCTCTGGGCTCTGTGCAAGGGCCCCTCACAGCAACAGCCCCCTCTAATGCGTGTCCCCCCTCTCACCCCACCCACCTGGCATCCGGAGCCTCATAGCCAGGACCACGGGCCTTTGAGCACCCCCACTCCCCACACAACAGCAGCCGGGTCCCTGAGTTGCGACACTCACCGCCCAGCCCTGCTGCTGGCTGCCCCGCTGCCCGTGGGGCCCAGCAAGTGCCCGCGCTGGCTGGACCGTCCCCCCGGGCGTCTTCGCCTGGGTTTCTCGCCTGCCCCCACCGTGGGCTACGGTGACTCCAGGGACCCTCTCCGCTCCCACCCTCCCGGGAGGTCCCCGGGGTTCACTCTCTGTGGGCACCTGTGTTCACATTGACTTGTACTGGCTTCCCCAGAAAATGCTCTATCTGGTCAGGATTTAAAAAAAAAATGTTGGCTGTTTTCCGTCTGTTGTTTTATTGAGGAGTTCTGTTTCTTCGGGAGGGTGGGCATAATTCTGCTTTGTTAACTTTGTCGGGGCTCGTCTTGTCCTGACCTCCGCTCCACAGTGGTGTCTCCAGCCCGGGGGTGCCCCGGTCCATCCAAGGGCCACGTGTCTGCACCCCAGGGCAGGCACGAGGCTGGGGTCCGCCCCGGTGTCTTCTCCAGGGTGCACCTCAAACCCCCCTGGCCGCAGGGAGGAACGTGGGTGCTTAGCATCCCCCTGGACAACCCCTTCCTCTCGTGGAGGCGTCTACATTTATTACCTCAACATTGGCACCTTGCGTTCCCAGTTTGTGAAACAGTACCCATCTCTGACGCTGTAGTCCCCTGCTTGTCCCCCGAGTGTCCCCCTACACCGATGAGACCCCCACCCCCAAGTGAGTCCAGGCGGGAGACCAGAGCAGACCTGGATGTGGGGCTGAGCGGGGAGGACGCCCAGGACACCAGGGCCCGACTGCACCTCTGGGCGGGTGGGGGCAGTGACCTGGCAGAGGAGGGGTGGGCAGTGGCAGGAAGTGGAGGGGGGACACCCACCCTGAGGGCCACCCCCTGGGCCACCCCCTGGACGGACGCCGCTTCGCCCTGCCAGGAGTGGGGGGGGGGCTCTGGCCGGCCCCTCTGGAGTGGGCACGAGCTGCACCAGCCACCACATGGGACCTAAAGAGGGGGCTCGGCTGAGCTGAGCGAAGGAGCCCCTGGCCGGAAGACAGGCAAGCCCCTCCCACTGCGTGCAGGGCCCCGGGCAGGGGAACCAATGGGACGCAGGTTCCTGAGGTGTCGCCCTCCAAAGGCCGCAAGCCCCCTAACTATCAGACGCCCGGACAATTCCCCCTCCACTAGGTCCTGGAGGGCGGGGGGCCAATGTGGAATCTTAGACCCCATGGCCCCCACCCCCGGAGTCCTGGGCAGCACCTGGTGCCTGGAGAGAGCCGGTGGGGGGCTCTGCAGAGAGACCGGGCCAGCCCCCCTCAGGCCTCCCTGCTCATGGGCCACTCCCCACACCCACCCACCCACCAACAGCCACCATTCCAGAGGCAGACTCCGGGAAGGGGCCCGTGCAGGCCCTGGGGGCGGGGGTAGGAAACTCCCGAGCTGCTGACGCTCAGAGCGTGGTCTGGGGAGGGGGTGGGCGCGCCCTTGGCCTCCCCGGCTCCTGGGACGGGCTGGCTCGTGGGCCACAGCAGGGGCCCCGGAGGGTGGGCCCTGACCCCGCGTGCCCGAGGGGAAGGACAGGCGTAACCACGACACACGAGAAACCACAGATACATCAGAAGCCCTTGGTTTTTGTTTATTTTTCAATAAACAAAGTTTTTTTGCATGTCTGGGCAGAAGTGAGTGGAAAAGCCGAAAAGAGCGCCATCGACACCGTTTAAACTTGGGGTTACAAGAACATAATCACGCCTGCTCCTCTCTCCGTTTGGGGCCGAATTGGGGATCGTGTCGCTGACAGCTGTCTTCGGGCTCCTCCGGGACGTAAACTACACACTACCCCAAGCACACGCTCGTGTGCCTGGGCGGCCGGGGTCCCGACACTCTCCGCAGAACCAGGGCGCCCCACGGGAGGCGGAGCGCCCCGCCTCTGCGTGGCGTGAAGACCGTGGCGAGGCGCGGACCTGTTCTGATCTTGCGGGACGTGTGCGGGTGGGCACCGCAGAATTTGGGTGGGGCGGCCACATCGGGTGCTGGTAAAAATTTGTCGCGTGGGACGTGAGATGGTCAGGCCCTGAGGGAGAATCCCCCGCTGCTCCCACGGCGGCGTTTTACCTGCAGTGCGCCTGGCTCCCTGAGCACACCTGTGTGCCCACTCCCTCCCAGGCTGGCCCGCGCCCGCCGGGCTGCGGCTGGCCTCCCGCACGCGGCCTCGCGCTCAGCAGGGGCCTGGAAACGCTTCCTGATCGAATGAGTGGCGGATGGATCCATGAGGTGGGGAGGTGGGGGGGTGGGGGGTGGCCGAGGAGAAAGGGGGGGTCTTCTCCTCGTCACCGGCGGATGAGGCTGTTCTGCACAGCATGGGGCACGGAACGGTGGCGCGGGGAATTTGGTGGTTTCGTCCAATCGCAGAATGCCAAGTTTTGGGGGACGGGGTCAGAACCGTGAGCCGCCTCGGTCAAGGTCTCACGTGAGAGAGGCCAGGTGGGGGCTGGGCACCCACCTGGCACATGCCAACCGTTCTTTTATTTTTTGTCTTTTTTGAGTTTTTCTTAAAACAAACTCAAAATGGGATGAGATGTCGACTCGAATGGCTTGTGGGGAGGAGGCGGGGCTCGGGGTGAGGGCTGTCAGGGGCTGGGGTGGGGGCGGGGAGGGGGCAGGGCAGGAAGCTGGAGTGGGACAGGGCTTGGCAGTGGTGGCGGATTTGGGGACTGAGGGGAACTGTAGGGAGGGAGGAGGGGAAAGGCAGGTTGAAGATGGGGAGGGACTTGGGGTGAGGATGGGAGGGCCTTGGCAAGGGGGTGATGGGACTTCAGGGTGATGTCACCCTGTCAGGGACGAGGTGACAAGGGTGGGCTCTTGGGGCTGGGAGGACAGAGAACTGGGAATGATGGGGACTGGTGGCTTGGATGGGACATGAGAGGTCTGGGGAGACAACCATCAGACTTCAAACCAGGATTGCGAGGGACCCAACAGTGGTCCGGTGGCTGAGGATGACAAGACCCATGGTGGCGTGATGACGGTGACGCATGTGGTGTGTGTGGGGTGATCTGAATGACCGAGATGATGAAGGTGATGAGGACTTAGCAACAGACACTTGGAGCAAGGTCAACATGGCACATCGTACTCAAAAAACCTGAAAGTCTTGATTCCTATCCAAAAAGTTTACGAAGCAAAATAGCCCTATCTGGTACCCAAGGGCTGTTTCGCTGCCCAGCCCGGCCAGCTGGGAAGCTCAACAGAGCTCTGTCCCATTTCCTTCTATTTGTACCAAAAAAAATAGATACTCTTCTTAAAAAAGTCAAGTTCATGATTCAGAAACTGGCTAGGTCTTTCAGGATCTGAGGCTTGTTAACTCAGCAACACAGACCGTCCCCGGCCGTGCCAGCCGGGTCCGGGTGCGCTCTGGACACAGAACTAGAGATGCCCCACGGCGACCGTGTCCACTAAAACCCGTGCAACCCTTGGGGAGGGCTGTGCTGCTGCTCAGATCTCGCCAGGGGCACTTGTGGTTCGAGGGGCACTTACATTCCAAGGGGTCTCGCTGATCGACAGGGTGGGAGGTAGGTCAAGTGTTGGAGCTTTGGGTGGGTGGGTGGCTTAAGTGGCAACTCGGAGCTGCGCGCTCTGGTTCAGAGCAGCCAGCTGTCCCCGAGTGCTGAGGGGCCGGGAGACCCCCCCGCTTTGGGAACTGCAGCTAGGGGCAATCTCAGGATGACAGCTGTATGTCCGAAGAGGCCGAAACCTGTGGACCCCCGGATGAGACGTGGTCTGCATCCGGTGGCCATTGGCAGGGTCTGGAACCGGTCTGGTTCATCCCCCATCGTTGCTAATTCAGAGTTTAGACAAGAGAGGACCTTTGATGGTGGCTGTGTTCAAGCCCCTCCGTGGAGAGGGGCGCAAAGGTGGGCCCGGGGTGGGGAGGGGTGCTCGCCAAGGATGACACAGCGAGTTAGTGGCGGGGCGGGGACGAGGTCCCGGCCCCCCAGCAACCAACCCGGGGCTCTCTCTCTCTGCCTGACACGTGGCCGCTGCACTCTGCAAAATCTCAAGCCGATCACAAGGAGCTCGGGACGCAGATGTTGGTCTGGGAGTGAGTGCGAGTCGGACGTGAAGTGTGAGAACTAACGAACGAAAGAGGGCGTGGCCCTGGTCACAGTGGTCGGTCAAGCTCAGTGTGTTGTTTCAAGGACCCTGTGGCCGAGACCCCTCGGGGAGGGGCGTCGGCACAGAGTCCTGGCACAGAAATCTTTTTGTTTTTGGTCTTTTTGATTTTATAAGAAGGTTAGCAGTTTAGAACGACATACTATCTCTTTTACGCGTTTGAAGATTAAACTCGTATTATTTTTTTTTATCATGCATTAAGAGAGAGAAGGAGGCTGGTTTCGGCATCGCGGTGGTCACGCAGCAACACAGAGGCAAGGGAGGGGAGCGCAGCGGTCACGGGGTCGGACGCGAGCGCGCGAGCATGCCGCCACCAGGGATGGGAACAGACCGCGTGTGGGCGAGTAGCGAGAGCCGGGCGGGGGGCGCGGGCGGGGGCGGCGGGAGCGCTGCTCAGATCTCCTCGTCGCTGGCCTCCTTGAAGGTGGTCATGTCGATCTTGTCGGGGAAGATGATGTTGACCGCCAGGTCTTCCCCGCTGTTGTACTGCAGCAGCAGCTTCTTCTTCTTGTTCAGCATGTGGTTGTAGCGCAGGTTGGACACCCAGGCCTCGCACTTGTTGAGGAAGATGATGCCCATGGTGCCCAGCACCACCAGGCTGGTCAGCACGCCCAGGATGGTGAAGCAGATGGCCTGGCCCTCGGAGAGGAGCGGGGTGCTCTTGTTGAGCTCCCGCATGGACACCTTGAGGATGCGGTGCTCCGGCTGCGCCACGGGCAGCTCGTGCACCCCGGGGGTCAGGCGGTAGGGCAGGCCGTGCCCGCTGGGCAGACGGGTGACCTGCTGGGGGCCGGCCGCGCGCTTCCTGCCGCAGATGGGGCCCGTGAACTCGGGCCTGCACAGACACTCGAACCTCACCTGGGAGTGCTGCAGGCAGGTGCCCCCGTTCAGGCACGGGTCGGAGGCGCAGTTGGTCACCGGGCGGCTGCAGGTCTTGTCCACGAAGCCGGTGGGGCAGCGGCAGCGGAAGTCACCCCCGATGTCGGTGCAGATGCCTTGGTTCTCGCACGGGTTGGGGGTGCAGCTGTTGGCCACGATCTCGCAGAAGTTGCCCGAGAAGCCAGGGGGGCACAGGCAGGAGGCGTGGGAGGCCTGGCCGTCGTCGTCCACGCAGGTGCCGCCGTGCTGGCAGGGGGAGCTGCGGCACACGAGGACGTGAGGTCAAGGCCCTGTCCTGTGGGGCTGCGCCGGGACGGCAGCGCTGCGGGCGGGAGGGTGGGCACTGCCGGCCGGGGGGTGGGGAGGCGGGGAGGCACGGAGGCACCAAGCACCGTGACCCCCGCCCCCACACCCGGGTGGGGTGTGCACCTCTCCACCCCGGAACCCGCCTGCCCTCCTGTGCCGAAGCCCGACTCCTCTCCCACCTCTACGCCGCCTCTCCGACCAGAGACCTGCCGATCGCTCCCCGGCTGGTTGGGGGAGCGGGGGCTGAGAGAGGCAAAGTCAGCGATAACACAGGGCGCCGGGGGAGCCCCCTCCTTGGCTGGGTCCCTCGCCACTGACGGCGCCCCCCTGCCGTCGCCACCCCAATGTCATCTTTACGTCTGTTTCCAGCAGCGCGAGGCCGCGGGTCACTGCCCAGAAACCCCCAGGGACTCGCGGAGGGAAGGAAAGGCTCGCCCTGTCTTGGCCGGCCCGAGCGCGTCCCCACTCAGGTCCGCGGTGGCTCCTTCGCCCAGAGCAGCGCGAGGACCCACGCCGTCCGCTCAGAGCGGAGCACACGGAGCATTTGATGCGAGTGCTTTGAAACCCACATGTGCCCTTTGTCACCTATGATAAATGCCAAAACCCCGGGGAAGAGAGGGGCGGTGGGTGCGGGACGCCAGCGCCGTGGCTTCGGGACGCAGGCTGCACCGGAGCCGGGCTCTGAAGGGCTTTCAAGGCCCCGGGCTGTGTTTTGACAGACTAGTTCAAGCCCGTTACAGGGAAAAGCAAGAGGCCTCGCTTTGTGCTTTCCCTCCCTCTGAGGAGCAGGCGTGGTGCTGGACGGCCCCTCCTCTGAGGACTGACCCCCCGATGCTCAGCAGCGGCCCTTCAGGGCGCCGGGCGGCTCTGGGGTCTCCGCACACTCCCCCCCCACCGCAACGCCAGGGCCAGAGCGGCTGGCCTGGCATTCTAGCTTCTGTGTCCTCAGAGGACAGGGCACCCCTGGGCCCGGGCCTGGGCTCTGGGCTCAATTCCTGCTTCTGTCAAGAGTGCTCCCGGCCTCCAGGTGAGGCCCCCTTCTGTGGCTAAGCACACAGGGGCCGTAAGTGGCCGGGCTGCCCGGGGGGCCCTGGCCCAGGCGGCAGGGAGGGCCGTGGCCATTGGGTGGGCTGTGCCCACCGCCCAGGAGTCCCAGAGCCCCTCCCCACTCCGGTAGCTGACAGCCAGGCCCCAACCCCGGGCCCTAGGGCTTGTCCTCCCCTCCCCTGCCCTGCCCCACCCCGCCCCCATGCTGGCCACAGCCCCTCCTTTCTCTGCAGCACCCCCAGCCTAGCAGTGGGATGTCCTTTCCTGAGACATCCCAGGAAACCCACCTCCAGAGGGCCCTGGTCCCCCAAAACCAGCCCCTAAAACAGGGTTTGAGTGCATTTCCCCCAAACAGCCTTGGGCCCTGCCAAACTCAGATTTTTTTAGGTCGCCTTTAGAAAATGATGCCGCTCCGAGCTCCAGCTCACGGTCCCAATCTGCCGCCATTCACACACATCAGGCCTCGGGGACAGCAGGGAACAGGAAATCGCCTTCAGGATCATTTTTTTAAAACGTGGCAACGACACCTCCCCCGTGGAGGGCAGGCGGCCCCCCGGGGGGCTAGGAGCGGATGAGCACTTACTGGGTCGTTCGTCTGGCCACAGGTGGGCCGGCCGGGCTGAAAGGGGCTTTGGGGGAGGGAGGCCGGAGCCAGGAGCAGCACCGTCAGGAGCGCGCTGAGCTACGCTGAGCTAATCGGGGAAGGACGTTTACCCATTGATCTCGCAGGGCCCGTCCTTGCGCTGGCAGTCCTTTCCCGAGAACCCGGGGGCGCAGGAGCACTCATAGGTGCCATTGCCGCCGTCCACGCAGGTCCCGTTGTTGGCGCAGGGGGTCGAGGCGCAAGCCCGGGCATCTGGGGGAGGGGAAAAAATCAGACCTCGTCACCCCCCTCCGCGGGGAGGCGAGGGGGGCCCAGAGGACACCCCTCCAGCTGGTCAAGGGGGGACCCCAAGGGGGCTGCCTAGATGTCCCTGTGGCTCCAGCCAGTGCTCACCAAGTGGGGCCCTGAGTAGAGGGTACAGAGTGACGACCCCCAGACCCTGAGCAGCCAGCTCAGGGAGCTCAAGGGGCTTCCTGGTGCTCTGTTCCCGGGGAAGGGAGGTCAGAGCTGCTCACTGTCACTCACCCCAGGACACCTGTCCCCTTTTCCTGGGCAACCACATCACCCCTTAGGTCCCCGATGCCTGCCACCTCCACCCAGGTCGGCACATCCACCTTCTCCTTTGTGGTGGGGGGCTGCCACGGCGGGGGGGGGGGCCAGTGAGAAACCCCAGAGGCCCTGGCTCAGAACACGGAGGGGCCCCCCATAAAGAGGCCGCGGTGTCTCGCTGGAAGACGGCGAGATTAGAACTCTCGAGACCCCACCACCGCGGCGTGTTTCCATGAACACGGGTGTGTTCCCACCGCCCTTCGACACCTCCCGTCACGCACGCGTCATTATCCCGGCCCAGCGAGCCGCGAGGAGCCGAACAAAGGGGCCTGGGGCGGGGGCTCCGTGACGGGCGCAGCCTCGGCCCCCGGCCAGCGGCAGGGGTCGGCCCCTCCCCCTCCCCAGCGGTGCCTCACTTTCCCCACTCACACAAGGAGGGGCCCTCCCCGGCTGGTCTCCGCGGGACCCCCAGGTGGCTTTGATTTTTATTGCCAAACAGAAAGCCAGGGCCAAGCGCAGACACAGCCAGTTCCGGCAGATGGTGGGGAGGGTCCACTCAGGTACACACTCTCCCTCTGTTCCAGGGACCCGCTCCCTCGTGGCGGGGAGAGGGCAGGCAACCAGCGAGGAGAGGCCTGCGCACCGGGCTGCTGGCTCATCCAGAGCCCAGCCGGGAGCAAGGAGACAGACAGAGGGTGTATCGCTGCGGGGAGGGGGGTGCCCGCAAGGCGGGAGCACCCAGAGCCTCTGCGGCCAGGCTCCCAGGCCCCTGCCCCGGCGCTGCGGCCACCTGGGAGTCTGCAAATGAGGCCGGAGGCTGGCGGCCACTCCACTCCCATCCTCCCAGTACCAAGTCCTGGGTGCATAGGCCCAGGCCCCTTTGCTCAGAGGATGCGGCCTGTGGGGGAGGGGGCGCTGCCGGGGCAGCAGCTGCTGATGGTGACTGCGACACTTGCAGACCCACAAGACAAGGGACAAGGGAGGGGGCCCCTGCAGTGACCCGGGGTGGGGGGGACTACTGCTCTGGGCCCAGTGTCCTAAGCTGAGCAGCGGGAGCCTTTGTCAACCCGGTGGGTTAGTCTGGAAACCCCAGGGGGCGTCCTGGGCTTTGACACCACACTGGGTGGGCTCCCAGGCTGAGCGTCCCCGCCCCAGATGGGGTGTCTCAGGGACCCTCCGGGCCCCGGACAGCCAGGGCTGCTGGGAGGCTGCCGGGCTGTGGAGGGCCAGCAGGTGAGTCAGCTGCGGATAAAGTGCTGCGCCACAGTGGGGGTGGGGCTCCAGGGCCCAAGCCTGCTGGGGGCGGAGGGAGGGAGGGGGGCTCGGTTTTGCAAGCTAGCTGCCCTCCATTTTCCTCCTCAGGGGAGCCAGTACAGAAAGCCCCACGAGAATTAACCCTGAGCAACCCGCTGGCCTGCTCCGAGCCTCAGTCTCCCTGCTGGCCTCCCCTCGCTAACGTTGGGGACCCAGGGACAGAGGCCCTTTGGCACTGCCTAGGCTGCCGGGCATTTTTCGAGGACTTCAGCCTGCCCGGGCTTCTGGGCGGGTTTTGCCAGATGAGCATGGGCTCGGGCGCACGTTGGCGGCCTGCAAACGCAGCCGCAGCCAACTCGCGATGGCTCAGGGTAATGGAGGACAGAGAGTGCGTGTGCACGGATGGAATCCACAGATAACAACACCCACCGCCCCTGGAGCCGCTCTCCGCCTTTCCCAGCCCCCTCCCGCCCCTGCCCACACCTTGGCTCTTCTGCCACAGCCCCCCCCCACCCCCTGCCCTGTCCTAGGGGCTCTGCCGCAGCTCCTGCCCCCCACCACTCAGCACGGACCCCCCACCCTCCGCTGTGGTCCGTGTGTTTGCTTCCTGTGGCCTCCTCACAAGGGTCCGCCCTGGGAATCTCTGGGCGCCCCGGTTCTGCAGGGCCCCCTGCCCCCGCCACCCAGTCCTTGCCACTCCCTGAGCTTCAGTGACCCGGGCAGGTCACCCCGGCCTGCGGTCCCCACCCACTCAGCTTTGTGTGGTGTGTGTTGACTTTGTGACTTTACTCCACAGGCAGCTCCCTGCCACCCCCACCCCGGTGCCTCCTCTAGGTGCTGGGTGCAGAGGGGGGCAAGTCACACCCCCTGCCCGGGAGCAGGCTCCTGCGTGTAAGGGTATAAACAGATCATTACCACTCAGAGCCCCCACCCTCCGTGGGCTAGAGTGAGGAGGGGAGGGAGAGCAGCCGGGGCAGAGGGCGGTGGGGGGAGGGCGCGCCAGGGCGGGGCGTGTGCCCACCTATGTCGCAGAGGCTGCCTTCCCAGCCGTCGCTGCACACGCACTGCCAGGGCTCCACGCAGAGTCCGTTCGCACAGCCGGGAGAGGTCACGCACTGGTCACACAGGGGGCCCTGCCAGCCAGGCTGGCACCTGTAGGGGGTAGGGAGGGGCATTGGAGGGTGGGCAGGGGCGAGGGAGGATCTCAGGCTGCTTCCTGCGGGACCAGGGCCCCTCCGGTCTGCACGGGTGCTAGGCCAGGGGGGAACGCCCAAGGGCAGCCGCAGGGGCTCCCTGAGGGACCAGGGGGGCGCTGCCTTTCGCCGCAGTGGTCTGCGAGGGTCTCATCCTGGGGGAGGGGGGGCGTGGGAGGGGGCGCTCCCCTCCAGCCCCTGCCAGGAAAGCAGACAAAAGCTGTGGCTCTCTCCTCCCCCACCCTCTCCCCTCCCTCCCCCCACCAGTCTCCTGCAGTGGGGGGGGGGGTGTTAGGAAGCAGTTTGGTGCAGCCCAGTGACTAAACCCTCCCTGCCCCCTCCCCCCATTTTCTGCCTGACACCTGACTCCTCCTCGGGGCTCTGCTCCGACCCCCACCCGATGCCCCCGGGGAGCCACCCCATTACCTGCAGACATTGTCCTCCTCGCAGAGTCCGTTTTGGGGGTGGCAGGCCGGGAAGCATTCAGCTCCTGGGGCGCGAGAGAGGTTACCCCACTCACCCCACAAGGCCTCAGAGGCCGAGGCAAAGCCCACAGCCTCCCTGGAGGGAGCACACACCCTCGGCGGTCCCCCCCCCCCACCCCCCGAGTCCCGGCCTGGCACACAGTAGGCACTTCACACCCGCCCACGCGGGGCAAACTCTCAGCCCTGCTCCTGGCTCTGGAGGGGCCACAGAGCACGGCCTCCTCCTCAGAGGCAGGTCAGAGGCCTCAGTCCCCCCAAAGTGCGTAGGAAGCTGCAGTCCTGACGCTGGGGGCGAGGAGGCCGAGGGGGGGCTGGACAGAGACCCCCAGGCACTCAGCCACACCCTCACTTTTGCTAAGTGAGCTGAGAGGGGGAGCAGGTGTGGGGGAAAGCCCAGACAGGTCCACCTGGCAGCTCACAGGTGGGGCGCTGGGGTATGTTTGAGGGCTCATGCCAACGAGGCCCCGCACCTAGGGTGAGTCACTCGACCCCCCCACCCCGCACTCCCCGCAGGAAAAACAACTGCGCAAGGGTTGTGCAGGGCTGGCTGCAATGCTGACCCCCAACTGAAAGATTGAGAGATTCTGACACCCCTGGTAGACACCTACTGTGTGCATTTGCCTCAACCTGCTCTCCAGCCCCCCGGGGCAGCCCCCTCCCCCAGAACCGCTGGTGCAGTGGGGGCGGGGGGCACGGCGGGAGGGGCGACTCTCTCACTGTCAGAGACGGATGGCCGCAGACAGGAGAGTCACAGCCCCTCACCTAGAGAGACGCCACGCAGGAGGGACGCGGGCTGGGCCCCTGGTTGGGAATTTGAGGCTACGACCGCCAAGTCGCCCCCCACAGCCCCCACACACCTGTATCCCAACGCGCACACAAGGACCCCCAAAGTTGCACCACAGAGGCTTTTCACAGAGGACTCCCATCATCACCCCGCTTCTCCATACCTCCTGTCTCGGCGCACCAACACCCCTCCGAGCACCAGTTCTGCGGGGCGGGAAGGCCCTGAGGGGTCCCACACATCCCCTGCATCCCGGGACCCCAGGGCCGGGCTGAGCATGCAGTGGGTCGGAGAGAGGGCGAGGCAGGCACAGCTCGGGTCTTAGGGTTAGGAGGGACGGGCGGGAGTTGGGGCGCACGGGACGGGGCGCGCGGGGCACCGGGCGGCCGGGGGGCGTCGCAGGCTTCCCCAGAGGGGGCGCGAGCCAGGCCGCCGGGGGGCTCACCATGGGAAGTGTGGCCGAAGGCCAGCAGGAGCAAGAGGACGGGCAGGAGGGCTGCGGTCGCGGTCATCGCGGGGCGGCCGAGGTCGCGGTCCCGGGATTGGCGCGGGCGCGGGTCCGGCTCCGGGCGCCGCGCTGGGCTTCTGGTTGCGGACGCGGAAGGGGGCGCGGGTGCGCAGCGAGGGGAAAGCCAGGGCTGCACCGGGCTGCGCGCTGCGCTCTCCAATGCCGCCGCCGCGGAGCTGCTGCCGCTGCCGCGCGCGCCGCCCTTTTCGTACCGTCGCCCCCCCCCCCTGCGGCCCCCGCCCCCCGCCCCCGCCTTCGCGCGCACGGGGCCGGCGCCGGCCAGTCCCGGTGACCCCCCGCCCCTCACAGGGCCGCCCCCCACCACTGCAGCGTCCGGAAACCGGCTCGCTCACGCGGCGCACTCTTGGCTAGACGGGCTCAGGTACCCCGCGTGCGTAGAGCACGCGTTCCCAACACAGGACGGCACACGGGCGCGCACAGCCCGGCCGCTTAGCATAAGTCTTAGGGACGGAACGGGGGCTGGGCCGCAGACCCCGGGAGGGCTCAAGGACGCGCTAGGAATATAGGTTCACGTGTGGAAACACCGCAACACTTATCGCCGAGGTCCCGGCCCCATTTGCTGTGGTTCGCACACTCAGAAAATCACGCCCGCACACTCTAACGACGCAGACTACGCAGTAACCACACACGCACCCAGAAAATCACTCGTGAAAAGCCGTATGCGCCCAGACCCCTAACCATAAAGACGCAGGGAAACGCAGACGCGCTGGCAGCCCCCCGCACACGGCACCCCGGACGCACCCCACGACACAAACACACGCCACCACACACACACGTGCGTCGCAGGAACAGCCAGGAGGGCCGCGTGCCCAGTCACGGCACGCAGAGGCCCGTGCACACATCCGGTTATGAAACCCTGGGCGCTTTCGGCGTGCCCCCCGCCGTCCACACGGAGGCACGTGCAGAGCCGCGTGTGCACCGGAACACGCCAACACCCTGTGAACACGCCGATGCCCCAGCACACGTTCAGCCCCACGCACCCCCGCACGCCTGCGTCCACGGTCAGGGCCTCAGTCGTGCCGAGGCACCAACGCCGGCTGTGACGCACTTGCACAGCCACAGCCTGACAGTCACGAGCACACACACCCGGTCCCCAGACCTTACAAACCTCAGGCTCTTGCTGACACACTCACCCAAACCCACGCAGTCACCCAGCCCACACAGGGTCACATTGGTCTTTGCCCACAGAGACCCGCGTGGGCAAGCTCACGGGTGTGCCCTCTCGGCCACACACAGGCGCACACCAGGCCCTGGCACCGGTGCCAGGCCCCGCGGGAGGCCTCCAGACCGGCTGGAGGGGCCGGGGAGTGTGGGAGAGGGGAGCCCGACCCTACCCAAGACCCTCGCTCTCCTGAGAGCTCCTGGGGACTGCGCTCTGCCTGGGCCTTAGTGCCCTGCTCTCTGCCCGGCGGCCCCCCACACCCTTGTCCAGGCATGGAAGGTTCAGGAACATTTTGAAGGAGCTTCCAGGCAGCAGCGTTCATGTGTGTGGGTGTGTGTGTGGGGGCAACTAAAGGTGTTTACCTTCTGGGGACAAGTACCAGGAGCTTAGGGCCTTGCGAGGCGCCCTGCGTGTGCGCTGCACTTGCGTGTAGACCCCAGGTCTGCGGCGGGCACTCACTCACTTCACAGCCCCCCCCCAGTGCTGGGGGGGGCCCGGTGGTGATCTCGCCCCCCTTTGGCTCTGGGGCGGGGACGGGGGCCTGCCAGCCCTCTCACAGGGCGCTGGCAGGTTTGCGGAGGTGCCTGCCGGCGGGGCATAGATGTGGGGAGTGAGGCCCGGGGGAGCCCCCTCCCGCCCCCCTTCGCGGGTCCCAGGGCCCTAAGTCTGGGCTGGGGTGGCGACTCAGGCTATTTCTTGGCCGGCTCCCCAGAGGCTAGAAGGGAGCCCTCACCCCCATGGGGAAGGCGCCCCTCCCCTGGTGTTTGCTGCTGAAGACGCAGAACGGGGTGACGAGGGGGTGCCCACCCCATGCCCCTGCCTTTCCGTCTCCCCCCTCCCTCCCACGGACATTCCTCCAGTGAGGAGGGCGAGTGCTGAGACGCAAGGTCTTCTGCCCGAGGCCCCGGTGGCAGTGGGAGTGGCCGGCAGGCCCAGGCTTGAAGGTCTGGCTGTCCGCTGACCCTTCTCACTCCCCACCTCCCTTCCCCCCGCCCGGGGACGCTGACCTCGGCCCCCAGAACTGTCGTGCACAGAGTGGCAGAGCGGCAGACCGGGGCAGCGGGGTTCTCAGCCAGAGGCCGAGGGGGGTGGGGATCTCAGGGCTGGGCCGCCGGTTGGGGGGGGGGACAAGTGGCCCCCTGTGGACCTCGTCTGGCGGTGGGACGAGAACTGCACAGCGCACCAAGAGGGGCCCCTGTGGAAGCCATCCCTGCCCCCCGCATCTGGCTTCTTTCCCGCCACCGCCCTCCCCGGTTCAGGAAAGGGAAGGAGGCCTGGGGGCGGGGGCAGCCTCCCCCAGGGCGTCCCTGTCCCGTGTCACAGGCCTGGCCGGGAGGGGCACTTCCCTGGCTGGCTGGCACCTGCTAGGGAACCAGGGCTCCATCCCCGGCCTGCTAAGGGCCCCGGGCAGCCACCTCCCCTCCGAGCCCGGGTCCCGGGTCTGCTAACGGGCATGCCACACCTGTCTCGGAGGGGCCCTCGGTTGTCCCTGAGCGGGAAGCCGGCGCACTCACGAGGCCTGGCCCCTTCCTGCCCTTCCTCCCGCACCGGCCTCCCCCGAGAGAGCGAGGGAGTGGAGCCGGAGGAGGGGGCCAGGGCTTCCCACCGGCCTCTGGAAGAGTGCCCCGCAGGGCTCGCTTCGGGGGAAGGGGGTCGCCCGCCCCCGCGGACCCGTGAGCCCGCAGCTTTCCGCCGGCTCGCTCCAGTGTCAACAAAGCATTTGTAAACCCCGGCGGCCAGCGGCTTCTTTTCAGCGAGCAGACAAGAGAAAGGGTCGCTGGGCGGCGGCGGGGAGGAGAGGCTGGTGACTGTCACAGGCTTCACGGCTGCACAGAAAGCAGGAAAATGCCAGTGGGGTCCCCGGGGGAGCCGTCGGCTGTCTGCTGTTGGCAAGCAGACCCTGGGGGCCGGGGAGTGCGGGGCTGCAGAAGCTGGGACAGACGGACGCTCCCGCGCCCGCCCTCCCCTCTCCCTCCCCCTCCCTTCGCTTCCCCTCTCTCCTTTCTTCCCAGTACGAACCCCTGGGATCCCAGCGCCCCCCCCCCCCACACACACAGCTTCGCCTGGCAGGTGGTCTGCCTGGGATCGGGGACGAGCCCTCCCCGCGGTGGCGCAGGAGGGGAGCCCCAGGCCTGGGCCTCGGCAGGGGCTCCGTCCCTCTTCCAAACCGGGTGGATCCGCCGCCCGAGGCCCCTGCCCCCGCCAGCCCCGCCAGCCGCAGGAAAGTGTCCCCTGGTCCCTCAGCCCAGAGGCCAGCTGCTCAGACAGCAAGGGAGCTGGCTGGCGGTGGAAGTTTTCTGAGAGAACCAGAGAAATGTTATCTCCAGAAATGTTATCTCCAGGCCTTTCCCTGCTCCTCTCCCATCTCCACACGCTACCGCCACCCGGACCAGCCGGCACCAGCCCACTCGCTCTTCCTCAGACACGGAGGGCTGGCGGGGGGGCCCAGCGGGGCCCAGCAGGAGCAGCCCCCAAGACCAGCTGGCCCTGGGGTGCACGGTGGGGCAGGGCAGGCGGGGGGCTCACCCCCACCGTGACACCCTGCGGTGCACCCCCAGCCAGGCGAGAATCTCTGAGCCTGCGGCTTGGTTTTTGGAGGCCTCTGTGCCCCCACTGGCCCAGTCCTAGTGGGGCAGGACGCCATGGGGAAACTGAGGCCCAGGGAGGACTCACACGAATTTTTGTTCCCTCTCCCCTCTCCCTCCTGCCGAACACCCCTCCCTTCTCCAGCCTCCCTCCGAGGGAGGCCTCCGCGGCCGCCGGGCCCTGCCTGAGCTGCGCTCTTCTGGAAGGGAGTGCTCAGTTCACTGGGCTGGGGGAGGGGCTGCTTAGAGTCCCGGGGACAGTGGGCAGGGGGCTTCCCACCAGGTCTCCTGGGTCCGGGTTCACACACAGGCAGGGCCTCCTTTTCTGCTTTTGGGTCCAGCTGAGTAGAGGCCATCTCCTCGGGGACCCCAGGGACTCACGGGGCTGGGGGTCGCAAGGCTCATTTCAGAGGCCAGAGCACTGAGTGCTGAAGAGCCCAGGACAGCTGTGCCCCTAACCAGGAGCAGAACTGGGATTCGAACCCGGGTCCACTGGGAACCCAGGTACCAAGCTCTGTGCTCGGCCAACCAGAGCTTCAGAAGCAGCCTGCAGGGAGGGCGGAGGGCGGGAGCGGGGGGCCCTAAGGGAGACTGGGGCCTTGCCCTGCTGGTGCTGCCGGTGCGGGGTGGGGGTACAGCCCAGCCATCTTGGGGGCTGGGAGGGCTCTTGCAAACACCAACAACTTTCACAGGGGCCACGACCCTGACCTTTTCCCAAGCTGAAGTTGGTCTTTGCAGAAAGTCTTTCCTTCCTGCAGAGGGAGGGGTCTGGAGGCAGGAGGGAGGGACACTGGAGGCACAGCCAGGTACGTGTAAGATCAAGAGCAGGAAGGTTCGGCTTCAAGTTCAGAGAGAAGCCTCTTCAGTCGGGAGTGGCCTGGCGCTCGGGGAGCCGCAGAGGCTCCCTCCTGGTGCGGCCCGGAGAGGCGAGGGATAGCCCAGGCCCGTCGTGTCCCCCAGCCCCCCGAGCCCCAGACGGGGGTCTGCGTGGGATGCAGGGGAGAAGGGGCGGCCCCTTCTGGCCCACCCACAAGTTCCGGGGAGGGACAAAGACGCCAGGCAGGCGGGTGGAGAGAGGCGGGGGCACCTCGGGCAGGGGCCGGCTTTAGTGCCGATTGCAGCGGGGTAGCACCTCTCCCCCGAACGGCCGATGTCTGTCTCGTCATCAATGATAGGATTCAAAAATAGATCTTCTCGCCTCGCTATTGGAATCGACGTGGATGTCAAGTTCACAAGTCTAATTGTCCGCGTCATCAATCAAATCATCCCCTTAAAGGGCGCCACTGAGTCACGCTGCCTGCGCGGGGCGCTCTGGGGGGTCTCGGGAGAGCTAGCGACGCCTTCCCGCCCCGCCTCCACACCTCGTAGGTGCACTCGCCCCCTGCCCAGGAGGGAGGGGCCCGGGCCAGAGGAGAAAGGAGTCTTTTCATTGCGCGTAGCCTGTCGATGCAGGCTTTGGCAAAAAGTGCAGCAATTCTTCATTCATCAGAAATTCCCAGAAGTTAATTTTCCATAAAACGGAGGCGCCCCCCTTAAATGTATTCTTTGATCCGCTCGGCCGTGGCCGAGCTCCTACTCTGTGCCCGGGGCCCTGCTGGGGGCGGGGTAGGGTGTGCCTGAGGGTGGTCTCAGGTGGGGGAGGGAACCTGAGGCCTAGAGACCTCGGAGATCCCGGGGTGTGGTCCCGGGAGGGGGGTAAACAGAGGCTAAGCTGGGCCCCCCGGGGGAGGGGGGATCCTCAGGCTGGGCGTGCAGGGGTGCAGAGGAGTTCCGCGGGGTGAGCCGATGGGGGAGCCCGCTCTAACGACGGAAGCCCCGGGCCGCTGCAGGGAGGACTCCCCCTGGTCCCCGCCAGGAGTCTCTGGGTGTCGGTGCGGAACCCTAACCTCTCTCCAGGAGCCCGGGTCTACAGAAAGGAACCCACGCAGCACCGTGGCGGGGCCTGCCGCACCTGTGGAGCTTAGGGATGAGAAAGCGCACAGGTCCCGAGGAATTTAAGATGTTCCCGGACTGCATTTACTCCCTTGTTGGCGAGACACCATTAGCATCTCCGCTCAATTACATGCGGAAAGCGTCTGCGGTGTCCCACCGCGTCCTAGGCTCGGGAAACCCCGGCAAAGGGGAGCGGAGGGGGGAGGGGTCGGCGCCCCAAGGGCTGCTTCTCTCCCCTCCTCCTCCAAAGCCGCCTCCGGCCCCGCCCGCCCGCTCTTTCCAGGCCCCGCCCCCACACGTGGGCCGTGACCTGGGCCCGGAAGCCGGCGAGCCGCGGCCTGCACCCCGGTCCCTGTCCTCCCCGCGCGCACCTTGCCGCCCGGGCCTGGTGTTAATGGGTTTTGCACGTGTGCCTGATCTCAGCAGGGCCAGAAGTGCCCCTGGCAGGCGACCTGCGGCGCTGCCCACGAAGTGTTTGTGGATTAAGTGAATTAATGAATAAACGAATGAGGCACAAAGTGTTCTCCGAGGGTTACCATGGGCCCCTCGGAAAGATCCTGTGTCCTAGCAACGGGCGGCCCCGCAGGGCCCACTCCAGCCAGTGCCCTCGAGCCACCTCCGATCTCCCGGCTCTGGGGCGGCTGACCCGCACACTGGGCTTGCCGGGTGTCGGGCCCCGCGGCGAGGGCAGCGCACCCGCCTCCGCCTGGTCCCTCCCGCCAGCGCCTCTCAGGTCTGGTCCTAGCAATGTGGGGAGCAGCTGTGCGGAGACCACGGTCGGCACCCCCTACCGTCGCCCCCACCCCCTCTCTGTGTTGCTCTCCCTGAGCCGTTCCTATGGTGACGCGCCATGCCTCCAGAGGCCCTACCTAGCCGCCTGCAGCCCTGCTCCAGCTATCGGCGGGGGGCGGGGGACCCCCTCTCCCCGTCCCCCACCCCCTCCACGTGATGTTGCTTGATACCCAAACTCCAGTTAGGCCCAATACAATGAGCCTTAATTTGGTCCCTGTGCAGAAATGATTACCTCTCCTCCCTCTCTACCTGCGGGGGCTCCCCGTGAGCCGCAGACTCAGTCCTGGGGCGCAGGGAGGCGGAGCCACTCTCCCTGGGTCACACCGGGCAAGGCCTTGGCACAGCAGGCCTGGAATGCTGGGGCCCGGTGGGGCCCAGCCAGGAGGGCTGTGGAGTCGGCCACGGGCAGTGCCCGGAGGGTCCCCAGGTCCCTTCTGCGGCAGAGGTCCATCCGAGGTCGGACCGGAAAGCCCACGGACTCAGAAGGCAAGCAACCGTGTCCCGAGACAGGGTTTTAGTTGGGACGGAGGGGCGTGGCCCTCGCTTTTCTGCTTCGGCATTGGGGAATTTGGGGACACCAGGCTGCTCCCCGGGGCTGGCCACCGTCTCTCCCCGCCCTCCTTCTCCCTGCCTGGCCTCTGGCCGGCCTGTCCGCCGCCTGGGCCGTGGGACTGGCCCTCTCTGCCTGCGTGGCTCCAAAGCTGGTGACTGGGCGGGAGCCTTCGGCCTCCCAGCATCCCCCTGGGGTCCCTCTGAACCGCCCACCTCCCTGCCTCGCCCCCAGGCCTCCCGAAGGGCCACCGCTGCCCTCCGGCGCTCCAGCCGAGACTGGGACTCCCCCTTCCTCAGCCTCACCCCTGCCCGCCTGCACACGGGCCCCAAGTCCTGGGTCACACGTCCCCACCAGCTGGCTCCCCCATCCGCTCCCGTGCTCCCATCCTGGCCCCCACCACCCTGGTCGAAGCCGTCAGACCTTGCCACCCAAGGTCACCTCAGTCCCCGAGCCTCCCAGCCCCCTGGGGTCTTCAGGGCAGGGGTCAGAGAGGGGGTTCCTAATGCGTCTGCTCAGACTGTGGTCCCCCTTAAGTCTCCCCAGAAGGGAGGCAGAGGGGGGGGGGGGAGGGGTAAAGGAAGGGAGGGAGGGAAGGAGGGAACCCTGCCTTTTCAAAACCCATTTCAGCTTCCCCAGGGCTGCAGGCGCAGAAGTAGGTGCACAGTAGGTCCTCATTAAGTGTTTGTGCAGTTGAATCGCACCATCTCATCAAGAGTCAACGAGGAAGCGTTTGGCAGGAAGGGGGCACCTCGGGGGTCAGAAACGGCCTTTTAAAGCCTGGGAGGCCCTCTGCCCTGCGAAGCTTCGCCTCCGGCCTCCGGCCTGCCGACGAGGCCCTTTCCGGCGCCTTCCTCCTGCCTCTCTCCGATGGGCCAATTATTCCTGGCTCTGTTTCACTTCACTCCGCCTCCCCTCCACGCGAGGCAGGCAGCCAGGCAGCAGGCTGCAACGCCCGTGGCTGCAACGGGGTCCCCGCTGATCCAGGCACACTGAGGGGGACCCGCCGGCACAGCCTCGCCCTGGCCGCTTCTGCCCTCTGCTAACTGGAGAAGACGGGCGGAGCGGTCTCCCCACGCTGTGTGCTCTGCACACGGGGCAGGGGCAGGAGATGGGAAGGGGCGTGGGAGGCCGTGGGTGGGGGGACGGCGTGGGGGGGGTGACCTTGAGGAACCTGGTCTGGGCTCCAGGACGCTGTTTACTCCTCGTGGGGCTGTGACCCCTGCGTGGAAGGGTCCTGCAGGGAGCTGAGACTCCTCCAGGGGAAGCCCTTAGCAGCTGCTCGGGGTCGGGGTCCCACCACGCCTCTCAGAGGAAGGCGCTGATGACCCAGAGGACCGCAAGTGCTGTGCTGACACCAAGGGACACACGGGTGCAGTCGCCATCCGGTTCTTTAGCGGCTGCCCTCCAGGCCCGCCTGCCCCGCCACCTGGCCGCACGCACTGTGGCCTGGCACCCGTGGGGCCACCCTGGGGATCCGTACACAGCCTTAGTGTCCCTGCTGAACAGCTTGCCTCTAGAGGCGGGAAAGCCGCGGAGCCGAGGGGGCCCACGGGATTCGGGCAGGGCCCGGGGGGGAACAGATGGCGCGCACACTACGGTGCGTTCTCAGGGAGTTCGGTAAAGGACTATTCACAGAGGCGTGGGCAGGTGTGAGGAAGCTGGAGGGGTAGCAGCAGGCCCAGTCCCCCGTGGGCCCCAGGGGCGAGGGGGGACGCCCCGTCCTCTGGTTCGGAAGCCGAGAGAGCTGGTGGCACAGAGGGTGCTGGCCGGACCGGGCTTCGGAGGAGGAGGCCGCAGTCCGTGTGACTCCGGTGCCCGTGTGGCCCCACAGGGAGCAGGGGCGAGGACCCACTGCCGCAGGCCTCCGGGTGCACCGGGCAGGGCGTCACCCGACCCACCTCCTCCGTCGGGGGAACGCAGTCTTTGGGGCAGAGCTGGGCTTCGAACCGAGGTCTCCCAGCTGGAGCCCAGGCCTTGCGCCCCTGCCACTGCCCTCACTGCTCTGGGGTGTGTACCAGCTCCCAGCAGTGACTGGGAGGGCCCCCGCTGGCCATGAATGTGGGGCGCACCCGAACCCCAGAGGAGCTGGGCACGCACTCGGTGGGGTGGGAGCTGACCCTGAGCCCCCGCTGCCGCAGGGTGAGGCAGGCTGCGGGGGCGGGGGCACATGGGGGCCACTGCAGAGGAGGGGCGTTGGGAGAGGGGGCGGGGAGGGAAGCCTTCGGTGCAGCAGTGTGTGAGCGAAGGGGAGGAGAGGAGTTCACCAAGGAAACAGAAGAAGCTGCCAAATGTGGGCGGGGACCAGCCACAGCAGCTCCCTGTCACCCGCTGACCCCCTTGCCCTCCCTGCGCCCAGCTTCCGGCTTCTTGATGGCTCCTTCCCCACACCTGTGCACACCCTCAGACCCCCCCCCCCCCACCGTTACAAAAGCAGGGAGGGATCCCAGGCCCCAGTAAGACAAGAGAGTGAAGAAGGGAGGAACCTTCAGTCCCCAGTGTCCCAGGGACGTCCGCTAAGGTCAAGGTTGAGAGGCCTGTGGGGCTGGAGCGAAGGAGCCCGGCTCCAGGGGGCTGTGGGGTGGGTGAGGGGGCGAGCGTCAGAGACGACAGAGCGTGGCTCTGCACGGGAAGAGAGCAGGGGCGGGCAGGCCCATTTTTCAAGCAGCGTGTGTGTGTGTGTGTGTGTGTGTGTGTGCACGCGCATTCAGAGAGGGGGGGACTGGAGAGGGGTTTACGGGCAGGGAGGCCGCACATGCGCAGGAGGCAGAATTGATTAACTGAATGAGGGGAACACCGTCTCTCCTCCGCCAGCTCCTGCTCCGGCGGGAAGATGAGGGTTTGGGCCGGCACCTCCGCTAACGGGAGGTGCACAGGAATGGCACTACGGGGCGGCAGCCATGGGGCTCAGCCGGCACCCTGAGACCACACCCCTGTCCGGTCCCGCACCCCTGGGGGAGCACCAGGGGCAGAGGGACAGCCCCCTTTGCAGCCCGGGGCCCTAGGACACACTCAGCAACTGTCCTGAGTGGGGAGCACGCCCTAATTGTGGTTTTGGCTCATGTGTGTGTGTGTTCTCGTGGCTTTGATGTTTGCGTGTGCACTTAACTTCCAGAGTGTTTTCATGAGTCTTATTCACTCCTCGGAACCCAGCATCTGCGGTGCTTCGATTTAGGTGCCCGTGAGCCGCTTACTGTAACGGGGGTCCGGGGAAGGTTCTTGAGGCCACAGCACAATGTCTTGTTCTCCTCTTTGCCCTGCCCATGTAGTAAGGGCCCAGGGAGTGTTTGCTGAGTGAATGCCTGATAGATGATGGCTGGCTACCTGGATGAATTTGTGAATGGATGGATGATGGCTGGATGGATGGTGGATGGATGATAGATGGATGATGAATGGATGGATGGATAAATGGATGATGGATGGATGGATGATGGATGATGGATGATGGATGGATGGATAAATGGATGGATGATGAACAGATGGATTGGTAGATGGATGGATAATGGATGGATGGATGATGGATGGCAACTTGGAGTGTTCAACAGGAAAGGTACCTTTCTCATTACAGGGGTAACCTGAGGCCTGGCAACCAGGCTTGTGTGTGGCACAGTGCCAGTCATGGAAGGCATGGATGCTTGTCTTGGGACAACAGTGGCAGTTCAATTCCCGGCAGGAGTCAGCCAGCCCGTGTTCCCAAAGAAGTCACGGAAGACCTCCTGCCCGTCACCCCCGTCCAAGGGAGATGCCGGGGCTCGGTGTCCTGCCACCCACGGGGCTGCTGGCCCTGGGGGGCAGGGCCAGTTCCTGGGGGGGCCACTGAGGGCTTTCCACACGCGCCGCCTCCCCAAGCACGCCACTGCCCGGTGACTCGCTCATGAAGGCCAACAACCTTGTCTGGCCTCCACGACCTGTCCATGAGCAGGCCACCCGAACACCCCATCCCTGACCTCCTGCACCCTGACCCTGGCCCACCCCTCAGGCCCATCCTGCGCTGAGTCCCCTTCCTCCAGGAGCACCTCCCAGGCTCCTCGCCCCTGTGCGACCCCAGCAGCTTCTGCAGGGGCTGGCCACGAGTCGAGTGCACATGTCCAACTCCAGGAAGCGGGAGCTCCTGAGTGGGAGAGGAGGGGAGGGGGGAGAGCGGGTGTGTGGTGGGGTGGGGTTGCATCTCACCCCTGCCCGTGCCCTCTCGGCCCCCAGAGCTGGTGGGGAGGCCTGGTCTTGCACTTGCACTCAACACGGGCGATGGGGCTGGCCCAGGTGCAGGTGGCCGCCCGTGCCCCTGTGGCTGGACAGGGACCTCCTGGGTGGCTCCGCCTCCCCCTCGGCCAGATGCAACGAGGAGCCTCTGGGGCTGGTCTGTCCGCTCCCGCCTGGGGCCCCTCGGGTGGGCCCTGCTCTGGAACTGCACGACAGCTGTGCATCCGGCCGGGCCCCTGGGCCAGAGGCCAACAGCCCCCGCGGGGCTGCAGCCAGGGGTCCACCCTCACCCCCAGACCTCCTTGCAGCCGGGCCCCAGCTCAGACCACACCACCTCTTCCGGGCGGCCCCCGGCTGCATTCCCTGTGCAGGGCCCTCTCTTACCCTTTCTCTAGGGGTGCTGTGGCCAGCCCCTCCCCCTGTCTGCTCTCTGCTGGCCCACAGGGCCACGGGACTCACCTCTCCCCCCACGCCTTGGCCCGAGGGCCCCTCTGCAGCCACTGCCGGTGTCACAGGCCCCTGGGGAGGCCAGTGCGTTGCCTCTCTGCCTCTGTGGAACCTACTGTCCCTTCTCCCTGAACGTGGCTCATCTGGTGGCCCCTGAGGACCTGACCACGCAGGGACGAGGCCCCCTTCTCCTGCTCTCCCCTCATAGTGTGAAGCCCCAGCAGCCTGCCCCCCCTCCCCACCAGACTTCACACAGTCCCCCTGGGCCTCCTCCTGGCCCCGGGGAGCCTGACCCCCTCCTCGGCCGCTGGGGGGGGTACTCCCTGAGGGCGAGAGTCCTTCTCCCGTCTGTGGGAGTCTGTGGGGAGGGCTCCTCGTGAGCAGCCGTGTGGCCCACAGAGGCAAACAGTAGGCGCTCAGTAAATGCTGGAGAGACCGCCCACAGAGAAGAAGGCAGCCAGGCCTCCTTGGGCAGTGCGGGTTTCATGGAAGACCGGAGGCAGGACTCGCCCTGTGTGCTGGGTGACCTCGGGGCCACCGCCAGCCCGAAAACCCCCGCGCCCGCGGGGCTGAGCTTCCCTTCCGAAGCCAGCGGTCCCCCAGCCCAGCGCCCCGGCCCCCCACTGCCCCCCTGGTGCCTTGGAGCAGGGGTCTGGAGCCCCGCCGGGTTCTGGGGGCCACGTCTGTAGGACAGGGCTGAGGCTCCTGCCCCGGGTGCCCCCACCCAAGCCCCAGTGAGGCCGTGACACCGGGCGTGGACAGTGAGCTGGGGGCCCGGTGCCAGTACCTGGCCCTCGCCGCTCCTGCTGATTGTTTTACGTTAATTAGGAATGTGCCCAGTGGCCTAGGGGCAGCAGGGTGGGGTGGTCGCTGAGCCTCTCTCAGGGGCAGGCAAGGCTCCCCACGGGCACCCCCGTCCACAGAGCTGGCCACCACTTGGTGGCAGGGCAGTGACTGGCCAATGGGCCAGCCCACGGGTACCCCGGAGCCCCTGTTGTCACAGAACTTCTGGGTCCCACATGTGCTGAGCTCAGCCCGTGGAGGGGACTCAGCCTCCGGCCACTCACGGGCCGTGTTCCCAGCTCCCACATCCGCCCCTCCTGCCCGCCCCGCCTGCCTGTCAGCACGGGGGCCGGCGGGGAGGGGATGGCCAACTCGAACCCAGGCGTCTACTGGCATGTTCCCGGCCCCGACTCTGTAAAGACATCTGCGGGGAGTCTTCCTCGAGAGAGGGGAGGCCGCCGCTTCCTGTGAGCCGCCTGCCGCCGGGAAGGAGGTGACGCCGAGGGCTGGAAAGGCGACCCTGTAATCACGGAGGCAGCCACCGGCGTGTGGAGTCATCAACTCATTAGCGAGTCTGAAGACCGGGATTGCAGAGCAAGCGACAGAAGGGCCCAGTGCGGTGGCCGGGATGCTGCCGTGCCCCTCTCCATTGTCCCCAAGGCCCCGGGGCAGGGACACCGGCGAGGGACAGGCCCCGGAGCCCACAGGCCGGCAGGGAACAGGCGTGCACAGACACGGGTTTTTCTGGGCCGGAGCAGTGCTGCCCTCGCAGCACAGCCCGCTCCCCAGCCCAGGCCTCAGTTTCCCCCCTGTGCCCGGGGTGGGTATGACAGAACCGGAGGCTGTCTCCATCCGGACCCGCACCCCTCCTGCAGCCGTACTCTGAAGCCCCTGGCACCCGCCCCCACCATGTGCAAGGCAGGCCAGGCAGGTATCAGGGCTTCCCTCCTCCTCTTCGGGTCCGGTCCCCTCGAGGGGCCAGCCTTCGTGTCCCCGAGCCACGGCAACTCTGCAGATGGCCGCCTGCCAGGCCCCGCTCCAGGCCGCAGCTTTCGCTGTCCTGCTCCCCGAGGTCCCTTCTCCCTGTCACTCCTCGGAACACAGGCCCGCCCCGCGGCGCGCACGCCAGGCCGACCCTTCCTTCCCAGGCGCCGAGGAAGGACTGACCAGCGTGGCCGCTGGCAAAACCACACGCCACCGGGGGCAGGGGACAGGGGACACGCCGCAGCTACGGCCCTTCCCCAGGGACCCGGGAGTGGCAGACCGGCCCGGCACAGGCCCCAGCTGAGTGCGTCTCTCTTCAGCGCCGCCCCAGGGAGAAAGCTGGGATTTCGTAAAGGGAGGGGTTTCCTGAAGCTGGGATTCGTCAAGGCGTTTGAGAGCAGAGCCCGGACAAACTGAATGGCAGAGTTGGGGGGGGGGGGGCTGGCACACGCTGTCAGCTCGCTCCACAGCGAGGAAAGGGGTCAGGAGGGCCCCTGGGAGGTGCCCGGGGTAGCTGGCGGGCAGCTGTGTCTGCAGGGAGACACACGAGAGGGCACGTCTGACCCACAGCCCCCGGCGGCGCTGCTCCAGGCTGGCCGGGGAGTCCTCTCCCGCTGACCCAGATGCGGGGGGGCTCGGGAAGCCAGGGCAGGGCCGGAGTGCCCTTGGAAGGGTTCCCAGTGGAGGCGACCCCGGGGGGGTGGGCCTGGAAGGGGACAAATGCGTGTGCCCCATGCAGGGGAGGGGGAGGCCCTCCCAGCAGCAGGACACACTGGAGCCGGGAAGGCCTCCCGCGTGCCCAGCTATTTTGGGAGCCTCGTCAGAGGCCCGGCGGAGTGAGGGGAGCAGCTGTCCCAGGGGCCGGAGGCTGGGGGGCTGGCCGGCTAGGGTCCTGAAGGCCCGACGCTGGGGGGCGTACAGGGGAGCCTCAGACAGGCTCTGGGAAAGGGAAGGACGAGGTCAGGTCTTTAGAAAGTTCCAGCAATCACCCCGCGGCCATGGAGAGGGCAGGCGGTGGGGACGGCAGTGAGGAGACCGCCGGGTCCCCCTGGGAGGCCAAGCAGGGCAGAGGGGGCTGGGCCCCGGGGCCCTGCAGCAGGGGCAGAAGGCTGAAGCCCGGGATTGGAAGTGGGAGGGGCCCCCATTCTGCTCCCCCCGCCCCCTCCTCAGCAGGGCGGGGACTCTGCACAGGGCGATGGCTCCGCACGGCCCTGCTCCCCAGCTCTCGGAGGGGAAACAGGGCGGGAGGCAGCGGGATTTGGCGGACGTTCCGACGTGGCCTGGGGAGGGGGGTTGGCGGGGGTGGGGAGGATCCAGGACGCGGTTGAGGGCCTGGAAGTTTCCAGAAGGTCTGACTCTCCTCTCTGCACATCTAGCTGGTCTCCGTGCCAGCCCCTCGGGTCCCCCCTGAAGTTTGGGACAACCGCCCTGCCCGGCCACCGCCCCAACCTCGGCGAGCCCGCTGCGCCCCCTGCCGGCGCCAGCGTGGAGGAGGCGGGGCCAGGGCAAGGCGGACGGTTCTGGGCGGTGGGCGCCCAGTTTCTCTCCCTGGTCCGTATACATGGCAACAAGATGAGCGGGGAGCCGTTCTTCATAAGAACAGCCGAGGGGAAGAGATTCGTGGTCACTTTCAGCCCAACGGAGCCGTCAGCCCCTGGTCCGCGGCCTCCCCGCCTTGGGGCCACCAGCTCACTGGGGCTCCTGTCGCCCGTCAGGGGACTCCCCGCTGGCCCCAGTGCAGCCAGGAGCCCTGGAAACACAGATGCTCGCGTGTCGCTGCACAAACACGAAGGCAGCACTGCTTGGGGCCGTGTCCCCCTGATCGCCCGTCCCTGTCCGCCTTGGCGGTGGCCCGGGCGCCTGGCCCCGAGGGGCTGCGGGCCGGGTGGGAGGCGGCGAGCCCCGCGGCACCTCATGGTGGGATTGGAGGGCGCAGGCCCACGGTGGCCCCGGGGCCCCGGGAGGGGCACACCCACCGCCTTCCCTGCGTCCCAGGCCCCGCCGAGCTGCTCCCCCGCCAGGCCCCGAGGCCGCCGCGGCCCCCCAGGGCCCCTGCTGCTGTCCGTTCCCAGCAGCTCCCCCAGGCGGCTGATGTTCTCACCCCTCCTGGGAGCCCCGCGGACAGCTGCGGCCGGCAGGACCCAGACCAAGAGGCCTGGGCAGTCGAACTTCCCGTCACGCCGCGGCCGGCCCAGCCAAGCGGCTCCCCTGGCGTCCTGGGAGCCCGAGGTCTGGCCACCCTGGCTGGAGGGGCGCCCAGGACGTGTCGGGGACAGACGGGGGGAGGAGGGCATACGCCAGAGGCCACCGCACAGTGCGGGTCAGGGAGGGAGGGGCGGCGAAGGGAGGGGCCCCACCACCTGGCCCCACACTGGCCTGGGACCCGCCCTGCCCTCCCCCAGGCATGCAGGGGTCCCCCACCTTTGTCCAGCACCCCAGCGGACATGTGTCCCAGATTTTTCCTTTCTTGGCACCAAGGTGAGCAGATTTCCAGTGTATTTCTGTTCCCAACATGCAAAGGTTTGGGGTACACCAGGGTCATTGTTATGCCCCCCCTCCCGGGGTCACCTCGGATAGAAGGAGGAGAGGGAGTTTGCAAACACCCCCCCCCCCCCCCCCCCCCGCCCTGTGGCTCTCAGGCCCTCAGCTGCCACCAGGCAGGAGGGACAGGCATTCCAGGAAGGAGCAGCTGGGAGGGGTCGGAGGCAGGACGGGGGACATCCTCCCAGCACAGGTCAGGTGGAGCCACCCAGAGGCCTTGGCCAGGAACTGACGCCCACTCTCACCTGGGGAGGCTCTGGGCCAGGTGAGCAGGTGCAGGCGGAGCAGGGGGGTGACGCGCCTGGGCCTGGGGCTGGCTCCGTGTACCTGAGGGGGCAGCTCCGTGGTGTCACCTCTGCTTCCACCACTCGCCCCCTGGACGGAAGCTCCCCGGGGGCAGGAAGGGTGACGTGGGCATCGCCCGACTCCCTGTGGCTCCTCGGAGCAGGGGGCGACGGGCCCGTCAGGGGCTCCCCTCCGAACCGGCTTTGAAGCCCGAGTAGGACTTTTTCAAGGAGAGTAACTTGGGTTGCTTTCCTTTCTGAAAACACATGCTGTTTAAAGAAAATGCTAGAAAAAGCCGAATTAAAAAAAAAAAAATCAACGTGGTTCTTCGACACAGAAAACATCGACGAGATGCATTTCCTTCCAGTCTTTTTTCTGGGCCGTTGCGCCCCGGAGGCCCGGAGACCGGTTGCCCTGCAGACACATTCCCCTCTGTTTACACACACGACAGCCGCGGGTAGCCATGGCTACGCACGACAGCCCGCCGAGCGGCTGGCGCTGCGGTTGGAGGCGGCTTTTACCCAGAAGGAGCGGGGCTGGGAGTCCCAGCGATTTCGGGGGGAAGCGGTTCTGTGGGTGTCGTTGTGCGGAGCAGCGCTCTCCCGTCTGAGAGGAGCTGCTTTCACTCATTTCCCCGAAGTAGACGCTCTGTCTCCGAGAGGACAGAACTCCTTTGAAGGGGGAAGTGAGGCTTTTTTTTTTTTTTTTGCTTGATACAAGTAATACGCACTCATCTTAGAAAACAGACACACGTACAGAGGGGAATCGTGGGCCACCAATGACCTCGTGAGTGTGCGTGTCTCCCCCACACCCACGGGGGTGTGGTGCACGCGCTCCTGCACGTTTAGGAAGAGAGGACACTGTCTCCAGCTTCCTCGGCCAGCACCTTGAGGGGACAGGTCCCCAGCCTTAGGGAAGGCTGGGTGCTCCGGGTACCCAGGTCACCATGTGGACCCCTGTCCCCCTCTCCCAACCCCCAGGACTGTCCCTTTCCTCAGCCCAACGGTGCCCCTGGTTTGGGGTGTGGGCTGGGGGCACCCACTCTGGCTGGGAGAGCCTCCATTGCCCTGGAAGCTCAAGGTGGGCTCAGGCCCAGCTCAGCCACCGCGAGCCTCCGTCGCCCCTTCGTCCCCTTCCCAGGCCCGTGGGGGGGGGGCCCATGGTGGGGTGGCCCGCCTCCTTCGCCCGGGGCCGGAGGCCTCCGCCCACTCTGCTCCGATGCCCCCACCGAGCCATCCATGAGTCCTGTTGCTTTGATTTTCAAAGTGTGTCCAGGACCCAATCACACTTTCCTCCTCCATGCCACCACCCCTGTCTGGCCTGCATCCCGGTGACATGCTCCCAGCTGCCCCTCCAGCTTCCCCCCTGCTTGGCAAAGCCGTGAAAGCCAGACCCCCTCGCGTGCCGCCTCAGGACCCGGCCGTTAACTGGGCTCCCCAGGCCCCAGCTCTCCCCCCACCTGCCACCCGCCTGCCCTCCTCCTGCCTCTGGCTGCCCTCCAGCCATACTGGGCCCCCCTGTCGCTGCTCAGACCCCCGGAGGCCCCGCCCCTGGGCCTGGGTGCGGGTGGTCAGTCCCCTCTGCAGAGCATCCTTTGTCTCACACCTTCACCTCCGTCAGGTCTCAGTGAGACCCACCTTCCCAGTGACCTGTCACCTTCCCCATTTTGCCGCCCCCAACACACACACGTCCAGTTGGTCAGACGACTCACTCCTTCGGCACCTGACTGCCCTCCAGCCTCCTAACCCAGCAGAGACCCCCCTCTATCCTACTGGTGGCGGGCAGGGCAGGGGCCCCTCCCACTGCCCTGGAAGGGGGCCGGGCGCCCACAGGCACCAGTCCCCCGCTCTCTCAGTCCCCATCTGGCACCAGAGGAGAGAGATTCCCATCCTGTTGGCCTCTGTCTGCCACCCCAGAACCCGGGGACTCAGGAAGGCCAGGGCAGCCACCCCCCCAAGCAGCTCTGCAAACAGCATTTCCCAGCTCCCCCCCTCCCCCGGGATAAGTGCCCAGGACAGTGTGGGTCCCTGAGCACCAGGGACTGACAGGAAGCTAGAGGCAGCTTGGGTGCCCTGGGTCCGTCTCGGCCCCTTTCCGCAGACTCAGCCCCCGGCGTGGGTTTGCACTGGGGTGCAGAGCGCACAGCAGTGGGCATTGGCTCGGACCCCTGCAACCCCCCAGACCAGCCACTTCCATCGCACCGCCCACCTCCAGCCCGCCCCGGGGCTGCCGCGTCTTCAGCTTCCTCAGCAGGGCGCAGGGCGCAGGGAGCACGTGTGCCGAACCTGCTCGTCTGGATCCAGACTGACTCGCCTGAGGTGGGCACCACCTGCCATCCTGGGTGAGCACACCTGGGCTGCAGGTAGGACCTGTGCTGGGCCCCCCTGCCCCCTTGGCCCTCAGAACTGCACCAGCTGCATCGGAAGAGGGCCGCCCATGGCGGGCGGTGCCCGACATCAGCTGTCTGCTGGAGTTCCTGTCCATGCCCGCCCCCCCCCCCCCCACCGCCGCCCAGTGGAGCCTGGTTCTGCAGGACCCTTCCTCTCTTGGAGACCTGGGCAGCCTCCGCCCTGCTGCCCCCCCAGCGTCAGGCTTGCGCCCTGGGTGCTGGCGCCTTCCCAGAGCTGGTCCCAGGACCACTCACTGCGCTCTCACCTGGCACGGGGCCGTGGGCCGGGGGCTCTCAGGGCTTCCCTCTCACGGGCCCCGCTGATCTCTCACCTGCCCTGCGCCTTGGCAGGTCCCCTCAGTCCAATGATGGGGGCTCAGAGGGGTTAGGGCCAGGCCCCAGGTCACGCCGCCAGTCAGTGGCGGAGCCGGGACCGAAACCCACAGCTCCGAAGACAACAGTTCGCCTGCCATCAGCCCCTCCCTTCAGGGCACCTGACCCCGGGGGCCCGCTCTCCTGGGGTCTTCAGGAGCAGCCCAGCCCCTCTCCCCCTTCACTCTGGCTCCCCTGGTGACGCCGGTGACACTGACACAGATCAGCCCAGAAAGAGGCACACGGGATGCGGAGCCCGGGCGCAGAGCTGGAGCGGGGGGAGAGCCGGGTACGAGTCCCAGTGAGTCCTGCTGGCCTGGCTGGCTCCCCCCCGCCCCTGGAGCCCACGTCCCTCTCTGTGAGCGGGCAGCACGCCGCCTCCTCGGGAGGGCTCTCCGAAAACTGGGGGGCGCCCTAGGCCCAGCTCCGTGAAGGCTCGTGGCTGCTGGAGCCCCGACCCCTCAGATCGGGGCCACTGCAGCCCGGCCATGGCCAGCTGGGCCCCAAGGGCAGACGACGGCCTTTTCAACCCACCCAGACGCTGGCCCTGGCCGCCAACCGCCACAGGAAAGGGCCGTAGAGGGACGGGCTGGACCGCAGGCCGCACAGCGGCACCCCTTGTTCCGGGCCTTGGCGGGCCTCGGGGCCGTGTTGTGATCTTGGAGGCCCCTCGTGCGTCTCGTGGCTCCCAGGGAGGCGTGCCTCGGCTGCTCTATGGAAATATTTTATGGTCCGTTAGTGTTGGGCAACTCCCATCCTGCAAATATTTCCAGCTATAAAAATACCTGGTCGCCGCTCCTCGGGGCTTGGGGGGCCCGAGGGACGGCCCAGTTCCGAGCCG